>NC_139600.1:9290685-9303185 GCF_946808225.1 Silurus aristotelis | reverse complement strand
AAATTATTGCATTCCTTTTTTATTCACAATTTCCAAAATTCGCAGATTTTCCGCAGATATTTCTTCTGTAGGGCCATCATTTTTAAATTTGAAGTGGCTGTATTTTTTTACCTCCAGTTTGCAAATGCTGCTTTCTTGTTGTCAATAATAAGTTGTGATGATGATATTATTATTATTATTATTATATATTATATATACCGATCAGGCATAACATTATACCATTATAACAATATGAGCAGTGAAGTGAATAACACTGATTATCTCTTCATCATTGCACCTGTTAGTGGGATTTATTAGGCAACATTTTGTCCTTAAAGTTGATGTGTTAGAAGCAGGAAAAATAGGAGAGCGTAAGCATTTGTGCGAGTTTGACGAGAGCCAAACTGTGACGGCTAGACGACTGGGTCTCCAACACTGCAGCTCTTGTGGGATGTTTCCAGTCTGCAGAGGTCAGTATCTATTAAAAGTGCTCCAAGGAAGGAACAGTGGTGAACCGAAAACAGGGTCATGGACGGCCGAGGTGTTCGGGAGCGACTGTTTTGGCAGCAAAAGGGGGACCAACAAATATTAGACAGGTGTTCATAAAGTTATCAGTGTATGTATAACATGTGTTTAACAACATAAATATTTAAACAAAAATATTAGGTTTCTGATATTTATATCAGGTTACAGTCATCATCAATATCAGGAAAAAGCCATTTTTTTAACAAGTCTCACAAATTTTTTATTTTATTTGTTTTTGATACGTTTTAATCGCTCTACTATTATTCATCACTACCTGCTCTAAAGGTCATCTTCCAGCAATGCAGTCTAAACTGCAGAAAGCGAAAGCAAGAGAAGCAATTAATGGCTGATAAAGTAAACAAAGAAAAGGGAGGACATGGTAATAGAAATAAATAGACAAACGGGATTGTCTAAAACAAAGTCGAGAGTGTGTGTGTGTGTGTGTGTGTGTGTCTGTGTGTGTGTGTGTGTGTGGTGACCACAGCTGCACATTCTCCGCTGAGTGTGTGTCAGCTAAACAGAGTTTCACGAGCCCAGTGAGGATACATGCTCGCTGAGACTTTCTGCTCTCTCTCTCTCTCTCTCTCTCTCTCTCTCTCTCTCTCTCTCTCTCTCTCTCTCTCTCTCTCTCTCTCTCTCTCACACACACACACACACACACACACACACACACACACACACACACACACACACACACACACACTTTCTCCCGTCTCATCGACGTGCATATCCTGCATTATGATTGAAAGGACTGGGAACACAATCATTATTGCTAGTTGATTTGAACTTTCACAAAAGTTTGTGTTAGTGGGTGCACAATGGCAGACGGTCGGATGCTCCTTTGCACTTTACGTTGTCATCTGGCCAAACCCACCGACTTTCGAAGCGACTACAGAGACTGTTCGACGATCCAACTTCCAAACCGAAAACTGAACTCATGCTGAAAGTCATAAAAGTTTGTTGTACTTATGTGAGTGATTGCTGTCTCACACCTCTTGCCTCATAATGACTATTAAACTGTGCGCTCAGCAAAACGTCTTGTTAGCAGTTGTTTCTACAGAAACACACTAACACACACTCAACTACACACACCTACACACTGTTGCACTTTCCACAAATTCTCTGTGCAAATGTAAACAGATTTCACTACAATTAAGGGATAGGAAAAGCCAGTGTAATAAGCTTCATTACACACACATACACACACACACACACACACACACACACACACACACACACACAAGCTCAATCACTTCTAATTAATGGGATTGATGGATTGTAGAGCTGAGACGACTGAAACACACACACACACACACACACACACACACACACACACACACACACACACACACACACACACACACACACACACACACAAAAACATGCATTGAGTGAGGACTTATCCCAATTTGAGAGATTATTTTGGAAGTCTTACACACACACACACACACACACACACACACACACACACACACACACACACACACACACACACACACACACACACACTTCCGCTCTCTCTCTGTCCCCGCACTTGCTGTCGCTATTCTGTTGCAGTGTCCCACTGAGTCTTCCATGCATAATGGATTACCTGGCGTACATGCTAAGGCTAAAGGTTTTAGCCTATCCACGGCTCATTGTTTAAAAGGTCAACAGCATCAGACCGGCATTGCTAATATAGCTGTTAGTGCACAATAAGGCTGTCGGGATTTCATTAAAATAAAAAGTGTAATTGCAGATGCAGTACATGGTGAAACAACGATTGACACACAAATACACACACAGTATTATTGTTAATGGTTTTGCCAAATAGACTACTCTGAATAGTGCGAAAACCAAAAGAAACATAGTGACAAGTGAGCAAACGAATATAAAGAAAACAGGAGATTAGCAGCCAGACTGCTTGGATCCAATTAGAATAACAACTCTATCTATACTCTAAGCACGCTGAGCTGAAAAGTATCTCACAATACAGCAATGTTTGGGGCTACTAGAAACAGGAATCTGACACTAAAACTGAGCAGTTAAATATTAGACCTCAGATCTCAGACACACATCAACTCACACACACACACACACACACACACACACACACACACACACACACACACACACACACACACACACACACACACACACACAGATGCACACACACATTTTTGGATTTCTTTTTGATCACTTGCATTGTAGCTCTGGAGTTGAAAGTCCCACATTTGAAAAGCCGCATTTAAAACATTTTTTTTTTATCTGGCAGGTTCACTCTCACTCTCTCTCTCTCTCTCTCTCTCTCTCTCTCTCTCTCTCTCTCTCTCTCTCTCTCTCTCTCTCTCTCTCTGTCTGTCTGTGTGTCTGTCTCTTTCTCTCTCTCTCTCTCTCTCTCTCTCTCTCTCTCTCTCTCTGTCTGTCTGTCTGTCTGTCTGTCTGTCTGTCTGTCTGTCTGTCTGTCTGTCTGTCTATCTATCTATCTATCTATCTATCTATCTATCTATCTATCTATCTATCTATCTCTCTTTCTGTCTGTCTGTCTGTCTGTCTGTCTGTCTGTCTGTCTGTCTGTCTGTCTGTCTCTCTCTCTCTCTCTCTCTCTCTCTCTCTCTCTCTCTCTCTGTCTCTCTCTCTCTCTCTCTCTCTCTCTCTCTCTCTGTTTCTCTTACAAACACCCACTATAAGACACCATTTTGTGTCCTAATGAGGGTCCCATATCATGCAACATTGAATCGAACAGAGAGCAAGCGAAAGACAAGAGATGAAGAGCAAATCGAATTCTGTGGGGAAAAAAAACCGCCTGGAACTAACAAGCGGCTTGGCGTGCGTTTCATTCAGATGGCTCACCGGGAAAGATGAAACGGTATCATTGCCCGTACCAAGGACACCTATATCAGAGACATCTTCCTCCTCAGTTCCACCTTCATCACCCATCCCAGTGCATAATTATAATTTTTTGTTTCTGCTGAAACAACAGAAGTGTGTAGTCAGGAGTCGGCTGTCTTTGTGCCGTCATTCCTAACTTTTAGAACTTTTTTTAATTTTCCCCCCATCTGGATGCATCCCGCTAGTGCCTGAAGCGTCTGTCATGGAGGCTGTTATTTTTGTCTCTTGCCTAATTAATGATTTGAAATGGAAGGGTAAATACCCCTCAGATTTTTTTCATCAGAGGATTGTAAACTCCTACTTCAGCGAAAAAAATACAAAACGAAAAAAAAAAAATAATAATAAAAATAAAAAATTATATATATATATATATATATATATATATATATATATATATATATATATATATATATATATATATATATATATATGGCTGTGTGGCTGTGTTATAAATCCACATTTAGTGTTTCTCCTTTCCCTACCTTTATTTATTTATTATCAACATGCACAGATGCAAAGATACATTAAGTGTGTGTGTTGTGTGTGTGTGTGTGTGTGTGTGTTTATGTTTTTATATATATATATATATATATATATATATATATATATATATATATATATATATATATATATATATATATAGTGAGGAAAATAAGTATTTGAACACCCTGCTATTTTGCAAGTTCTCCCACTTAGAAATCATGGAGGGGTCTGAAATTGTCATCGTAGGTGCATGTCCAAAAAAAAAAATCTGGAAATCACAATATATGATTTTTAAACTATTTATTTGTATGATACAGCTGCAAATAAGTATTTGAACACCTGTCTATCAGCTAGAATTCTGACCCTCAAAGACCTGTTAGTCTGCCTTTAAAATGTCCACCTCCACTACATTTATTATCCTAAATTAGATGCACCTGTTTGAGGTCGTTAGCTGCATAAAGACACCTGTCCACCCCATACAATCAGTAAGAATCCAACTACTAACATGGCCAAGACCAAAGAGCTGTCCAAAGACACTAGAGACAAAATTGTACACCTCCACAAGGCTGGAAAGGGCTACGGGGAAATTGCCAAGCAGCTTGGTGAAAAAAGGTCCACTGTTGGAGCAATCATTAGAAAATGGAAGAAGCTAAACATGACTGTCAATCTCCCTCGGACTGGGGCTCCATGTAAGATCTCACCTCATGGGGTCTCAATGATCCTAAGGAAGGTAAGAAATCAGCCCAGAACTACACGGAAGGAGCTGGTCAATGACCTGAAAAGAGCTGGGACCACCATTTCCAAGGTTACTGTTGGTAATACACTAAGACGTCATGGTGTGAAATCATGCATGGCACGGAAGGTTCCCCTGCCTAAACCAACACATGTCCAGGCATGTCTTAAGTTTGCCAATGACCATTTGGATGATCCAGAGGAGTCATGGGAGAAAGTCATGTGGTCAGATGAGACCAAAATAGAACTTTTGGGTCATAATTCCACTAAACGTGTTTGCAGGAAGAAGAATGATGAGTACCATCCCAAGAACACCATCCCTACTGTGAAGCATGGGGGTGGTAGCATCATGCTTTGGGGGTGTTTTTCTCCACATGGGACAGGGCGACTGCACTGTATTAAGGAGAGGATGACCGGGGCCATGTATTGCGAGATTTTGGGGAACAACCTCCTTCCCTCAATTAGAGCATTGAAGATGGGTCAAGGCTGGGTCTTCCAACATGACAATGACCCGAAGCACACAGCCAGGATAACCAAGAAGTGGCTCTGTAAGAAGCATATCAAGGTTCTGGCATGGCCTAGCCAGTCTCCAGACCTAAACCCAATAGAGAATTTTTGGAGGGAGCTCAAACTCCGTGTTTCTCAGCGACAGGCCAGAAACCTGACTGATCTAGAGAAGATCTGTGTGGAGGAGTGGGCCAAAATCCCTCCTGCAGTGTGTGCAAACCTGGTGAAAAACTACAGGAAACGTTTGACCACTGTAATTGCAAACAAAGGCTACTGTACCAAATATTAACATTGACTTTCTCAGGTGTTCAAATACTTATTTGCAGCTGTATCATACAAATAAATTGTTAAAAAATCATACATTGTGATTTCTGGATTTTTTTTTTTAGATTATGTCTCTCACAGTGGACATGCACCTACGATGACAATTTCAGACCCCTCCATGATTTCTAAGTGGAGAACTTGCAAAATAGCAGGGTGTTCAAATACTTATTTTCCTCACTGTATATATATATATATATATATATATATATATACATAAACACACACAACACACACACTTAATGTATCTTTGCATCTGTGCATCTGTGCATAAATAAAGGTGAGAGGGAAAGGAGAAACACTAAATGTGGATTTATAACACAGCCATGCCAGAGCCAATTACTTCAAAATCCAGATCAGTTTTCTTCTTTGTTAGAGGAGCTTTAAGAGGCAGCGACATTTTACAGTGTTTTCCAGTGAAACAAATTGCATCCTACATCTTTTACTTATGTGTAAAAATTAAGCATGAACACCAGCAGAGACACTCTGCAGCACAAGGCCTTTCATTATCAGATGCGAATAAAAAAAAGATTCAGCATCACGTTCTTTGACATTTTCACATTCGATTTTTGACATTTAGTCAGAAATGAGGAAGTACGACAATATAAAAATGTTTCCTACTCACTAACAGTGCTTGGATTCTTTGGTTGACAGAAGTGGAACCTGAGTGCTTTTAAAACCCAAAGAGTAACATGTTCTAAGATGCTTTTCTGTTCGGCATGGTTACAAAGAGTGTCTACTCGAGTTACTATTGCTGTCCTGAATGTTCAAAACAGTTCATAAATATTAGGGGGTATAACGGAACACGTATTTGTACCAAACCTTTTTGATACAGGGCCACGCCACGGTTACGCCACAGCATCCAGTCACAACGGGGCTGGTGGATACAGGGAGAACCATAAAGATTTTGCCGAAATCTCCAAAAACCGCTCCACCATCTGAGGTTGGAGGCGTCACTGCTCGGATTGAGCTAATATCGACCAATCATTAATTAAGTTGAGGATACGGAACTATGAAGTACCGGCTGTAGAAACCGGACTCTCTGTCTGACAGAGGGACTACCTCGATGGCCTCCTTCCTCAGGAGAGTATCTACATCTCGTTCCAGGACCAGAGCCCGCTTGCTTCTCACCAGAGTGAGAAGGGCGAAACCGGAACTAAATCGTGTGGCCTCACTCTACAATATGCAGGACCCACAGTGACACGTCTGGTAAAGCCCTCCAGGCTGCCAGGTTCTCCCTCAAGGGTATCAGACTGACCTCTGGTGTCAAACGACTGGAGCTGGCTGTGCCCTGAAGGACATTTCGTGGCAGGGTTAATGAACCAGGTCCTTGAAGGCCCCCCCCCCGAGGATCTGACAGTCCTCAGATCTGTCACCTCACAGGTCACCTCACAGGTCTTTGACCTAGGGCGAGTTTTAGGTAAGATGCCACACCCGGGAAAAGATAGCATGCTAGGGTCTCTTAAACCCGTGGCATGAGACTATAGCCATAATCCCTTAGCCCAGAGACGTTGGAATAAACCGCTGTCTTGGGGCTGAAGGAGCGGGACAAGAAAGACTGCGCCCAGGACCTGGACACATCGGTGTGCAGGTCAGGGAAAAATGGCTTCTGAACGGCGCATGTCACAGCATCTAGGAGCTTCTTGCTATCGTGTTCGTAAGAGCGGTTGACAGACTGTCTTTAATTTTGACTGATTAGACTCATTACTCAGAGCATGGACAACGCAGTCGCATTCCCAAAGCGTTCTGATGCAGCTCGAGTTTCTGAAAGGGAACTTCAGTTAGCGCGCTTTCACAGTGGATACTTGCTCCGCACCGGAAATACGATTTGTACTGCGTTGTTTTGCACATCTGCGTAATCGTGCCTTCCACTACATCATCGCCAACCCCAGCAATATCCATTCTTGGAGTGGAGTGCACAAATGAAAGATAAGAATGCAGACATTAGTTAAAGTATGCTGAAATAATTAGAACAGGTAATTAGAAAATATCTTTAGCAACTTAAAAGTAAAAATGTAGACCACACACACACACACACATATATATACACTTGTATTACCCAAAATGGAGTCGAACAAAACTATTTATTAAAATTTTTCATTAGATATATCCATTTATTTAAATTCAACCAATTATGTAATTTAATCAATATAATAAAAAAGTGTATTGCATTAGTCTGATTTATTCTATTTAATTTCGCTATATTTTATTTTTTTATTAAATATTTGAAAATATAATTTTAGATATTTATTAACCAACCAGGCATTTTATTTAAAATTGTTTCGAAAATGTAAACTGTTGATGTTCACAAATAATAATAAACAATTTTTTTATAAATAATAAAAAAAAACCCCACAATTTTCGGTTTTGCATTCCTTCCCCCTGTACTTAATGAACCGAACTATTAATGAATAAACATGAAAAAATGGATGCTATGTACAGTATGTGCGGAAGATGGTAATAAAAGTGCAGAATATAACTTAAAACAGTTTATGATTGCACATAACAGATGAGAATTATTTGTAATTTTGCTGCGTGCCTGGTAAACATCGTACCTAGCCTCGGGACTTCACTTCCCCGCTAAAGCAAAGGAGGTTTTCTTTGGCTCAGTGCTTTAGGGACACATTTAGCACACTTGCTTCACTATTTGACTTCCTTAAATGCTCATTAGGGATTTTCATTTATGTACTACCAGTAAAGCTGCTTAATGGCTTTCTTTTCAAGAATCATGGCTCAATATTCACTGATATTTAACGAACTTTAATCAACATGTGTTTTACACAACCAAATCTGTTGTATGCAGTAGCAGAGCTTCAGTATTAATTTTTTTGGGTCCAAATATCACAAAAACACTGCAGAAACATATTGACCGATTTCACACTGTTTGCTTGTTACATTCGAAAACGAACTGGAGAAAAAAAACGGTTGCGGTGCCGTTGAAAGATGAACTCCGTTTGAACCCTTGAAAGCGGAAAGCCTTTTATAAGAACACATCGATGATGCATGGATATTTAAATCAAACACACTCCAGAGCTCCTGTGTGAAAGGGAAATAGGCTTGGGATTACGATTGGTCTTGTATATGACAATATATTTTTTTGGAAGCTGGTCACATCAAAATGGTCAAATTTGTTTAATTTATCATTTTATTAGTGATTTTTAATTCGTTATTAAACTTGGAGAGGTGATAATCATCCCATACGGAATCACTGGTTATGTAAATATACAGCTATGTAAAAAATACAAGGTTCTAGTACACCATGAGCTTCTCATGCTGATCAGAAGCAGAAATCTTTATCCTTTTTTTATTGTTGAAGCTGTTTAAAAAGCAGTAAGAGAAAGCTCATTTACATTCCACTTTTTTTTAATCCTGAGCAGTTTTCATACTTCTGTACTTTCGTATGTACACTTAACTAGGTTCGGATTATTATTTTTTTTTTTGACTCCACTCTCCGAACAATTAACGACACTGGGTTCAGGAAGAATTCTCATTTTTTTCTCTTACACGTTTGCTGCAGCATTTCTTTTTTCTGTTGTAGTTTTTTTTTTTTATTAATTGTATCCTTTATTATTTATTTTCTTTACCATCTGTTTCTGCTTGTATACTTCCCCCAATTTAGTTCATGCCTCTGCTTTGCAAGCTTCTTACTGCACGTCTAATAAACATACTGTCCTGACTAACCTCTTTTATATTTACGGTTCTTATTTACACATCATCTACCTTTTGTTAGGTTGCACACTATAATCATAACCTTTTTTTATGCTACTTTACTACCACCATAGACCTAATTTAGAACTTGTTTCATGAAATTGTTCCTTTTTCTCAAGTGCAATAGTTTATAATCCTTACTTGCACAAAGAACCGGATGGAGCATGATAAAGACACATCGGATTAAGCCTTCGCCTTGTAAAAGATGCAAGTCATTTTGCAGACATTGTACGGGTAACTTAAGCTGCTTGGGGCAGAGCTTCGTGAAAATGAAGGCGGGAATCAGGGCAGTAAGCTCAAGAATCCACTAAACCATCTTGGGCCATGTCCACACTATCATATGATTGAAAGCGCTTATTTTTCTCTGATTGGCATTCTGTCCACACCGAGACGGCGTTTTTAGTCCGCGAAAATTTAGCTTTTTGAAAACGCGCTCCAAAGTGGATCAATTCGAACACGGTTTAGAAAAAACGATGACGCGATATTTTCAGTCGCACGATAGTGCCTTGCTTCGACGTTGCCGCAATGTTTCAAAGAGCCGGAAAGCAAATAAACCACGAGGAGGAAACGACGCGGGTCAAAGCGTCCTTACGTTTTGTTAACGCGCGGTCCAGCGGCCTGAGCATTTTCAAACGTTTCAGTGCGGATGAGCAACTTGCGAAGCAAAGAAAACGATGATGTGGATGCAAAGCGTTTTTAGTCGAAAACACCGTTTTTCAAACAAATCCAATTAGACATAATGCACCCTAAATCAGTTTCAGTGTAATCAGTACGAGTCTATTCAGGGGGCTTTCTCTTCTTTTAAACTTTATTATATACTGTTTACAGTTTTACAGAGTAAAAAAAATAAAATAAAAATGCACATTGATGTAGTTAATGTACGTGCACTCAGCAGTTAATAAACGCCTCATAATTGAAAAAGGAACGACACTGTAAAGATACAGTATGTATCTCAATCTCCTAATCAATAGGCTGATTATTACAGCTCAGTCTCCTTTACTCGCTCTCTCTCTCTCTCTCTCTCTCTCTCTCTCTCTCTCTCTCTCTCTCTCTCTCTCCCTTTCCCGTGTCTCGCTTGTTGACCTGCGCTGAATAACAACGAGAGCCAATTAAGACCCTGGTGACCAGTTTGGAAAGTCCGGTCACGTCAGTACAGTTCTAGTTCGAGACAAAGCGTCTCAGCGGACGGATTTATGCCGCTTTGTGTCTTTTAGCTCTTACTTAGCTGTATACATTATGGGTCCTATTGTGGCGAAATGCCTCGGAGGGGGATGTGTACTATCTTAAGCCATATCCACATATACGCATATCTTTCTCTCTGTTTTGGCCTTTCGTCCACACTGAGACGGCGGTTTCATTCAGCGAAAACGTAGCCTTTTGAAAACGCTCTACAAATCTGTAGATAGCGTAGCACTGTGTTTTTTGAAACTGCTGACTCGTTTTTTTTCCTTTTCGTCATTGTCGCAAATAAATCAGCGGCAGGCGGAAATGACGCAGGTCAAAGCGTCTTAGGTTTTGCTCAATGCACAAACCAGTTTTGGGGTGGATGAGCAACTTTTGGCAAACGTCGTAAACAAAAGTGTGGACGCGGAGCGGTTTTTTAGGCGAAAACGGCGTTTTCAAATGTATCCGGATTAGTGTTTCGTTTTTTTTGCGCCTTCTTTAATATAGCATGGACTGTACATCATTCATGTTTATTCATATGCACCTAAAAGTTTCACTGGTGTCGGGAAAATAGTAAAGCAACTTTGATAAACGGATTTTGAAACGGTATTATTACGCGACTTTTAGCTGTGTAACGGCGCTGATCTTACGATGCTACAGCATCCGGCTATCCAGTAAAATCTGTGTACTTTAGTCAAATTGTTTTCCTTCTTTGTAATCTCTAGTAGCCTGTTTGTCATTTTCCTGACCTCTGTGCTTTTCCGTTAATTCCAGACTCTGTGCATGAATGGTATTTTTTTGTTCTATATATTTCTATGTAGGTTATAAAGCGTATGTACATGCCTGGAAAGATTGATTTTAATGGTAGGTGGAATAGAAATTCTTATCTGGGTGTAATCGTTAATTAAGCCTTTCCTGACTCGAGATGATAACCTTATAAAGGAATATATTAAAGCTCTTTGTCATAAAAAAATAAATCCAAGGCTTATTTCTAAAAATGGACACCTTGTAAGGTGACGGTGTCGACAGAGAAAAAATGACACGAGAGTAAGTAAGCGATCACACGTGCTGACCGACCACATCTTAAGGTCTGTGTCTGTAAACCCAACCTGTGAGTGTTATCAGTTCAAACACCATACACTTCAGGATCTTCCTTTTCTTTATTCTCTCTGATTGTCTCGTAGCGAAATCGGGACAGGGTCCGTCTCTAAACGTGTTTCTAGAGCAGATCCGTTCAGCTGTTTCTCTTTGCCTGTTTGCTCTTGAGTATATGAGTGTAGGCTATAGACCACTGAAGCATTATACTGAAGGGCCTGAAATCCTATTAATGCAGCACAGAGAGAAAGAGAGAGAGAAAGAGGAGCAAAGAGGACACATGTGGAAAAAGCATTCTCTGTGGCCAGTCCCTGTGAAATAACCTGATACCAAAAACAAATAACTCTTTTCTCCTGTCACTCACTCCACTCTCCCCTTGTTTTTCTTCATTACTTCTTTTTCTCCTTTGCCCTTTTCTCTCTCTCTCTCTCTCTCTCTCTCTCTCTCTCTCTCTCTCTCTCTCTCTCTCTCTCTCTCTCCGCATGCCTGCGATGAAAATGCAAAGTTGCATATCTTCAGCTGCCATTAAAGTTTAAACACTCTCGTATTACTTCGTGACTGAGCCTAAAGGGCATCTGAAAATGACGGCCGTGGAAATCCAGAGAGACCTTCATCCCAACCAACTTCCTCCCGTTTACTGCAAAACTTTTGGATTATGATTGTGATTTTTTTTTTTTTCGAAACCCAATAACAACTTTTCTTCCCGGCTGCGGATGAGCACGGGATGCGGAAATGGGTGAGACGTGTCAACGTGTCAGTCACAGTGGATCACGAGTTCACTCGTAATCAGTGGACGTGAATACAAAGAATGTTAGAAGAACGGCTTTCCAATAACAAAATCCGGGTATTCATGAGTTCTCGGAAAACAAGCAGTAATTTGCAACAAAACTTGATGTTGAACAGAATCTGAATTGTACGAAGAAAAAAAAAGGTTTTATAAAGAAATTGGAGAATAGAGCTTTTTTTCTTTTTTTAACCAATAAGCAACAGAAGATAGTTTGTGCTTCTTTCTCACACACACACACACACACACACACACACACACACACACACACACACACACACACACACAAACACACACACACACACACACTCACTGGTATTTTGACATGTAG
>NC_139600.1:9287340-9290485 GCF_946808225.1 Silurus aristotelis | reverse complement strand
AATAGGGAAACGTAATCTCAAGGAGCGTTCTGCTTTTCTCTGCTGGAGGGGGAAAAAAGAGGAAAAAAGAAGTCAAAGCCTGAAAGAACGATGAGCTCACGCAGCCTTACTCAGCAGGAGCGCGCTTTATGCTTACAGTGAATAATCTGATAACTAAACCTTCGTCATGGAAAAAAAAACTAACCCTTACGCACATTATATATCTTCTGCACTGTGCGCTCCCAGCATAAACGAGACAGCTCATCAGTTTCTTTCTTCCAATAACGGGATATTTTAGAGACAGTAAATAATGAGGTTTTTTTTCCAAATGATGAAGATGATGAAGGGTGGAATAGTATATGGATGAAAGGAAATTATTTATGGGTTTTTTTTTTTTTTTTTTACTTTTTTTATTTTATTTTATTTTTATGTTATTTATTTATTATTTCCCCCCTGTAGATCAGACCTGGGCACTAAAAGCACAACAGAATCAGGATTACAGTGTAGGCTTTTGTAATGTTATATAATATACTTTTTTTCATAAAATGTGAAAGTACAATTCATTCATAAGATTATCTCAATAAACACATTAAAAGGTCTCGGGTAGCACAGTGGTCAAGGTGTTGGACTGAGCATCAGAAGGTTGTAAGTTCAAATCTAACACCCACCAAGATATCATTGCTGGGCACATTGTATAAAATGAGATAATTGAGGTAAGTATCTCCTGCCTGACCCCTAACGACCTTTTGTTTATAATAACGTCGTTTCATAAACGATAACGATTTAAGGCGAGCATACCTAGGTTGAGGATAAATTTCCCATTTATGTGTTGCCTTTCTATGCAAATTGGAACACAGATATCATTCCGCGATGGCATTTGAATAGCAAACGTGACGATTTACAGAATTAAATCAGCAAAGCAAGCCAAGGCAGGCACCCGAGCGCAGTGTGGCATGGTGGGAAACGATGCGTAATGGCCACTCGGGCAGTTGACTCCTCATTTCAGGGCTTCAGAGCGAGTGACTAATTTACGCCGTCGGACATGAAAGGAGCTTTGAAGAATCAAAGCGGGGCGTCTTTGGGTCCTAGTGTCTGTCGGGTTACAGAATCCTGGCGCTTTCAGTGAGTGGCTCCCTGTTTCAATCATGGACATCAAGATTAAGAACCGAAGAACATATATAGAACATAGATATTTAATCAATCCCTGAGGGAAAGTCCAATACATGAAGAAGGGTGCCTTCTAAGCTATTCAGGGTGTGATCAAGCTGCAGGTTTGGACATTTTTGCATATGCCGGAGAAGGTTTAGTGAACCTTAACCTAGAGCTTATACAAGCATATACATTTTTGAAGCTATTGTATTTTTGTTTTTTTTTTCAACATTTTCCCCCAAATAATGTAAATTTCTCATAACAACTAAAAATTTTCCTTACTTTCTTTGCATATATCTTATATATGTGAGGTTCTCATAAGTGTTTATTGGGTTCTTCTGTGTTTGAATTTTACCTCAGCGCTGCAGGGAAGAGGTGTGTGTGTGTGTGTGTGTGTGTGTGTGTGTGTGTGTGCGTGCGTGCGTGTGCGCTTGCTTATCTCTATGCTGAATTAGATCCTGCTGATGGCTGCAGTTTGAGCTTGTTGTCTTGCACCCGGGCCATCAAGACAAAGACACTGGTGGCTGTTACAAGTCAAATTTGGGAACACACAATTAGCAGCTGGCTAAGGACCTGCAGCACACAGCAATTTTGATCCCATCTCCCCATGGGGGAAGATAGAGAGAGAGAGAGAGAGAGAGAGAGAGAGAGAGAGAGAGAGAGAGAGAGAGAGAGAGAGAGAGAGAGATAAATAGAGACAGAGACATGAGTTTGGGAACAAACAAGCACACATTGCAAACCTGCACACAGATGTTTGGAGGAATGCAGTGTTTCATCTTTCAAACTCCAGCCCTGAAACAAATACATTCTCCCTATTTTTCTCTCTCTCTCACACACACACACACACACACACACACACACACACACACACACAAACACACAAACACACACACACACTTTTTATATCTTTCTCCAATTATTATTCCTTGTCCACAGACAGTCAGTAGTCCAGAAATGCTGATCTTTGTGAAACGCTACCCTAAGCAAAATAAGCCATAAACCATAATGTCCGTTCTCATATAACAGTGTGGTGACTTTTTTTTTTTTTAAGGAATATATGACATCAATCGATATCCCTTTTTTAAATTTTTTTTTATAACATACATCACTACATCTTGCATTCTATTATTTGTCTGGAAATCAAGATCTCGTTGATAAAGTGCAATAAAAACAGGTTCCACATCTGGATTAACATTTATATTTAATTCTATTCAACATCTAACGTGGAAGATGCAGATTCTGATTTTTACAGAATCCCGACAATAATTTTTTTTCCCCATAAACCACAAGCAGCTCTGCTGAAACTACTACTACACCTCGTAGGGTGCCTTCTGGGAAAAAAAGCCAGACCTGATCTTTGACTTTGGGATCTAATTACCGGGCTGAAAAAAAAAATGGTCAAAGAAGCCTGGCTACATCCTGAGATCTACTGCATTTCAATATTGCACATTTGATGATTACAAACGTCCCTTTTTCTATGCATTCGTTACCTTCACAATCAGACATCTCCAGCATGTAGTTTTGACAGTCAGCTTTTCGTAGCTGAGTCAAACTAATAAGGGAAGATTCCTGACAGACAGGTATCCCCAAAGACCTTCAGCAACCATGTTTCTAAATGCAATTCACACCCAAATTGTATCTAATCCAACCGGCTTCTTAGAGTTAAAACCCTGTTAGCGATATGTATTACGTATAGTAATCGCGTTAACTCTGACGCTAATGATTACTTTCTCACAGCCATGATTAATATAGTCAGTGTTTTATATTTAACCATGTAAACTGCTCTATAGCTAACAAAATGATATAAGGATAGAACTGGGACTGTAAACTATTCACAGAAAGAAGTTGCTTCATGAGAAGATGAAATCGAATTGAGGGTGTTTATCGTGGCCATTATTAGAGGTCGACCGATTCATTGGTTTTACTGATGACTCTACTTTACAGTTGATTGCTGGACCTATCGGTCCAAAAAAAAATTCATGTCGATAGTTTTTCCGGGTTGCTGTATACACCACGA
>NC_139600.1:9244840-9282340 GCF_946808225.1 Silurus aristotelis | reverse complement strand
GCACCGTTGCTTGTTACATCTCTGTTTCACGCTGAAATTTCACGTTCGCTCTTCGTTCCAACTAAATGGCAGACGTGGTAATGCAGACGGTCAGAATAGCCCCAGTTAGCATTAATGGTTTTAAAAAGTTTCGATACCACCTCATTTTTTTGATTCTATCACTGCTTCCACATTCTATCTATAGCATTTATTAACGTTTCCCGATTCCATCTGTTATTCTCTTTTCAATCATCTCAAGGGTAACATACAGTACAACTACATTTACCAGGTACTAATCTTCTAAGTTAAATTGGATATGTATATGGCTTCAGACTTTTAATATTTTCCCCCTTAGTATTTCATTCTGAGGGTTTCCCTGGTGGTCTAGTGGTTAGGATGCGGCACGCTAACCGCTGCGGCCCGGGTTCGATCCCTGGTCAGGGGATCACCCCCAGCCATTAGGGTTGCACAAGCCTTAGTGCCGGTCCCAAGCCCGGATAAATGGGTAGGATTGCGTTAGGAAGGGCATCCAGCGTACAAACATGTGCCAAATCAAACATGCGGCTCGTCCGCTGTGGCGCCCCCTAATGGGAGAAGCTGAAAGAAAGTTTTAGTATTTCATTCTGATGTTTAACAATAGAGATGTCGGACGATTTATTGGGAAAAACTTACTGCCTTCTGTTTGAGCTAATATGGCACATACAAGCTTACAAACCAGATAAACTTGTGCCAGTCTTCAGTTTGCGAAGCATGAACAGGGGGATCGAATTAAGGCAATGATGCAGCGTGTTGTTTATATGCTGCCTTGCTGTACAAGAATTCAACTAATCTCTCCAGTGCTGTTCCCAGAGCACAGGCACACGTAGTTCATATAATTGAACCGAATTTTATAATGAGCTTAGTTACAGGTAAGAATTCGTTAGGGTTATTAGAAGTCCAGACTTCACTTCTGCAGTCATTCCTGATTCGTTTAATGAACTAAGGAGAGTAGCAGTACCCTCTGCTTTCGTTCTGTGGGGTTTTTTTTTTTGGTTTGTTTTTGTGTTGTTTTTCTACGGAATTGTACAATCCTACCTACTTCTTTAGGTCTTTTTAGGACCTTTACTGTAAAGGGGTCATTAGCGGAAGCCTGTGTGCTGATTTGTACTGATATTTTATGCAGATCACAGAGGTGATCATACGCACAAACAAGAGAAAAGAAGGAGTGAAAGGCTAGCAGTGGTGGGACAGAGAGAAGAGGACATGAGGGATTAACATTACGCTAGAACAAACAGATACGCACAGAGGTTAAGGCTTTGTCTATTCTTTCTTACCTCCAGGGACACAGAGCGAGTAAAGTATATATCTCTATGACTTAGAACAAGGAGTGTGGAAATCTTTCTTTATCTACAACCTCCCCCACATCGGACTTCAGCAGGATCTACTATGGAGCAGTAGAAACCCTTAGAGAAAGCACAGTGCTGAGTTATCACTGATTGCACAAGCTTTCTTTCTTTCTTTCTTTCTTTCTTTCTTTCTTTCTTTCTTTCTTTCTTTCTTTCTTTCTTTCTTTCTTGCACACTTTATTTAAAAGTGTGCATTGGAGACAAGTTGGGATCTGTATCATGATCCATCATTTTTCACGTTTGCATCAGTAAAAACAGATTTATTTAAATATAATTATAAGTACATGCACTATACTTTTATTATTTAGTAAGTGACCAATCATTTGTGATTAATATTTGATATGTAGGTTGATTTCTCTTCTGTTTCTCGAGCACGTTCTCTCGGAACCACGGCTGCTACAGCATGTGAACACGACGCATCACGACACTACGGAGACCGAGGCGTGTCCTGAGAGTCACATAGAATACAGATTTACATGGCAGAGGTAGAGCTGCATCTCCACGGAGATGGAACAGGAAGGGTTTTTTTTGCACTACAAAGGCCAGAAGGCACTTTTAAAATAAAGTTATGATTTGCTGTCTTTCTGAAATAAAAGCGAATTTTCTGCGCCATATTGAACTGCACAGCATCATATTTTTTTCATTGTCGTCAATCAAATCAAGATTGAATCACACAATAGGGCCTTTGGTAGCTGCTTCATATGCATCTCTAATGTATCGTATCGCTGCATCAGATACGGAGCTGAACATCGCTAATAGAGAATATACCAAAGCATTGTAAACAGTAAAACTGTGATGAGACGGAATTTTTTTTTTTTGAAGATCTGTTAAGACGGTGGAAGAAAATAAGTACTGTGTGATATGCATTTTCTCACCGTGGTTTAAAATATTGTGTGATATCACTCTGCTTTTTTTTTCCCAACCTTTTTTTAAAGGAGAAAACATAGCATTAACCTCAAGAGTTTTTATAAGAGAATAAATCGAGTTAAAATACAAAAGTACTGCAAATGTAATTTTTGGTAAAAATATTAAATGTGCACCCAACGATATTCCGCAATTCATTAAACGCAGTGTTTGGTGTTTTTTTCTCTACGCGGAGACTTGAATGCTTTGCGAGAGGTGTGTGACAGATGAGGTCATCGTATAGTCACTTCTCGTGCCATGGTGAAAGTCAGATGTTCGGATATCGAATGTTGAAACCTATCATTAACTGAGTAATAACTGCTTGACCTTGCCTTGTTGATCATGCGTGTCATGATTAGGCATTCTTTCGGCGTGCCGAACATGCGTCCGTGTGCAACTTCATGCGCTGCATTTGCTTGTATTCTTGCCTGACATGAGCACGTGTCAGAGCAGAAGGCCTCTGCATAAAATCGGCTCTCCAGAAGGATGGCGATAGAGATCTGAAAAGTACAAGCTGTTTCCCACTTGAGCATGTGACACTTTCTGATCGAGACACTGCAGAACATCATCTGTCCGTCTGTCTGTCTCTCTATTTCTCTGTCTCTCTCTCTCTCTCTCTCTCTCTCTCTCTCTCTCTCTCTTTCTCTCTCTCTCTTTCTCACACACACGCTCACAAAGAGTTTAGCGTCTACATAATCTTGTAAAAAATTGATATAGTATTTGCTGGATCATGTGCTATTTTACAATCTCACACCCACAGTTTCAATCAACCACCCTGCTCTTTTGAATCATTTCTGATCGGAAGGTTGTGAGTTGAAATCCCAGCACCACCTTGCTACCACTGCCGGACCCCCTGAGCCCTTAACCCTCAGCTCCTCAGTTGTATAAATCTCTAAGGGCAATGTGCCACATGCTGCGAATGTGTTCATGTAAAATCGACCAACTGGGAAGGGTGAAGGCTAAAATCTTATGTGATAAGAAGCTATCAATCCATCTCTTGCATCGTTAACTGTTGCACATACTTTGCATTACAGAACAATGTCACATACATGCGCCCATGAGATACTACTGTGATTGACATGTTAGCCACCCCCCCCCCACACACACACACACACACCCCCCAGCCAGGAGCACAGCTAATTTTCCTCTCTATGCACAACAAACTGTATAATTATCACACTTTGTGATTTGTAATTGAGAAACAATAGAAAAGGAAGGAGGCCTTATACTTGTCACATGTACGTTACAGCATTATCTTAGAAAACAGGGACAGCCATAATATAGCCCCCCCTAGAGCACTGAGGGTTAAGGGCTTTGCTCAGAGGCCCCCACAAGAGTGCCATCTTGGCTATAGCAGGACTTGTGCCCCTGACCTTTCAAGCAGTAACCCAGAGCCTTAACCATTGATCTGGCACCTTTCTGAAGTAAAAAAAAAAACATATAACAAACCGTCATCACACATATCCAAGTGTTTGGAATGACCATGTTCGGTATGTTCAGTATTAATGTGTCTAAGATTATTGGCTCAACATGCTCAACAGGATCCATAGAATGATTTCTGACTGACTGTCTGACATCCAGGAAACCCTCTGGTTTTAACAGACGTGTCATGGCGCTACTTAGACAGCGACCTACACCCAGTCAGTAATCACCGGTATGCAATAGAGACATTTAATTTAGTGGGTATTAAAGGGAATAATCTCACTTGTAATCCAGTCACAGTGCAGCAGATTAGGCTGTGGCACACTGACAATGAGTGTCTGGCAGAAAAGTGGGCCATTAGACATCAACATAGAATCATAAAAACGCAGCTCCTATTAGACAGTGCCGCTCTAACACACTCATTCCACAGCGGCCCAATCACACGCACAATTTCCACTTCCTTTTTTTGTCGTGCGTGTGTATATATGTGTGTGTGTGTGTGTGTGTGTGTGTGTGTGTGTGTGTGTGTGTGTGGTGATGCTTTAGTTGCACTTTAACAAGCCTGAGTTTTAGGGCCCTGTTCTGTTTTGAGTGGGAAGCTGAGATATTGAGATTCAAAAGGACTGTCAGCATGTCGGACTGTTTATCGCTTCAGAATCCGTCTCAAAAATATCACCTTATTAGCATCGTTAAAAACAAAGTGTATTTCCAGCCACTGGGTGTTTCGCAATTGAACCGTCAAGCGTTTTGTGCAGCATTTGCTCAGATAATCACCCTTCATGCGCATTCAACAATGGCTGAATATATACTATACGGGCAAAAGTTTGCATTTTTCAGCCATATGTGGTTTTTCCACAAAGTGTTTGAGGCACACCATTGTGAAGGATGTCTTAGGATGCAGTACTTCACTAGGAGATCCAAACATGCCCCTGTGCACAGAGCAAATTCCATGAAGCTTTCCATGCGTTGGAGTGGAAGATCTTGAGTGGCCTGCTATTGAACTATTACCTATTAAACCTATTAAACACCTTTGGGATGAATGTGATCACTGACTGCAGACAAGCCTCCTCTTCCCACCTCACCTACATCAGTGCCTGCCTTTACTAACACCCTTGTAGCTGATTGAGCACAAATCATGTTTATATTTACATGTATGGCATTTAAATTGAACGCCCTTATCCAGAGCGATGTACAAAAGTGATTTTTCATTGAATAAATCAGCACCGGTTCACTACGTTGCAAACTCAGGACGCCATCAGCCTAAAAATCTGTTGGGAGGAATTATCGTAGTATATACTTTTTACTTTTACAGTTTTTTTGGATTGCTTAAGCACGATTTTCAAAACAGGGCCCGTGTTTTCAAAACACTACACACAATTAGCACAACCACACACCCAATTAGCAAAACACTACAGATCCCTTGCATAATTAAACACTCTCGTAAAAACTATACACTTCTGTGTAAAAACCACACTTTGTTACCATATGAAACACACATGTTTCACATTACTATACTTTGTTTGCACGAGTTACACTCTGCTGTGATAAACCTAAAACACTTTTAGCACTTCTACTTCCCTATGATTAAGAGTAGGCTACCATCAATAAAGTACAAATATAATGAAAATATACCAAACACTACACAAGACCAATGTTGCAGACTGAAGAAACTCATTTGTCAGCACGCCCAAATTGTTGACATGGAGATTCATAATACTGTAACAAAACGTCACTTCACGTATTGTACTGTAAGTTCACTGTAAAAAAAAAAAAAAGAACTAGACATTGTCTCTTCACCTAGCTGGATCTGGCCAGAGAATCTCATCAACATCGCAGGCAATGTTGTCATTAGCAAGACACCTTGGAAAGAAACGTCTTGAATGACGAATCCATCCTTGCATTGCTGCTACCTCCATCTGGTCACAGGCCTCCTCCATGGTTTGGATGAGGGGTACCTCAGCCTGGAGACGGAGATCATATACCTTTCACCGCCATGCCGAGAAAAACTCTTCTATAGGGTTGAGGAATGGAGAGTATGGTGGAAGATATAGTGCGGTGAAATGTGGATTTCGCTGAAACCAGTTCTGAACCAGAGCAGAGCGGTGGAAAGACACATTGTCCCAGACAACAATGTATTGCATTTGATCGTTTTGATTTGCTGCTGTTATGTTGTGCAATTGGCTAAGAATGTAAGTATTAGTGCGGAGTTGTAAGGGCCCATATGGGCATGGCGGTGGAGGACCCCATTCTGTGTAATGGCTGCACAGAGTGTTATATTACCCCCACGTTGCCCTGGGACATTGACTATAGCCCTGTGGCCAATAATGTTTCTTCCCCTCCTTCGTGTTCTCGACAGGTTGAACCCAGCCTCATCTATGTAAATGAACTCATGCTGGATCTCCTCTCCATCCATTTGTAAAACTATCTGAAAAACAGTGTCATGCAAAATTGTGTAGTTCAGTGTAGATCTAGTATACATATTACAGTACGGTAAAAGATTATGAGACAGTATGCAAGAAGACACTGCTATAATGAATACATCCTCTGCATAATCATGCCGCAGTCGTTTCACCCTTTCGGAATTGCGCTCGAAAGGCACTCGAATAAATTTGCTTCATTTGAAGAAGAAGCATTTTTTAGGATGCATGCCAGTGTTGATGTTGAGACCTGATGGATATCGTTAAAACTGGCATGGTTATTGACAATGTTAGCTTGGAGCTGATTGAGTGTTATAGCATTGTTGGCCAAAACCATGTTCACTATCTCCCTCTCTTGCTGTTCTGTGAACATAGGAGGCCTTCCCCCTTGTCGTTCCTGACCCTCAATCCTATGTAGCAAAAGAAAACAGTATACAATAGTACAGAATTTCACAGGAAAAGGTAACAGAAGTGCTGATAGTGCATAGAATACATTACTGTGAGCAGTTACTGAAACCGTGCAGATGTTTTTGATATGATGATATTTTTACAATACCTATTTTCCAGTCGAAATGTTCTTATCACACTTGCCACTGTGTATCGGCTTAGATTTGGCTCGCAGTCCAGCCTCCCTCAGCGTCAGGCCGTGGTTGACAACGTGGTCAACCAGTGTTGCGCGGATCTCATTTGTCAGATTCGGTCCTCTTTGAGCACCTTCTTGTCTTCCTCTTCCTCTTCCTCTACCTCCAGCATGGCCTCCATCTCTTCCTCTTCCTCTGTTGATTCCTCCTCTGTTGACTCCTCTTCCTCCCCTTCCTCCTCTGTTGACTCCTCTTCCTCCTCTGTTGACTCCTCTTCCTCCCCTTCCTCCTCTGTTGACTCCTCTTCCTCCCCTTCCTCCTCCTCCTTGTCCTCCTCCTCGTTCTCCTCGTTCTCCTCCTCGTCTTACTCTTTCTCTGACTCTTTCCATTGTGCTTGAAGACCGATGAACTCACCTGCTGCTTCTTATAGTGCTTATACACCTGATTGGTGTGTCTGCAATTAAGCAAACAAGTGTTTGCACACCTGATGACTGTGTTGAACCAATTGGTTGGACGGTGCAGTAATTTGACAGTCAGTGCTTTGGTATTTCAAGGAGGTGACTTCATGATAGATTTTTGTGTGTAATGTATGTTAAATGTGTTTAGTGTTTTGCAAATCACTGTGTGTAGAGTTTTGCAACAAGTGTGAGGTTGACATTGTGCTTATAGTTGTGCAAATATGGGCTGATGTTTTGCCTCTTGAGTGTAAGGTATTGCTAATAGTGTACTACTTTTAATTTTAGTGTGTAAGCAATCCAAAAAAAACTGTAACATGAAGACATAAAACAAACAGTGTAAATATGCACTAGTTATATCGGTAGGAGAATGCTGAGGGTGGAGCCACCAACAAGCAGGAAAAGAGGAAGGTCAAGGAGGAGGTTTATGGACGTGGGTTGAAAGAGGCGGACGTAGAGAACGGGGGGTATGGAGATGGATGATCCGCTGTGGCGACCCCTAATGAGAGCAGCCGAAAAGAGAAGTGTTTTAGGAAGAGGCAGGTATTTATCTTTTGTTTGAAAATAGGCAGTGACTCTAGCGGAAGTTCTTTACACTACCTCGGTGCCAGAACAGAAAAGAATCTTGATGTAGAGACCATACGATCAAATCTCCACAAGCATCCCCTAAAATCTTCAGAAGAGTGGAGGTTATTATAACAGCGAATAGGGAGTAATTATGGAATGGGATGTTCAGAAAGAGTATACGATACATGATCCTATGGTGAGGTGTCTACAACTTTTGTCCATATGGTACCCATAACCACACAAAAGAAGCGTATTTGAAAATGAGAAATCTTTTTAGTCTTTTTTTTTTTCTCAAAATCTTTGCCCAAAAAACCCCCCGATCCCCCCCCCCCCCAATTTTTCAGTTCTTTAAACTTGTTTTCTACAAGGTCTGAACACATGGGAGCTTGTAACAGACTGATAGTACGTCTGTCCATGTGTGCGCATGTGTGTGTTTGTGTGTGTGATTGGAACCGTGCATTACAGCAGGGGTCTGTCAAACAGCCTCGTGTCCCAACGAGCCTCACAGGCTCCTGCCAAGCAGTGTGTGTCTCCCCTGTGGATGACTGTGTGCTTAGACGTGTCCCTTTGAGAAGAAAGATAGCCGGAGAAAGATGGTTCATTTTGCAGTGCGCCTGCTGTTCGGGAAGAGAACACTCACTCCCTGGCTTTAGGGAATGAAGCGCACACGCGCTTGTGTACTCGCTTGTTGGTTTAATGCTGTAGCTGAGCGCTGAGACTCCATTAAGTTCATGACACACATTTAGCATTTGGCCACTGAGGAACCTGTGTGGGTCCTGAGGGTTGTGGAAAGAATGATATGAAAAAAGTTTTTTTTATATTGCAATCCCATGACTCACACATATATATATATATTTTTGCTCACCTAGGAAAAATAAAGGAGCTTAGACGGAAAAGTAGCATACTGCTGTCTATATTCCTGCTTGCGGAACGAGAGAGGCTTTATCTCAGAAGCCCGGACGCTCCAGTAAACATGCTACAGCCTCCATCCAAATGAAATGCATCACAAGCGACCGTTTTTTAAAAGTATCCGGGTTACAATATTCCGCACGTCGGTCATTGCGGATTGTTGTAAAAAGGCTATTATTGGCACATGAGGAAGTCATTTTTTGTAAGCGGACCGGTGATGTTTAAATCTTGCAGCTTTTTAAAATCCTGCACTATTAACAAGATGTTCTGATAGTTCATGAGTTCAAATCCCACTAGCACCAAGCCATCAGTGCAACCAAGTGCACCAAGCCATCAGTGCACCCTGTGCAAGGCCCTTAAGCCTCAAGTGCTCAGTTGTATAAACGAAATACTTTTATAAGTAATTTCTTCATTTGTCTACATTTACCCAAAATCACCTTCAGAATTGTCCCCTTGCACAGCAATACGGCGCTCCCAGCGTCCAGGCCACCTCTGGAATACGTCTTAAATGTTTTCCTCTACGATTCGCACTGGATCTACGGAATGGTATCAAAAGGACCTTCATCTTCGGGAAGAAGTCCGCAGGAGCCAAATCTTGAGAGTAGGGTGGGTGCAGAATTGAGATCACGTTGTTTCCAGCGAGAAACTGTGTTCAGAATAGCAGACGTGGTAATGCATGAGGTCACCAGTTTCACAGCTCCTGATGTAAACACCAATAAATAAAGATCGGTGCTCCCTGTGACTGTGTCGAAACTTTTTGATACCACCTCGTAATCGAAAGGCGATAGAGAATACAATGTCTACCAAATGCTATAAATCTAAATTAAAATGTATTGAAACACCAGAAGCCGTGTGCTCACTGTAGCTTCAGATTCTCAGGTCTTGCCTGACAGGACAGAAACCTAATGCAGCTGTAATTCATTCATCTCATGTGTTTTTTTTTTTTGCTGTTCTTCTCTACGGTTAAAAAGAGTGGTTGTTTGCAAAACTTTTTTCGTGTTTTGTTTTTGCCCCGTTCTGAGTAAACCCAGTAGATTATTGTGCACGGAAATCCTCTGAGATATCAGTCTCTGAAATACTCCGACCCATTTTTAGTTGAGTCGAAGCTCAATTTCTTCACACCATGTGTGGCTTCAGAATCAGTCCTGAGCAGTTTGTATACCGATAAGAACTGCCTCAATCATTTGTCTGCTGTCAGAATTGGTGTTGCACTCTGTTTTCCTGCCTTATCAGCCCCGGCGGTTTGGACGGTGTATATACGCAGGTAAAAGTCACACTCCTTCACACTGTCAGCTCGGCAGAGAGCGTAATGTCAAAAGAGACAACTTCCTGTCTTATCGGGCGAACCGAAGACTGCTGATTTAGCATCGGGGTCTCTCGCCGTCGTGATTGATTACACACCTTAAGACCTTGTACAATGCCCAAGATTGTAAAGGTTGTCTTGAATGAAGAGCGCAATGGTGGAAAAGTTTTTTTTCTTTACAGAAGCAAAATTTCTTATCAGTAAAAGCGTAATATTCCTTTATATCAAAGAAAGATTGGTTGTGCCATAACCCTGGAAATTCGTACTGGCTGAGGTCAACCGATACCGATAGCTAGGTTGGATCGTACTTTACTTAACGAATAATCAACTGATAGTCTTTTAAATGGATGCTGGATAAAAACAAATATTAAACACACTCCATGTAAAATAGTTCTGAACTTTATTACAAAAAAACACTTCAAAACACCAAAAAGGCCCGAATCATGAAAACGTGCTAAATGAAATAAATGTGAATATATTAAATGATAAATATAATTATATAATTAAAAAATTAGAAATAATAAATTTAATATAACGCGCTCCCTGCAGCGTCAGTGATGTACCTCTAAAGTCTGCTCTCGTGAGATTCGGAAGCCGGAAAAACTATCTGTAGGAATTTTTTGGCGATAGCCGACAGTTCCAACAATTAACTGTCAGCGCCGATTAATCTGCAAAACCGACTAATCGGCCGACCTCTTATTCGTACAAATGTTTTCAGACAACAAGGAAAAGAAGCAATATGCAGGAATTAAAACCATAGCAATGAAGGTGAGAGGTGGAACAGGTGAACACTGGATGATCATTCAGCGTTATACAATTCAATGACATTTTATTTGTATAGAGCTTCGAAAGCAGCTTTACAGAACGTATTAATTATAGAACAAAGTTCATTGATATTTTAATGTATGTGCGTTTATCCCCGATGAACAAGCGTGGGGCGACTGTGGCAAAAACTCCCTTAGACGGTATGAAGAAGAAACCTTGAGAGGAACCAGACACAAAAGTGGAACCTTCCTGATCTGGTAAAACCAAGAGTGTGATTATAAATCATTAAAACATTACAAGCGAGAGTGAGAAATCACTGGAGTGTGTGATTATGAGTGATGAGTGGTGGAACCAGGTGCTCCTGAGAACCGCAACATCTGAGATCATTATAGATTCAAGACCAACTCCTTAGCTGGCAACAAGTTATTTAACCCCAACTGGTGCAGTGAGTAGCTTCTTATTTCTTAAACGACTGTGTGGGAAGACACATCCTTTGGTCGTGGAAAAGATGTTAATCTGTTTCAGAAAAGTCAAATTATTGGCATCATCAAGCAAAGAAAACATCTAAGTAAACTGCAGAAACGACTAAAATCGGGTTAATAACTGTCCAACACGTTATTCAAAACTGGAACCATCGTGGGGATCCATCATCTTCGAGGAAGAAATGTGGTCGGTCAAAAATCTTTAATGATCGTGTCATTCAATTACTACTTAACCACTGAGCTACCACCTGACAAGATATTCCAAAGTTTTGAAGCTAAATGTGAGAATGCTCTACCACCTTTATTAGACTTTGCTATTCTAGAATCTAGAGATTTTGAGATCTCGAAGTGTGTGGCAGATCGTAGTGTAATATGACAGTGGTAGAGACACGAAAGCAAAAAATAAACATCTGTGAACAAAAATATATGGTGTGAATATTAGTGCTGAGGGATGTGCCATATGTTAAGAAATACAGTAATGAAATATTTGAAAATCCCATATTCTCTTGTGAAGGCATGTACACTTGTGGGACATAATGCTTCCCTGATCTCCAGAGGTTTACGAAGCTTTGTAAGACATAGCACAAAGAACTACAATGCAGAGAGCTCGATATAAGTAAAGCTTTGAATCGACTTTTAAGGAGTTCCCCAGGGTTCTACTTTAAGTGCGTTAATGATTTTTTTATTCCGTTTTTTTCTTTTTTACCTGCGCTGCTTTTATAGCGTTGCTTATTATCTTTCACGGTTAATCAAAGCCTTCTTGAATCCCTGCTTTTTTCTTTGTAATCGCCGTCTTTTATTATCATAATGCTCGTTCAAAACAGATGACGTGCAACTTGAGTGGGAAGCTTCCTAACTCCCCTGGATAACCAAAAATTGCAGACTAAATAGAGGCATACTGTGATGAGCAGTTTGTAAAAGGTTCAAAGCGAGGCTGTTTTGAGTTCAGTGTCGTGCTTCCCAGTCTCTCGCACTTTACTTTAATGAGGGAGGAGATGAAGGCTAGTCTCCCTTCCTAAAGAACAAACTCGGCAGGACGTGTATAGAGAAAGCCAGCAGCACACAAATACTCTCTCAGGGAGATATTTCATTTTATGATTGATTGTTTATTTCTTGGATTCGAATCGCAGTTTGTTAGCATTAATAAACATCTTCAGTCCTTCAGAAAGAAAAAAACATACGGCGCGGTTCAACATTCGCCGCTTTGTTGATTCCTACAGTACATACTGGTCTAAAAGGGGATGACCTCCCTCCAGAAGGTCTTCTCGGTTTGCAACAGTTCAGAAACGCTGAGGTGCACAGCCAATCCTTAGAAAACTGTGTGCATCATAGTGGTTAATAGTCTGTGAAGTCATTGTCAGTGCAGGCCTCAAAAAGGAGGAAAGAACTTTGTAATACAGCTGTCTGTAAGAACCTCCATCATCTGCTGCGATCATGACTGTGAAATCATGGCTTAAGTCAAAGAAATTGCTGTCTCAGCGGGATAGGTTAGCAGACAGGATAGCATTGAAGCACCAGCGTCTCTCATCTGCGCTGTCAGACATGAGCCTGTGTGACTGAGAGGAGATTATAGTATGATGGTGTTCTTCTCACTGGAATACACAATGCCAGGGTTTCCCAGCTGACACACACTTGGGATCTCATTCTTTCTCTCTCTCACACACACACACACACATGACATGAGCAGTGCTATAGGATTAGAGTAACAGAGCAAAGAGGAATACTTCAATTACAATGCTAATTAATTAGATTTTGTGTAGAGGGGTGCATGTGTGTGTGCCTTTTTTGTTCAATGCAGATGATTTTCCAGGCTTCTGCTTTCTATCCTCAACCCCCTTCCCCCCTCCTCCTTCTCCTCCAAAACTCATGCAGTCACTCTGTCTTAATAATTTGAAGCGGTATGATTTAATCAGCCGTCGTTGATCTTATTATTCAGTAATATCTACGAGTTATTCAGTAAAACTCATCGGAGTGAATCAATTTACTGGAATCAAGAAGGAAAGGTCGACGTGAAGATTTTGGACACCACAAAACTATTTATTTACATATTTTGTATTTATTTTTGAAAATAACGAGCAGGTCTGATGTTTTCCCGCACTCACATGACCATCCCGTTATTTTAAACGTGTAGCAAGGCCATGTCCTATATCCCCAAAAACTTCCTGCTCTCGATTTCATTGCGGACATTATAAAGTTTTTCAACGACCGCAGCTTTGATTTTTTTTTCACATTTCAGTTCGTATCCCAGTTTAGAAAGACGTTAAAGAGTGATTCAAAGTAGTTTTTTGGAATAAAAATGGCACACCACCTTTTCTTTTCTGTTAACTGAGGTGGCACTGATAAGAAATACACCAACGATCCAATATATTTTTCAATTGTACTAAGCTTTCCGATAAACAAACAAAAAATATATTATTCTTAAAAAATACAGAGAATGTCTGTGTTTTTTTTGTTATTCGATTAAACTCTTTCGCTTGGTAAATATAACAAACTATACAAACGGCTCTTTATATGAAAACTTGCTTGCCAACATTAGAATCAGCAGCAAACTCCATTTCCCACAATACAACATGGTTTTAAAACACGACCGCCACACACTACACTTTTACACTTATTGTCACCCAGTTACTGACCGTCAATCACCAGATTGATGTATTTTGAACACATTTTGTTTTGTAATATGAAATAGTTTGCCTTCGTCTTTAAAGTACCGTATTTTTCGGACTATAAGACGCTACTTTTTTCCCACGTTTTGAACCCCGTGGCTTAACCAACGAAGCGGCTAATTTATGAATTTTTCCTGGGTTTTTCCCGGTTTCACAAATTTCAAGCCAAAAAACTGAACCCCATAACATTAGACCAATTAAATTTTCGAACAGAAACAAAAAAACACACTTCACCTGTGTTCTGAGCTGCACGGCATCGGGAGAAAAAACTTCCATCGGGTGATTTTTAAACGCACGACGATGCCAAAAGATAAACTCTCGGGAGAAATTGTTGTGAAAGGAAGGAGGAAGACTTTCTTGGTCAGCTGTTTAGATACAAGCCGTTGTAGCGTGTTGCGTCTGGGTGAAGGGAGAGCTCGCTAACTCCAGTTACAACAGAAATCATATAAGCACAGACAGGTTTCCAAAACTTATAAGCTTTTTTATTTTTCATGGCAACAGCGTTACGGTTTAGTCAAAGAAACTTAGAAATGAGCATCAGAAAATAGTAAGGACATATTCCTCGGTCTTGCACACATGCAGTAATAGCGGAAAAATGCGGCTATTCCCAAAATACCGCTCTGCTCTTAAAGGAGCCACAACATATTTCACCCGTTACACCGTGTAACAGACACTGTCTTTTGATAAAACCTGTGTAAAGGTCATTGGTTTCAATGTAGACACCTGCGGCTTATGGACAGGTGTGGCGTATTTATGTTCAAAATAAAAATATTTGTAAAATTCAATGGGTGCGGCTTAAATATGGGTGCGCTTTATAGTCCGGAAATTACGGTAAAAGCACCTGCAGCAGTTTGACAACATTCACCAGACATTTTCAGTTAAAATCCAGTTGAAATCTTTGACATTTTCAATCGTTGTTTGACACTTTTAACTTGGTGCCAGAACAGAAAAGAGTCTTGATGTATACCTGCCTCATACCCTGAGAGACGATGCAACCGGGCGAACAGTGCTAGAAGATCTGAGGGAGTGTGGTGGTGTGTACACAGAGATTAAGCTGAATACTTTTGGGCGGTTGCGCCATCTGTGCCATCTCTTATTGTATTCTACAAAGATGACAAAAACGTCATTGCATAAAAACGTCATGTTCTGACAACGTCTTGAGAGCGCCTTCTGAATGGAATATGGATCAGGTGTATTCATTTCCATTCAAATGAAGGATTTTTGATTAATAAGAAATGAAAATCTGTTAACTAAAATATAGTCGTTTGCATGTGGAAATGTTTAAGATGACAGTCACAAGCAATCGATCTGTGAGTCTTAATTAAGTCTTAAATGCCTCAAATCTTTTCTATAAACAGTCTTTGTGTTTGTACTTCATATTGCACAACGCATTTTGTTCGTTTCCAACAGATCGATTATACAAAGAACAGATCAAACAACCCAATTATTGTGTACGAGCTTTTAATTACACACGCTAATTAATCGTGTTCATAACGTTGGTATTTTTTTAGGATTTGTTTAATTGTGCAATTGGGGTTGTGTTTTGGGTTTAAGAAAAAGCACAGGCAGTGCAATCAGAAACACACACACACACACACACACACACACACACACACACACACACACACATACATGCGTGAACAAACACTTACTGTCTAGTTTATAATGCCACTATAATCACTATATCTCACCAACTCTTTCATCTTTAGCCTACGAGGTCAATGATTGTACAGTTATCTCCCGTTAAATATTCATGACTCCACCCCCTCCTCAGCTCGCCTGGGCTTCTGGTGGACCTGTGCGTGTTTGTCCTCTTGCTTTCTGCAATTAGCTCTCATCATCTCAGGTCAACAGCGTGCAGTGGTGCAGTCAGAGCTGGGTCGTAATTAAGAGCCGGCATAGGATGTCTGTCTTTTCCACCAACTCTCAGATCAGTGTTTCTGCTTGCTGAGAAAGCCTAAGTGGAACCTAAAGACCGGCAGTTCTCCAGCCTGCGTCATGCAGTGGCGTACCCTGCTCTGTAGATCGCAGTGATCTCCTAACTCTAACTCACCCATGCAAGCTCGGGAAGGGGTGATGTCATTGACTGAGACGGATCAAAGAATATTTTGGATATAATCTAAAATCTGAATGAAATTTGTCAAAATTGTGCACTTTTTTTTCACGTTTTTATTCTCCCGCTCTATGTCCTACTACTATTTCCGAAATGAGATTTTTACCTTCGGTCTACGCAAAAACACTTTGATCTCCAGCTTTTGGAAAGAAAGAAAAATACCACACAAAGTTATTGCACTATAGCTGGGAGGAACCTGATCACAACCCCTCTTCAACACATATACACAAACACATACAACATACATACAAACACACCCACACACTCCGATTTTTTATTTTATGTCTCCAATAAACACATCTGAAATTAGATTTTAAGACGCACCACCCCTGCTCAATCAAAAATCACTTTCTCAGCCAAAGAAATAAAGAAAAAAATCATGACAGTGTACAGTAGAAACAACATAGATGATGGAATTCTTATTAAATATCAGCAAGGACACACAAAGAAAACTGAGCATGTGCTCAATATCAAAATTCCACATCATATAAAATTAAATGGTGGCTTGCAAAAATATTCATGAATATTCGCACATTTTTTTTTCAGTCCCGATTTGAATTTCATTCAGAACATTGGAATTAGCGAACAACATCTGATCATTTTTAAGAACTCGGGGCAGAATGAGTGAAAATAATTTTTGATCGACATGCACACAGATCTAACCTGCATTGACGCAAAACAGCAGGATCCATCAAGTGTTAGACTGATGGGGTTACGCAAGCAGCATTTTTCATTCATTTTATTTTTATATCTGCTGATGAGTAAAGACTGTCATTTTAGAGCATTTTGGCTTGCAATTAAAATATCGCCTGCAAAAATCTGTGTAAATACCATAATCCAATATCAGATGATTCTGTGGATGAATTTTTGAGAGGCACTGAAATAGATTATTATTTATTATTATTATTTTTTTTTTTCGAAATTTTTTAATATTATACCAACAAAATATGCATGTGGGTGGATAAATCATAAATTAATTATGTGTGTTTGTCCTTCTTTTGCCTAATTTTGTTATCAAGGTTTACTAGTTAATAAACTGCAGACATTTTCAGTGTCTTTTATATCATTTTTCAGCACAGGCTTAAGTTTTCAGTGTTTGGGCTTAATCGCAACGCAATGTTTATTAAAAGCCGTGTGTTTTCTTTAGGATAATTGTTTATAATATATCTTGACCGGTGAAAAAATAAACCAATGGAATGAATGTTTTGTGGAGTTGAGTGGATTCGCAGTCATTAAGACACCTACAAGTCTACACATATTCCTGTACATGATGTGTCCCCATAATGTTAACGCTAATGATTGGGTTCTGAATGCTCAGTGTGAAAGAACCCCGATTTACAATTTGCAGCTGATTTAATGAACAAATTGTACAGCGTTATAAAGCCCTAATTTGTGCCAGTGGTGCCTGTGTTTTGGTAAAAAGAAGCTGTTGATTTGCTCCATGCTGTTTAAACATAATCGTACTTTATACCAGAAACCCGGCATGACAGCGACTCCTTCATGAGTGTAAAGGACAAATCTTACAGTGTACACACTTACACCTGAGTGGTCCAGGCCATAATGTGTTGCCATGGCCTTGTGTCTGGGATAAGGATGTGGAGGTGAAAAGAAAGTGGTGATAAAAATGAGTCACCTTCACTTCAGGACTGGGAGACTTTATCAAACACAGATAATCTTACTGTATAAGCATGGCCATGTTTTTTCTCCATCAGGCCATAGATGGCTATGAGCAAGAGTGCAGACTAAATACTTTGATAAAAACATATTAAAATTGTACACTGTAAAATAATAAATCAAGAAATATAACTAACGAACTAACTAACTAATTAAGCGAATAAAAATCTTGATTTCCTATTTTTATTGTATAGGGTTTTTCCTATGATGTGTGTGTGTGTACATATACAGTAATCGCGGTGTATATATATATATGACTCACTGTATATATACAGTGGGTACGGAAAGTATTCAGACCCCCTTAAATTTCTTACTCTTTGTTATATTGCAGCCATTTGCTAAAATCATTTAGGTTCATTCTTCTTCCTCATGAATGTACACATAGCACCCCATACTGACAGAAAAACACAGAATTGTTGACATTGTTGCAGATTTATTAAAAAAGAAAAACTGAAATATCACATGGTCCTAAGTATTCAGACCCTTTGCTCAGTATTTAGTAGAAGCCCCCTTTTGATCTAATACAGCCAGGAGTCTTTTTGGGAAAGATGCAACAAGTCTTTCACACCTGGATTTGGGGGTCCTCTGCCATTCCTCCTTGCAGATCCTCTCCAGTTTTGTCAGGTTGGATTGTAAACGTTGGTGGACAACCAGTTTTAGGTCTCTCCAGAGATGCTCAATTGGGTTTAAGGGCTCTGGCTGGGCCATTTAAGAACAGTCATGGAGTTGTTGTGAAGCCACTCCTTTGTTATTTTAGCTGTGTGCTTAGGGTCATTGTCTTGTTGGAAGGTAAACCTTCGGCCCAGTCTGAGGTCCAGAGCACTCTGGAGAAGGTTTTTGTCCAGGATATCCCTGTACTTGGCCGCATTCATCTTTCCCTCGATTGCAACCAGTCGTCCTGTCCCTGCAGCTGAAAAACACCCCCACAGCATGATGCTGCCACCACCATGCTTCACTGTTGGGACTGTATTGGACAGGTGATGAGCAGTGCCTGGTTTTCTCCACACATACCGCTTAGAATTAAGGCCAAAAAGTTATATTTTGGTCTCATTAGACCAGAGAATCTTATTTCTCACCATCTTGGAGTCCTTCAGGTGTTTTTTTAGCAAACTCCATGCGGGCTTTCATGTGTCTTACAATGAGGAGAGGCTTCCGTCGGGCCACTCTGCCATAAAACCCCGACTGGTGGAGGGCTGCAGTGATGGTTGACTTTCTACAACTTTCTCCTATCTCCTGACTGCATCTCTGGAGCTCAGCCACAGTGATCTTTGGGTTCTTCTTTACCTCTCTCACCAAGGCTCTTCTCCCCCGATAGCTCGGTTTGGCCGGACGGCCAGCTCTAGGAAGGGTTCTGGTCGTCCCAAACGTCTTTCATTTGAGGATTATGGAGGCCACTGTGCTCTTAGGAACCTTAAGTGCAGCAGAAATCTTTTTGTAACCTTGGCCAGATCTGTGCCTTGCCACAATTCTGTCTCTGAGCTCTTCAGGCAGTTCCTTTGACCTCATGATTCTCATTTGCTCTGACATGCATTGTGATCTGGAAGGTCTTATATAGACAGGTGTGTGGCTTTCCTTATCAAGTCCAATCAGAATAATCAAACACAGCTGGACTCAAATGAAGGTGTAGAAACATCTTAAGGATGATCAGAAGAAATGGAAAGCACCTGAGTTAAATATATGAGTGTCACAGCAAAGGGTCTGAATACTTAGGACCATGTGATATTTCAGTTTTTCTTTTTTAATAAATCTGCAACAATGTCAACAATTCTGTGTTTTTCTGTCAGTATGGGGTGCTATGTGTACATTCATGAGGAAGAAGAATGAACTTAAATGATTTTAGCAAATGGCTGCAATATAACAAAGAGTGAAAAATTTAAGGGGTCTGAATACTTTCCATACCCACTGTATATGAATGAGAAGGTGTGTCCAAACTTTTGGTCTGTACTGTATATATATGTGTGTATGGTTACGTTACAAACCCAAACGGACGCCACCCCAAAAATGCTATTTTATGTATACAGTACTGTACTGTATCAACATTTGACTTAGTTTTATCATTAATAATTATATTTAAATTAATACATTTCATTTTTTTAAACATAAAATTCCATAAAAACAATTCCCCAAAAGTATTGTGGTCTATCGTGCTATCCGCGAGAGACCGGGAAAATCAGCCAAACAAATATATATATATATGTTTTGCTTAATATAACTTAAGAAAACCCTAATTCTGGGTATTTATGTCTAAAAGTGTACTTGAAAAAAATGCAAAAGCCACATATTGAGTTTAATAATCTTTAATGTTGACATTTGAAAGCTTATAGTAGCTGCTTGTTGAGAAGCGCATGAGGGATTTATTATATGAACATATTCCCCCATGCTGTGTTGTTTCTTTCTGTATCAAAAAACAAACATAAAAAAAATGAAAGGTGATGCAATTTGTGTAAATCAACATTTGCATTGTATTTTGTAGATTGCAGTTTGACAACCATGTTAAAAAAACATTATAAAATATAATACAACACTGTTTTGACAATTTTTGTTTAAAAAAAAGAAATATTTTGTTAATTTGTGAAGATATAAGCATCTACATTCTACCTTATTATACAAAATGAAATTAATTGTATATTCTAGATTCTAGAATAAATATTACATTTAATGGTGAATAATAATTAAATATATGCATAAATTAAATACACACACATTGAAAACAAGCGCAGTAAAGCCGCAGTAACATGTTTGAAAACGGAGAAGTTACTGTTGTAGTAGATAACTGCTATAAAAGAGAATGGAAACGGAGAAACGCAGCAAACTAACAGGCCTGATTTAAAAAAAAGAAAAAAATACAGGTTGGTGTACAAATGCATAATCATTCGCTTAAAACCACAACAGTAAAATGTAACCGTTTACCGCTGCTGTTTGCTGCTTTTAGATTTCGCTGATGTTTCGCCTTCAATCGTGACTCCAGAGTGTTTTCATGTGCTTGTGCATCACTGTGGTACTTCAAGCCACACAAGCTCAACGTTGCACAACTTGCAGGTTAAATCTTCTTTGTTGCGTTTAATATAAAATGCTCCCCAATGCCTTGGATGACAACGTTTTTTTGTTGACCCTGTTACTGTCCACCGTTATTTTGCTGTCACGCTAAACCAAAACTTGAACAGCCCTTATTATTGATCTTCACTCTCTCTCAATAATAAACCTAAGTTAGGTTTAGGAAAACGGAAGAAAAGTAATGTTAAATATTGTTTTAAATTTGATGAATTAAAGATGATTTTTAGTGAGAATATTCACACTCTCCCACTGTCACATTATCTCTCTCTCACTGTCAGTGTGTGTGTGTGTGTGTGTGTGTGTGTGTGTGTGTGTGTGTGTGTGTGTGGTGCCAGGACAAACACTCTCTCCAGCATGCAGACTTCCAGCAGATTACAGAGGATCTCTTTTCCTCCCCATCTTTTTTCTAAGCATCCTTTTGTGTGTGAAGTGACACCCTGGGATTGTTAGATTGAAGATTAAATAGCCAAGCAAACACAAACACTCGAATTATACATTTGCTTCCTCTTAGTGTGAAAATAGAAAACGAAAAAAAAAGTCGCACTTTCAAAACGAAATCTCACGCGTGGAATTTATCTGCTCGCACCCCGGAGGCTTCAGGAGTCGTCTCTGCTGCGTGTTTGCACACTCGCTTGCGTTTCTGCGCAGAGTTTATTTTCGGCTCTCTCCGGCGTTAACTATAGGACGGCAGCCGCTGCCCACATCCCACAGGCTGGCAGTTCCGTCCGCTGGGCCGTTGCCGTGGCAACAGAGAGCGGGGAACCAGAGAAAGGAGAGATGGAGATAGGCATTTTGTAGAGGAGGAGGTTCTTTTTTTTGCATTCATGAACTAGTTTCTGGGAGTCCCATGAGACTCGGCGAGAGAGATTTTTTTTTTTTTTTTTTTTGGAGGTCCTTAAATATCCATGCTAGGGTTTTGCCACTCGATTTTCTGTGGGTGTGAAGACTCCGGGGTTCACACAGCGTTATTTTTGTAACGACACGGGTGGATTGATGTAAAAGAGGAGGCAGGGTGGTGAAAAAGAAACCAAACTTTCATCCAGAGAATGTGTTTGATTGCTGGAGTGAATGGAATTGCAAAATGTGCTAATGTTGAATAAGCAGTTTTAGAAAACACTTTTTTTTTTTTAAGACATTAATTTGTATTGAAAATTACCCTTTTTTATGGTGTTTGCCATGACATGCAAAAACTCAAGCTTTCTAGCAATGGATTATTTAGTATGAAGTATAATTTGGATTGACTGTATAGTCTGTATTGTCTTGTATAGTCTTGTCTATATATATATTTTTTTTTTTTTTTTTTTTTTTTCTATTCATCAGTTAAACCACCAAAGTGATCATTCTGAGCTACACTGCAATTCAAGTCAATCATAAAAGCAGATCATTCATAGTCAAGTCTAAATATAGTCTCCAATGTTGCATGTCTGAGGGAAGCACTAATAACTGCTAATACAGTCCCATGCTGTAGCTTAGCAGAGGAAACAGTTTGCTAGTCTTTTCGTTCGGGCAGCGCATGCTCTTTTTAAAGTCCGCCAGATGGTAGATGGTAGAGTCCATGACTGGAGTGAGTGTTGTCCTTTTTGATCCTCTGTGCCCTCTTCAGACGTCTGCTCTCTCTACTGCTTCTGAAGTCTCATAGCTTAGTACCAATGATGTTCTCAGAGGCTATCAGAGGCCTCTGCTTGTGCAGTTGACATGGCAGATTATCTTTCTGTAGAGTGTGACTTTATGTTCCTGATGAGTGCTGATGAGCAGAGGTGTGAGACTTCCACATAAAGTCTTGAGATACTGATGTGTTTTTTGATCATCTCATCAGAGCTTGGCTGTGGGGATTTGCATCTTCATTTAGACACAAGAGCATTAGCTGGGTCAGGCAGTGATGTTTGGTGAGATTATCTGGGGTGCTGTTTCATCCCTGTTTCGTGGGGTTGAGGTTGGAGCTCTGTGCAGGACACTTGAGTTCTTTTTCTCCAGCTTTGAACTCTAATACAAATCATGCTTTTATCACATAAAATTATTATATGTTTCATGATCATGCAGCCGGGGGAGTGGTGGCTCCAGCGGTTAATGCGCTGGGTTGCCAAATGGAAGGTCTGGGGTTCAAGCCCTGGTATCGCCAAGCTGCCACTCTTGGGCCCTTGAGCAAGGCCCTTAACCCTCTATGCTCCGGGGGTCCCTTACGAGGGAAATATCAAGGTCCGTGACATCGGAGTGACGTGGGGCCACCTTCCCGTGGGCTCACCACCTGCAGGAGGGACCGTAAGGGACGGTGATGTGAGGATTGGGCAGCAGTCGAAGGCGGGGGCCTGCTTAGAATGCTGCCCCCGCGACCCGAATTACGGATAAGCGGGAGAAAATGAATGAATGAATGATCATGCAGCCTCAATACTTCAAAAGTGTTGGCGATGTCGGAGTAATTCAGAGACAAATGTATTTGGGACACATGACTTTTCTAGCCATTTGTATTTTTTCCCCCAATACCTGTTACCACAACGTTGCACACAAATGGTGTCTTTGGATGGAGCAGCATGCAATTTTCCCTTCACTTGAACTAGGAGACCTAAACCTGTTCCAGCACGAAAATACCCCTGTTCACAAAGAAAACTCCATGATAATATGCTTTACATAGTTTGGAGTGGAAGAGCATGAGTGGCCTGCTCTGATCTCAACACCTTTGGGATGAATTGGAACACTGACTGCACTCCAGTCCTCCTCACCTCACCTACATCAGTACAGTAAAACCCTGTTGGACGAGCATAATTCGTTCGTGAATATTGCATGTAGATCCATTTGCTCGTACGTTTTTACGAACTAATTTTCCCCATAAGAACGAATGTAAAACGATTTCATCCGTTCCGAGACCTCATTCAATCGCTTATTTCTGCATTTAAAAGTATCTGTAGCCTATTTAAAAAAACAAATACACCGCAAATTACCATACGGTAAACATAATTTAACACTTACCCATGTGGTAGTGGTTGATTGCGAGTGTGAGACGCACACAACGCTCGTACTTTTCCACTATTTCCTTTTTGGTTTCAATGGTAATTCTATTTACTTTCTTTTTCCCCAATTATCACTGATTTTTCAAGATTTCTAGTGAACAACAAAAGCGACCGAGCGACACGAGAACAACAAGCGACTGATGCTACCCTCGGGGAACCGGCAGCGTGGGTTTGCTCGTGCCTTCGAAATTTGCTCGCAAGGTCGCTTGTATCTTCGTTTGCTCGTACTATTAGTTGCTCGTACAATAGGGTTTTACTGTACCTGCCTTTACTCACACCCTTGTAGCTGAATGAGCTCAAATCTCCGCAATCACACTCAGAAATCTAGTGGAACATCTTCCCAGAAGATTGGAGGTAATTATAGCGAATAGGGAGAAAAAACAGTGAATAGGGATAATATTGGATTGGGATTAAAAAAAAAAAAGAAATGGTCAGGTGTCCACAGACTTTTGTACGTATACAGTACCTTTTTTAAACAAAAGCTGAGACTGTGAAATCTGCTCAGAGTGTGTGACTGGTGTCAAAACCAGTGTACACGGTTTTGAGTTCACACTCACTGTTGTGTTAGGAATGTTACAGCTGAACATAAATAAAAAATAGCCTGACAAAGACTATAATTTATTTGCATAAAAGGGAATGTAGGGAAAAGTAAAAGCACTCTTCTGCTAACTGTGAAATGAACTGGTTATGGGGCTCATGCTTTATAGGTGAGCTTTAAACCGTGCCTTTAAAAATAACGCATGGTGTACAGTGGTGTAAAACGCTGCCTTTAGAGTTCTAAAGCACCGCATACGATCTCCTCCCTGGCAGCCACACTTTTACACTGAACGCACTCATCTGATATCGAAAAAAGAAGAACGGCCTTTTTTTCTTTCTTAGATATCAGATAGCAGATGAGTGTGTTTGCTGCGAGGCATGAGTGAGCATCAGCTTATAGTTCATCGATTTGCAAACGATTACAGCGTTAAATTTATTAATGAAGTTAAATTGAATGTTGTCGAACTACTGTTCTCACTCTGTCTCACACACACACACACACACACACACACACACACACACACACACACACACACACACACACACACACACACACACACACACACAGCCTGCCAGGCGAATAGAGAAAATGTCAAGCCTAACCAAGAATGTGAGCGTTTACATCAGACTTCTTCTGTATTTGTTTAGTTTCTCTGAACTAAAACCTTCACCACATCAACAGTTACAACACTTTGATGAACAGCAACCTTTTTCTTTGTAAAATAATCTGTATACAGACGCCCCCCTTCCATAAGAACGAGTTACGCTCCGAACAATCGTTCGCACCATGAATTTGTTCCTAAGTTGTTGCCGTGTCCGTTATTGACTATGCATATCTCCTATTAAGGTGAGAGCTATAAATACTAACAAATAAACAATTAAATATATTAAAACAAATCTAAATAATCAGGGCTCTATACAATATTTTGTATTAAGTATTTTAAAAAGAGTAAAAATTATTAAAAATAATGTACGTAAAAAAATTTATTCGCTCTAATCCAGCGAGCATCATGTAGACTCGTTACGGTCTTCTCTGTTTTGCATTTTTTCTGACTGAATTTTTCTTTGAGGACAGTTTTGTTCGTAAGCGTGAATGTATATATATATATATATATATATATATACATACACACACACACACACACACACACACACACACACATATAGTATAATTTAAAATAATTTAAATTACCATACATAACATTACTGTTACTTTTATATATATATATATATATATATATATATATATATATATATATATATATATATATATATATATATATATATACATACAGTGAGGAAAATAAGTATTTGAACACCCTGCTATTTTGCAAGTTCTCCCACTTAGAAATCATGGACGGGTCTGAAATTGTCATCGTAGGTGCATGTCCACTGTGAGAGACATAATCTAAAAAAAAAAAATCCAGAAATCACAATGTATGATTTTTTTAACTATTTATTTGTATGATACAGCTGCAAATAAGTATTTGAACACCTGAGAAAGTCAATGTTAATATTTGGTACAGTAGCCTTTGTTTGCAATTACAGAGGTCAAATGTTTCCTGTAGTTTTTCACCAGGTTTGCACACACTGCAGGAGGGATTTTGGCCCACTCCTCCACACAGATCTTCTCTAGATCAGTCAGGTTTCTGGCCTGTCACTAAGAAACACAGAGTTTGAGCTCCCTCCAAAGATTCTCTATTGGGTTTAGGTCTGGAGACTGGCTAGGCCACACCAGAACCTTGATATGCTTCTTACAGAGCCACTCCTTGGTTATCCTGGCTGTTTGCTTCGGGTCATTGTCATGTTGGAAGACCCAGCCTTGACCCATCTTCAATGCTCTAACTGAGGGAAGGAGGTTTGGTCCCCAAAATCTCGCAATACATGGCACCGGTCATTCTCTCCTTAATACAGTGCAGTCGCCCTGTCCCATGTGCAGAAAAACACCCCCAAAGCATGATGCTACCACCCCCATGCTTCACAGTAGGGATGGTGTTCTTGGGATGGTACTCATCATTCTTCTTCCTCCAAACACGTTTATTGGAATTATGACCCAAAAGTTCTATTTTGGTCTCATCAGACCACATGACTTTCTCCCATGACTCCTCTGGATCTTGTCAAACTTAAGACATGCCTGGACATGTGCTGGTTTAAGCAGGGGAACCTTCCGTGCCATGCATGATTTCAAACCATGACGTCTTAGTGTATTACCAACGGTAACCTTGGAAACGGTGGTCCCAGCTCTTTTCAGGTCATTGACCAGCTCCTCCCGTGAAGTTCTGGTCTGATTTCTCACCTTCCTTAGGATCATTGAGACCCCACGAGGTGAGATCTTGCATGGAGCCCCAGTCCGAGGGAGATTGACAGTCATGTTTAGCTTCTTCCATTTTCTAATGATTGCTCCAACAGTGGAACTTTTTCCACCAAGCTGCTTGGCAATTTCCCCGTAGCCCTTTCCAGCCTTGTGGAGGTGTACAATTTTGTCTCTAGTGTCTTTGGACAGCTCTTTGGTCTTGGCCATGTTAGTAGTTGGATTCTTACTGATTGTATGGGGTGGACAGGTGTCTTTATGCAGCTAACAACCTCAAACAGGTGCATGTAATTTAGGATAATAAATGTAGTGGAGGTGGACATTTTAAAGGCAGACTAACAGGTCTTTGAGGGTCAGAATTCTAGCTGATAGACAGGTGTTCAAATACTTATTTGCAGCTGTATCATACAAATAAATAGTTTAAAAATCATATATTGTGATTTCTGGATTTTTTTTTAGATTATGTCTCTCACAGTGGACATGCACCTACGATGACAATTTCAGACCCCTCCATGATTTCTAAGTGGGAGAACTTGCAAAATAGCAGGGTGTTCAAATACTTATTTTCCTCACTATATATATATATATATATATATATATATATATATATATATATATATATATATATATATATATATATATATATATATATGTGTGTGTGTGTGTGTGTGTGTGTGTGTGTGTGTGTGTGTGTGTGTGTGTGTGTGTGTGTGTGTGTGTATATATATATATATATATATATATATATATATATATATATATATATATATATATATATATACACACATGAATATATACTTAAAAAGATCCATAAAACTGAAAGGATGAAAAAGTGACAATGAGGAAAAGCCCAATAAGTAAAACATTTTAAAGAAAATGAAGAAAAAAACAAAATGAAAAGTGCATCGTAAATTATCGCCTTCTATGTTTCGTACTCGGTTGCATCCACATACACTAGTTCTAGTTTGACAAATCATTCAGCATGCAATATTTACAATCTATCTTTATTAAAGGAAAAATAATTTTCTAAATATATTAATAAAAAAATCTCAATGCTAATCAATGCTCCTACAGTCACCCGCTATGTGGTTTTTTTTTTTTTTTTACTAAATTCATAAAAGATGAATCAGTGATTAGTGATCAGGCTTCTTCAGTTTTCCCGGGAACGAAACGAATGTAAAGGTTTTAATAAACCTTCAAATCCTATTAGTGTAACAACTCCCCATGGTCATTAATACTACAGAGATTGTAATCACTGTGTGTTTGAGCTAACTAATATTTAGTAAAAAAAACAGCAGTCATTTCAACGGTTTTAAATATCTGCCTATTTTTTGTTTGCTTCATTAAATGTACGCTAGAATGTTGTAGCACCAAATGAAAATGATTCGATTTGATCCTGTGTGTGTGTGTGTGTGTGTGTGTGTGTGTGTGTGTGTGTGTGTGTGTGTGTGTGTGTGTGTGTGTGTGTAAATGCAAGTCTGCATTGAGCCCATGAGAAGTGTGTTGATGCGTTGCAGGTTCTCATTAAACAGCATTTCCCCCAAAAGTTCCACACTTTTTTTCTTCTGCTCACAGAGTGATGTTATCCATCTTTTGGCTAATTAGTGCTGTGGAGGAGAACAGGGGGAGGGAGGAGGGAGAAGGAGAGAGACGTGTGAGGAAGGAAATTTGTTCTCTGAAGTAAAGGTGTTTTGCGTGTAAGTGTGTGTGTGCATGAGGGTGTGTTAGAGTGTGTGAGTGAGCTTCTGAAGCTCCAAGCAGTGGCAGTTGGGAACGCTGACAGTTGTCACATGGTGTACAGCGCAGACGTGAACGGATGCCCGCGAAGAAGCTACTCGGCTCTCCGCAAAGCCTGCCCCATCTGCCCACACACACACACACACACACACACACACACACACACACACACACACACACACACACACACACACACACACACACACACATTCACATATATGCACTCACCCCATCGACTAGAATGAAAGAAAAAAAATGTACAGCTATTACAGTACTGAGCAAGTCTAAGATCAAAAAGCAGAAATTCATTCAAACAAAGGTCATTAAACACAGTGTGTATATTTTATTTAAATAAATAGTCAATACACAGCAGGAATCCACTTGTACGTGCAGCTCGAGTCCATCTTGAACCATTCCATGTCAATAGTCAGACACTTAAATCCTTTCGGAAACAACAAAAAAAGTTTAACAGTACAAAATATTCCAGATGCAAAATAAACAGCAGTTTGTTGATGAGTGACTGATAGGAAGTTGATAGCAACTCAAATAGCCTGGGGATCCTTTGGATTACGGAACAACACAAGAACTTTGAGGGTTTAGATTGTAGTTAATGTCAACAGTGTACAGTGTAATACAATGGCACAGAACATTATGACCAGAACATGTGTTGGTCCCCCTTTTGGTGCCGAAACGGTCCTAAACCAGCGAGCATCAACAGCATGGACTTCTTCATCAGTGTAAGCTCCAGCAGCTCGTCTATTTAGTCAGTCATAATGTAAAGCTTGATTGGTGTAATCAACCACACCTTAAGAACAATGAACTGTAATAAATGGACATTCGGTACCACCCAGATGAGGACGGGTTCTCTTTTGAGTCTGGTTCCTCTCAAGGTTTCTTCCTCATGCCATCTCAGGAAGTTTTTCCATGCCACAGTTGCCACTGGCTCACTCATTAATTATAAACTTTGAATTATAAGTTAATAATAAGTATTAAAAGTGCTCTACAGATAAACATAATTTTAATTGGATTGTTAATAGAGTATCTCTCAAAATGTTTTCAAAAGAAAGTACTTTAGAAATAAAGTACAGTCCACTCCTTCACCTTCACCTTTAGCAAAACAGTTTTTGGCGGGTCGTAATATGTTAAAAAACTGCCATCGGCCCAGTTTCTGAATGGAAAATGCTTCAGAATGTCACAGTACATGTTGGAATCCATGTTTCCCTTAATGAACTGCAGCTCCCCAGCACCAGCAGCACTCATGCAGCCCCAGACCATGATGCTACCACCACCATGCTTGACTGTAGGCAAGACACAATTTTCTTGGTTTTCATCACCAGGGCATCACCACACATGTTGGATACCATCTGACCCAAACAAGTTTATCTTTGAAGCAGCTCCTGCACCTGACGCACAGCATAACTTCTTTGATGGACCCTTGTGAGTCCTGTTCCGAGTGGAACCCATCTTGTAAAACCTCTGTGTGAACCTGGTCACTGTACTGTAACTCAGTTTCAGGGTGTTACTGATCTTCTTATAGCCTCGGCCATCTTTGTGGAGAGCAACAATTCTAATTTTCAAATTCTCAGAGAGTCTTTACCATGAGGTGCCATGTTGAACATCCAGTGTTCAGAATGAGAGAATTGTACTCAAAACACCAAATTTTAACTGCTCTTATACAAAATACACAAATTTGTATGTATCTAAATCTGTATTTTGAGTTTTATCAGAAGACAGTAAATCTGCACTGCTAAACTAAAAGTTTCATTTCTATAGTTTTGTCTCTTATTATGCTAAAATGATTGCTGAAATGTGAGGGGTGTACTCACTTTTATTTTGTGAGATACTGTAGCCACTCTTTCCAACCATGTTGAACGTTAAAGGAGAACAGCAGAAGATACATTCTTGTCACGATGCTACAGAAGGCACAAGTTCACCACAACTTGAAGCTTTTTTTATATCGGAAATTCTTTTTTTAACGTCTCAAAGCTCCGCACATCGCCTGGAAAACGCGCATTTAATTTCTCCGACATGGTCTGGTGAATGACATGTCTTCTGTAGTCCTTTTTCAAGTGCTAATCTATTCGCACTTGAAAAGTCCTTGAAAGTCCCGGAGTTGTATTTTGAAGTGCTTGGACGAGGCCTGATTATTAATAGCAACGCATTTCACATGTGCACATTCGTATTTCTTTGGCAATGCGGTAAGTCAAGTGATTGTGCATATAGAGTGAGCTTCGAGTGGACGCAGAGAGATAGGGAGAAAGAGAGAGAGATACAGATAGAGAGGGACAGAGAGAATAAAAGGATATCAGTGCGCATTGTTAATCAGAAGAGGCAGTCAAGAAGCTCTTCAAATGAGCAACCGACGGAGAACAAGGTGCGACGTAGAGACACCGGGGGGATAAGTGCTCGTGGCAGCGAAGCCGGCGTTGTAATAGATTTGAATTGAAAGAGAGGGTGAGGTGAGAGTGTGCAACCTCCTAAATACTGCCTCCTTTTTCTCAGACACAAGTGTGCGACTCACATCCGAGCGAGAGAGAGGCAAACAGACACAGCCTCGAGGACTGTGAGCAAATATTCCCACCTGCTGCCGCCTCTAACGCTTCATTAACTGTGCGTTTAATGCAGAGTGAAAGAGATGAAGCAGCAGCAGTTTCAAGTAAAGACTGCACTCCCAGTTGCTGAAAAGTTTTCTCTGTGTGTGTGTGTGTGTGTGTGTGTGTGTGTGTGTGTGTGTGTGTGTGTGTGTGTGTGTGTGTGTGTGTGTGTGTACAGGTCTTGCGTGGAACTGCTCTTGTTCTTAACACTGTTTCACAAATGTGCTCCTCTACCCTCCCACACAACCAGCTGCTATGTCTTTTCTCTCTTCATTAATCTGTCTATCTGTCTATCTAATCATCATTGTTTGTCTCTGCATGTTTCTTACTCTGTCTGTCTCTCCGTATATAATGTATCTTGAATATTTTTTATTCAAATGGGCACTATCGAGCTGTCTAATACAGTATATACACCGTACAGGCTCATTTCACATTTTGGCCCGATTTGTACTGTAGTTAATGTCAACAGTCTGCTACACTGACTCAGGACTACAGTTTGCTTCTGAATACCATCACTGTACCACCGCAATATCGTTTATCTGCAATAAATGTACATTCGGTGCAACCCAAATGAGGATGGGTTTCCTCTTGAGTCTGGTTCCTCTTAAGGTTTCTTTCTAATGCCATCTCGGGGAGTTTTTCCTCGCCACAGTCGCCACCGGCTTCCTCATCAGGGACAAACTTACACTTATAAACAACATCTTATTTCATTCTTTATCACCACATTATCTATATAGCATTCTCCGCGAAGTGTGCCATCTCGCGCCCCAAAAAAACAAAAAGCCCGTGGCGTAATTCGCCTCTAGAGGCCACTCTTGTAACGACAGCGAGTAGTAATGAAGCCGGAAAAAACTATCGGTATGGATTTTTGCCGATGGTTCCAGCAAAACCGATTACTCGGACAACCTTTAAAATCTTTATTCATGGTGGGGCATTGTTGTGCTGAAAACCGGTTTGGGTTTACCATATCCTTTACAATTGTGTGCCTTTTTTACATACTGTATCTCACAAAAGTGAGTACACCCCTCATATTTTGGCAACCATTTTACAATAGTAATAAAACATGGATATATATATTAGTGTAGTCATTGTGCAGCTTGTATAGCAGTACAGATTTACTGTCTTCTGAAAATAACTTAATATATAGCCATCATTTAAAAAATAGCTGCCAACAAAAGTCACTACACCCTAAATTAACAAAACTGTGTCCAAAGTGTCAATATTTTGAGCACCATTGTTTTTTAGCACTGCCTTAATTCTCCATGGTATGGAATTCACCAGAGCTGCACAGGTTGTTGCTGGGATCATCTCCAACCCTTCATAATGACATCACGGAGCTACTGAAAGTTAAACGCATGCCGCTTCTCCACGTTTCGCTTGAGGATGCACCACAGGTGCTCAATAGGGTTCAGGTCTGGAGACATACTTGGTCACGTCATCAAAATCAGCTTCCTCAGCAAGGGATTTGTCATCTTGGCAGTGTGTTTGGGGTCGTTATTATGTTGGAAAACTGCCGTTCGGCACAGCACGAGGACTCAACTTCTTTGATGGACCCTTGCGAGTGGAACCCATCTTGCAAAAACCTCTGTATGACCCTGACCGCTGTACTGTAACTCAGTTTAAGGGTGTTACTGATCTTCTTATAGCCTCGGCATATTTGTGGAGAGCAACAAATATAATTCTCAAATCCTCAGAGAGTCTTTACCATGAGGTGCCATGATGAACATCTAGTGGTCAGTATAAGAGAATTGTACTCAAAGCACAAAATTTTAACTGCTCTAATACAAGATACACAAATTTTGTATGGTCCTGTCAAGCAGACAAAAACATGAGTAAACAGGACGTGTGTCTTTGCACGGTTAAGCGACGTACAGCTGTTATTGCTTATGGTGTACTCACTGTTGTTGCTAGCTGTTTTGACAATAATGGCTGTATGTTGAGTTCTTTTCAGAGGACAGCAAATATGTACTGCTATACATTTGCCTAATCTAATATATATATATATATATATATATATATATATATATATATATATATATATATATATATATATATATATATATATATATATATATATATTCACATTACAGGAATCACTACATCCCTGAATTTCTCAGAATTTAAAAGAAAACATAGTCATTAATAAGCACAGACATAAATCATTTCACACTGTTCTAAAAATGAATCGACACTTTCTGATTAATTCAGCGGCAGCAGCGCTATAGATTTATTCGAGAATGGCAGCCGAAACAAAACCATACACATGCTGTAAGTGTAGACAGGGATTGCCATGAAGATCTCAAGACATTGATGGTGTCATTAACTAACAGGATTGCTGCCAGGATTAAGTGAGGCGCAACCAAGAATTAGAATGCACTCGTCACGTCCTACTGTTTCGGGTTTTCATGAGGGCTCATCATTCATATTAAACACGGCTGTCTTCTTACCGTATCCCGATTAGCTCTTGATGGAAACAATTCAAATTCATTCTAGCGTCTGTTCTCATTTCTCCGTATCTTTCTGACTGTCTCATATTAAGATAACGTGTTTTTTTTTCCCCTCCTCTTTCTCAAGTAATTGGGGTGTATCATATATCGGCCTTTCTCCCATAGGCTTGGCCTCTAACTAGGTCTAATCCAATCAGGCGGCTCCGTATTGGCACGCAAGGAGCTCTCTGTCTTTCTCTTACGCTACTCAGTTTCCATAAAGTCACTTAGGTCCAGGAACTCCCCTATAACCGGAGCGCCATTATCATCCACCCCGCCCTCCACCCGTTTTCCTAACGACCTCGAGTAGGTGTGCTGAAAAATAGCGCTCGAGATCGAAAAAACCTTCACGGTCGCGCAGCTCTTCCTGGAGAATATTACGAGAGGAAAGGGGGGGACACTCGCTGGGGAAATCTAAGACGAGCATCTATTGTATTAGCGTTTCAGCAGACAGTATTAAAACTGTAATCAGACTCCCCGAGGCAGTGGGGGGAGAGAGAGCGTAAGAGGAGGAGGAGAAATGAGACAGGGAAAAAGGTTATTAGATGGGGTGGGCTTGCATTTGTGGGGGAAAAATAGCAAGTGGGAGATTGAAAGAATGAACGGAGGTAAAAGAATGGAACCCGGGTTCTTTAAAATGCAAGTCAGGCTCCTAGGGTGGTTGCTGTAATTCAGTGGGTTAGGAAAAGCCTGGTTTAAATACACACACACACACACACACACACACACACACGTATGTAGTCAAACACACACTTACTTGCTACTTCTCGACTCCATTTGTTTTCATCTCGAGCCCTCTAATTGAGTGGCCTCCTATCTCTGTTAAAGATAATTGCTGGAAAAATGGAGTGTAAGAGGGAGAGATTAATCTTGTACTGATCGCACTGATTACGTGCTGGTGAACGATTGAATAAGGTATCAAATAACAATCAAACGCTGCATGGATCAGTATTATGTTTCTTTTTAATATTTAATTATGTCTATCAATAGTAAATGGGGCATACCAGGAGTGACTAGGGGTCGAGGTTGATCTTCTGATCTGTTCCGATTTATGTGTTCAAATTCAAATGTGAAAAGACTTTTAGCAAGACCTCTTTTGGTGAAAAAAACGAAACAAAAACAAAGCCAGGCTCTGCAGGTAGTTTATCGAAATTGTTTCAGGCAATAGCTTGAAGCATGAATTCATCTTTTTAAGGGTGTATGATTTATATTTCAGCCACCTATTGCAAAAATACTCTCGAAGAACTAAATTTCCTCCAACGTTAGAGGAAATTGGAAAATCTGGAGAAAGCTCGCAAAACAAACCGGAGCTCTGAGACGGCACTACAGCTTCACGCCATCGTCCTCGCGTATCTTGCATCTTAAACAGGATTTAAAAAAAAAGAAAGGTGTCTGCATACGTATCGCTATTTCTTGCAAACATACCGAGCGTTATTAGACATCACACGCGTATGCTGTCCTGTTGTTGGGGCTACGTTTGTCCCCGTGTTTGTGTCAATCCAAACAGTGGGACGCTGACCATGACAGATCATTGTAACAAAAAGATTTAAAAATATATTATTGAACCCAATGTGTACTTGTGTACAATGTGTACATATGTTACGTACACTATATTGTCACATAATATTTATTTCTAAAGTATCAGGTAGGTTGTACTGGATTTTAATGATTTTATTTGCTGTTTTAGTCTCCACAATTTTGCCCTGTTTGGTTCTATGAGCAGCTTTTCATATTTTTATCATTTACCCAAATTATTAATCTTTTTTTAAGAAAGCTGGCTTAAAATTCTTGTTTACAACATTTAGCTTGGATTTCCTTGTGAGTTTCTTTTGTCTGTCTATTTTGAGTAATATAAATGAAAGGCCTTTAGCCATAGAGTATCGCCTATCTGCAAAAATACATACCGATAGTTTTTCCGGGTAGCGTCTGTTGCTGGAGCGGCTGAGAAGATCCGCTGTCATTACGAGAACGGCCTCTAGGGGCGATGCTACGTGCTGTTCGGAGCGCTGCACGGAGAGCACTATATTCTATGTACTATTTATAATTTATATTCTAGTAATTATGTAATTCTATTTTAGAATTCATATATTCATATTTACATCTATTTATTTTTGTAATATTGATTATAGTTTTTTTTCTTCATACAATCCAACCTAGATATCAGTATCGATTAAATCCACAATCGGTGGACCTTTAGTATCCGTCAGTCTTACATACATACTGTAACGCCAACCAAAACCCTGTTTGCATTTATGCTTAAAGATCTTAATCGTTTTGCTAAGGAGAAATTTCTCCTGCTTTTACTAACCAGTTCTTAGAAAGATAATTGGTCAAATTAATGTTTTTAGCCACATGGTTCTGGTGAAAAAACAATATCTGTTCATGTTAATTATGTTTGTCTGGCTCCAATCAGCTTCTGTTGTTCCACTTTGCATTGGGACTTCGATGTTTGGAAGCTGAATCTGTGCCTCTTTGACGGTTTGCTGTGAATTCCCTTTCAATGTTTACACTGAAATATCTAATAAAACCCATCCCATATTACCCCTCACCTTACCAATTGGGCCAGGCAGCAAGAAGCATCTACAGGATTTGCTTGATAATATTTTGGCAACACTGCAAATATGCAGTAAAAAACCTGCCTCTCTTTCTTGTCATTTCTGGTTCTCTGTCTTTTTCTCCATCTGTGCTTCTCGTTTAAGGGTGAAGTACTTTCCTTCTCTACGTGAAACCTCAGCATACCAGCAGGCCTTGCTGAATAATTAATTGGTTTTAATCGATGATCAGCTGGCAGGTGTCTGTTTGCTTCAGTAATGTGTGGAACGGCAAAATGCGAGTAGAACTCAGCATTCCTAATCACCCTGTTTACTGCCCCTCGAACGACTGCATCAACCCAGAGTATAGCAAAAAAACCTACATTTCTTCAACTGGAATCTTATTGCACAATCTATCCTACTCCAACTTAAATCTACAAATGCTACACCATTCCCTTGTCATAAAACTACCACCAATGCACCACCAACTCTGCCACTTATCCAATGCTAGTCATAAATATACCATAAGTAATTGTCCAAAATTTTCATTTAGAGCCCAACCTTGCATAAGAATCCAGATTTGTAGTGTTCCACATTTTGTAATGTTTAAACCTGGAGCTGAAATTGACCTACATGAGATTACACACATGCATGCAAAGGTTTTGGTGTCCACATCATATCATTTTCTGTAAATTAAAAAAACAAGTTACATTATACAAATATACTGTACATCTATATAGAAAACTTGTGGCCAGTAGTTGAAATTTTCAGGTCATGACAATGCTAGTCAATAAAGTATTGACTTTAACTAAAGCATTCAACAACGATGACCTGCTTTAAACAGCTGACTTAGGATTTAATTGATGCCTACAGAGGAGAGGAAGGCTATAAAATGATTTTATTATAAGCAGTGCACTTCCAGCTTGCAGTTTCCCTTCTTGGAAATTTGATTAAGAAATGGCAGTTAAGGGGAACTGTAGAAGTCAAGTCAGGATCTGAAAGACCAGGAAATCTCTCACATAGACCGGCACCTATACTGCTCAGAATGCCAAAGCAAAATTTGAGCCTCTGCAGAATGAGTGGTTGTAAAAGATTCTACTGTGCAGCACTGCATAAACATCATCTGCATATAAGAGTCATCAGACCTGAAATTTAATTAGAGTAGTGAAAGTCTTATATATATATATATATATATATATATATATATATATATATATATATATATAAATAAAAGTATTATGGTCTGATAAAGTAATACATTTTTAGAATATCAAATATTTAGTGATAATCACAAACGGTGATTATTAGAGTTTGAGTACCGACAGTCGATTGCTGGAACTCAAACTGCTGAAAAGTCGATACCGATAGTTTTTCCTGGTTGCTGGAGCGGCTGAGAAGGTTTGTTGCCATTATACAATATGAGAGCGGCCCCTAGAGGTGAATCACTGATGCCACGTGTTTGTTGAAGTGACTTTTTTATTCAACTGTTTTTATTTATTTAAAGTGTTTGAAAAAAAAATTTTCAGTTTCAATGCATGTATTTTATTTTCTTCTATATTTATTTATTTTATTAATACGTTCATGTTTATTTCATTTAGCACATTTTTTATAATTTAGTACTGTT
>NC_139600.1:9209840-9239840 GCF_946808225.1 Silurus aristotelis | reverse complement strand
TAAAGGGACAAAAATAATGGGTCACCATCTCCCAGTGCAAATCTCCAGCTACAGTACATGTTTAGTTATGTCTTGCATGATTTTGTGTAGTAGCAGGTGTTCAATAGAAACAGTCCTCAGTAGGAACAGTTTAGACACGAAGATGTGGTTTACAGATAGAACATCTAAGAGTGATGCTCATATCAAGTGACACCTAGAGGCTCTCCATCGCCACTAATCTGTCCACTGGTGTGTCATAATTTGCATTTCTGGATCATGTTCACTCTCTTGGTGCGGTCACATGTGTTGGCATTGCATCACTACGGCAATGACACTCCACTCGACCCCTCCTTTCCTCCCTCCAGACATTCGATTCGACCCTTCCTTTCTGCCAGGGACTCTGGATTTCTGGCAGACATCTCGTCATGCATGGTAGCTCATCAGCTGAAAACAAAAAAAAAAACAGCAAAACCCGAGCTACTGTACACCCCCCAGAGATATGTCCTAATGTCAAGATCTTGTGATTTCCCAGGACAACTCTCAGATCTCACCACGTGTCACTGCAAACTACCTTGAGGGAACCATGAACATCCAACGGCCCTTCTCGCCTTTCATGGCTAAATTGACACGCTCATACTCGGTTCGTAGGCGGTTTCTATCCACAGTTCAGCCCCTTGTGGAATACAAAAATTTATCGTGTCAGAGCTGCCCTGAGAGCACCATATGACCTTTGCAACTGATCCAGAATGCAGTGTTTTCAGCCTCCCCAATTTGTCCCAACAGCTCCTCAGGTTTTTAGCACTGACGCCTGCCTACGACATCTTAGCGCACTTATCTTACCCACTAGAGGTCGCCCTATATGGGTTTTTCTCTGGCTGACGCCGATGCCTATATTTAGAAATCAGAGCAGCTGATGGCCGATATATGATGCCGATTTTTTGGGTCGATATGTTTGGCTGATTTTCTTTCCTTCCCCCTTCAACAGTTAATTAATAAGAAGTATTACAGAAAATGGAATAATCTAAATACATTTCTTGAACAACACAAGCCTTACAATCAGTGCACTTAGCAGGTTTTGTAACCAGTTCCTACCTGGAGCCTAAACTATTGTACAGCTGGTTGAAGGCTCTCTAACAATACAGTTCCTAAAACTGCTATTCTTGCACTTTCTCTCTCTCTCCAAATGTTATTCTCTCTCCAAACGTAGCATCATATAACACCAATGAAATACACTATATTGCCAAAAGTATTGGGTCACCTGGTCATAAGTTGAGTATTGCATCCCACATTTAGTCCCAGTTGGCTCTTATTGTTGACTCCACTTTTCTGGGAAGATGTTCCACTAGATTTTCAAAGTGTGCTTAGTGTGCGTTCCAAGTTCTAGCTTCTTCCTGTGTGGATGTTGAATACTGACTACTGCCACCTGCTGGAATGGGGGAGTTATTTTCTCTCTTTTTAATGTGATCCTCACCTGTCAACCAGGAATAGTGAACCAGCCTGTGGAAATGATTTGGACAGAGACTATAAAGCAATTCACCCTAGAAACGATTGCCTGCCAATTGCCACTGATATAAATGTAAATGAAAAAAATCGGAATCCTGCCGAGCAAATCCAGGACGTAGCGCACCGGGCGGACAAGAAGAGCAAAGCGACAAAACGGGGCAGATTTTTGGCCCAGTTAATTTCACATACGAACAATATTAATTATCACTGCCGTGTCTGTATGAGCCTCGTACCGGCTGTTCAGCGGGAAAAGAGCTGCAGTGACGGATGTGGTAATGAGTAGTGTGGGTTCAACCGAATTGGACGCCCTGCTTAACGCTCCCTAGTTCACACCAAAATAGACCAAATCTAAAACCCCCCCCACCCCACTACACCCCACCCACCTCCACAACCCCGCCATCAAATTCTGAAATAAGGCGGGCTGGCAAATGCCCCAGCAATCAAATGTGCAATGGGTGTATGGGTGAAATGGTGTGTATTATTAACACGGATAAACAGGCATGCCGAAGAGTAAAAGTCACCGTTGTGCATTCCTGACGCCAAGCCCGACCCGCTGTCAGAATATCAATCATCCTTCCAAGCAGCCTTTTCTCTTGATACATTCTCACACACACATGTGCGCACACACACACACACACACATACGCATGCATACACAGATGGCATAGAGGTCGAAGCACTTTAATGAATTTTCAAAGGGGACAACATTGGCAATATTAAAAGGGAAGACTAACCTTCAACTCTTCTGACACTATGCCACTAGACTGCTCTCTCTCCACACACACACACACACACACACACACACACACACTCACGCGCGCGCGCGCGTGCACATACGCATGCACGCACCCACACACGCACACACACACACACACACACACACACACACATACACAAAGTCTGCATCTAGAGTTGGATTGCCCAGTTATCTCCCAGTGCAGTATGTGTGTGTGTGTGTGTGTGTGTGTGTGTGTGTGTGTGTGTGTGTGTGTGTGTGTGTGCGTGCATGCGTATGTGCGCGTGCGTGTGAGTGAGTGTGTGTTGTGGATATACAGGCGGAGAGGTTCAGAGGTGATTTTTAATGATGGCTGCATATGGCTCCCACCACTGGGTGTAAACAGGCCACTCATGGGTGCCATTCATCTGCTGGAGAACAACATGGCGTAAACACACACACACACACACACACACACACACACACACATAGACCTACTGTAACGTACATCCATAATAGCTCTTGGTTAATCCTAATCCTGGAGTAGTAGTGCCAAATGGGAGAGAGAAAGAGAGAGAAAGAGAGTCTTTTCCTCATATACAGGATGCCAGTAGTGACTCGTTCTGCTGCTAAAATCAAAAATTAGGTCCAAAAAAAAAAAAAAAAGAAAGAAACAAAAATTCAAAAGAATCAGGTCTGGAACTAACAAGTGGTTACGTCAGCAGCTTGGAAATGATTTTCATCACCATGACAACAATGCCTGCAATCATTTATTTTATTTTTTTTATAGACAGCCCATTACAAATTCAACCTTTATTGTTACTGTACAATTAACTTTTGCTCCAATGAATCAATATTAAAATAAAAACCACTTTGCTAGCAAACTTTGTCTGAGAATCTATAAAACCATAGACAATAGATTTGATAATTATATGCATTTTTTAAACAAGCTTTTAAAATCCTGCAGAGTGAGAAGAGATTGTTTTGTTGTGGTCTGTGTACCTTCTGGCCATTTCATATTTCATTTAGAATGAGAATAAAAAAAAAATTTTAATGAATCACTATTTGTATTTTTTTAATGCTACAAAATATTGCAGTTTTCGAAAGAATTAAAATCTATTTAAAACAGATCAGACCTAATAAAAGAAAATGAAGCATATTGGGTAGTGCAACAACCTCTTTAGAGGGTATAAGCTCCGCCCACTTCTTCTCTTAGACTGCTGGCCTGGTGCGGCTGTCCTGAAACTGCTGTGACGTACTGCTTCTGAAGTCCTGCAATTAAACATAATAAAAAATAAAAAATCAAGATTTTTTTTGTTTTAGTTTGCTTTTGATTTTCTTTTCCATACATCCACAAAGAAACAGGAAAATTACTAGTTTTTCTGTAGTTTGGTTCTGAAGAATTAATCTGAATAAAATAAAAAAAATAAAAAATTCTTTAATTCTTTTTCTTAATGAAAATCTAATGACCAGAATGTACAAGCACCTGTCATTCATTAGTAATTTTATATCTGATTATTGAATGCTTTTTGCCTAGTTTTAGAGTTAAGTCTGGATGCTATGAGAGAAAATGAGAAAGAAAGAAATGAGAATAAAAAAGGTTGTGTAAAAAAAAAAAAAAAAAAAAAACTGAGAAAAGAATTTGGTTTGAAATGTGCATGTACAACAAATGCATTTATTAACAGAACACAGATTTGTAACCGTACTTTATTATAACAAGACCAAATCACTGAAATATGATATGGATGTGTAGAGGTCGACCGTTTAATCGGTTTTGGCGATTAATAGTTGATTGCTGGAACTATCGGCTATTGGCAAAAATCCATACTGATGCTGGAGAGGCCGAGAAGGTCGGCTGTCATTACGAGAGTGGCCTCTAGAGTCACTGACTCAATGTGCTGTTTGTTTTTACACGAGACTGTGCGCTGCCCCTAAGTTTGTCCCTGATGAGTGAGCCGGTGGCGACTGCGGCAAGGAAAAAGTCCCCGAGATGGCATAAGGAAGAAACCTTGAGATATGCATGATTCAAATTATATGCATTATTTATAATTAATAATTCTATAATATCAATTATAAAATAACATATCAATACATATATAAATTTTTTTATTAAGCACATTTTCATGATTTAGTGCTCATTTTAAAACTTTTGTAATAAAGTTCATTCATTCATTCTCTCCCGCTTGTCCGTAATTCGGGTCGCGGGGGCAGCAGTCTAAGCAGGCCCCCGCCTTCGACTGCTGCACAATCCTCACAGCACTGTCCCTTACGGTCCCTCCTGCAGGTGGTGAGCCCACGGGAAGGCGGCCCTTCCGATCGGCAACCCAGCTCCTTAACCGCTGGAGCCACCACTCCCCCGTAATAAAGTTCAGTACTACTTTAATTGGAGTGTTTGTTTGCTTTAAAATCTTTTGGTTGATTAATTGGTTATCGGCAAATACGATCCGACCGAGCTTTCATTATCAGTAAAATGCACGGTCATGCATTGGTCAACCTCTGTAAATGTTTTTCTCGTGAGTTAAGGTTACAGAAAAGAACAGTACGATTCTGTCAAAACACATTGAGAGGCACTTTACTATCTCGGACCTCATGTTATCCTTTTTTTTTTTTTTTCAGAAAATCATATTGAAAATCCTTTTTTTTCCCTTTCATTTAAATTGGAAATAAACACAAGGTTTTAAAATGTGAAATATTTAAGAACCCAGAAAGTACATTCAATATCTTGAATATTTAATCCTATATCTAAATCCCTATTTAAAGTCAGCCCTATGTGAGATATTGACCATGTTAATTGCTTTTGTACAAAAGATTTCAGCCTCATGTCTACTCTTTTCTTTCGAAGCACGTGTTCGGACGTCGTTGGTGTGTTCGATCTTTAACAAATCGTTAAGTTTTACACACACTTGTGTAGTGCAAACTAAAGCAAATTTGTTCAGTGGGAACCAAATACTGGGAAAGTCTGCAGTTTCTATAAATATTTCAAAGATTTGACTTTGAACTAAAGCTGTTGTCAATGATAGATGTGCAGTGAAAATTGGTATAGAAGCAACCCATACGATAACAATATAGATATTTTTTAATATATTTGAAAATGTATTTTAAAATATACAAAAAAAATGGCAAAAATATATATTTGCTGAAATATATATCAACATATATTTACATAAATAATTTTTTTTAGAAATACATTTTTTTTGCCCATTTTTTTATATTTTCGAAAAAATATATTTTTTAATCAGTTAAATATGTATTTTGCCCTCCATATATTTCAATCCAAGAAAATACATTCACATGAAACATTTTAAAGAAATCTTTATTTTATTTACGGAATTTACGGAATACGCCCTTATATATATATATATATATATATTGGTTTAAATGAAATATATTTAAAAATTCAAAAATATATTTTATTTAGCATCACAGAATACAGTATATATAGACTTAGACTGCTCTTTAGATGCTTACTGTGCTTACTACTTTCACCTAAAGCTAAAATCCCAAATCTTTCTCAGATGCTCACATTTGTATCCCTTTATTTCTTGCTTACCGTTGGCCAGGCTCCAGGCTGCCATCTCGGCTCTAATGAAAGGTGGTAAAGAGCATCTGCCAGTATTTCCGGCCGACTGAGCAGGTTAAAGTGTGACACTAGCGGTGGGAATGTTCGCTGTCACCATGCTAATTGAACAATAATAAGACAGAGCCCCGCTTTCATTCTCACCCTGCACTTTCTCTGCTCTCACTCGTTCGCCCGTTCGTCCTATTTAGGGATGAGCCAGATGGAACAGACACACACACTCAGAGTGATAATCCAGACTGAACTCTTGGGTAATGTGGTATTATACGGATATCATCTTGCTGAGGAATTAGGCTTATACTGAGTCGAGTCCATTTTTGTGCTTGTTGCGTATGGCATAGGCCTCAGAAAAAAACAAGCACTTATCACTCGAGTGGTGACGGTGATATCTCATTTACTAATTATACAACAGAGATTATTCCTGGAATATTCACATTTGAAACATTGATTCCTTCTGAAATAGTTATACTCAGTTATATTCAGTTATACACACTTGCACTGGTTTATAATAAAGGATCTCTTGTGTGACTAAGTGCATTATTAGTTGTGATAAATTACTTCAATGTGTGTCCCATGCTGTATGTATCAATTCTGATCCACTTTAAAGTTCGTTCTGTAAATTAGGATTCAGATGCGAGCTGGTTGCACTGTAGTGTTTTCATCAGCTGGTTACAACAAGCTTGGTATGACGTGATACTACAGAAGTAATATGTATGTATAATACAATGATTTTAATCGATTTGTTTTGGTCACAAGCTTCCAACAAAGCATTCAAGTCACAAGTCATTTTTTTACACAACAGATCCAAGTGTTTGTGGGACGGACTTCCGATCAGAAGGTCATGAGTTCAAATCCCAGCACCATCAAGCCTGCACTGTTGAGCCTTAACTGCCCAGTTGCTATAAATGTAAATGTTAAAGGTATATACAGTGGTCACCTGGAACTCGTTACGTTCTAAGACGTTCTAAGCGAGTTCTGAAAATCCGCAAATTACGGACGCAGCCCCTAAGGTACCTAAGTAAATTCATCTACACATTACGCCAGTAAGTTGGTTCCTTTTTGATGCAGACTCAACAGAATATGTGACGTAATAGACATCAATGCTTTATTTATCAGTTAAAATAGAATAATACAATAATGTGTTTTGAAAATGTTAAGAAATTTGTTAGTGAAGACACAGTTTAAAATGCTTTTCCTAACACTCCTGAAAATTCGGTCCGATAGTTAGGTTCCGATTGAGAACCCGCGCAAAAAAAAAAATTTCCAAGCCGCGAGTTTCGAAACCGTAAATTAGCAAGAGTTGACTGTAAAGATCAATTCAAATAGTCTAATAATTCATGCTCGTTACAAAAAAAAAAAAAAAAAAAAACCGAAACACTAAATAAATGTATCATGATTTTCATATTCATACATGCTTTTTTGTTTTTCCTTTTTTTTTTTTTTTTTTTTGTATTAATTCTCATTTCTTTCTCTCTCATTTTTTCTCTAATAGCATCCAACCTTAAATCTAAAGCTATTGGCTATTGGAAAAAAAAAACGCAAATGAGTCACAAAACAAACAGTTCTTACTCTCCAGAGTTTCATAAATTCTTGTTTGAAGAATTCATTAACAATTTCATCTATTGTTTCTGATAGTATAGATTTTCAAACAAAGTTTGCTAGTAAAGTGTTTTATAATATTGATTTATCGGCGCAAACATCATTCTAATAGTAAGAATGAATGGTGAATTTGTAATGGGCTGTTATGTAAAAAAAAATAATAATAATAAATATATATATATATTTTGCATTCGTTATTAGGCTCTATGAATCTTTGTCCAATAAAATTATTTTTTTATTGGACAAAACAAGAGCTTAGTCCACCTTTAATACAGGTATATGTCCGTAGGACTGAAGACAGTACAATTCAGCTGTTATAGCTTCACACATAGTTCCAGGGCATTCAGAGGTTTTTGGGCAGGAGCACTAAATGCCCTCTTTTGTATACATGAGTAAACAGAAGCTCTCAGTTGGCCAGCATGACCCTGATTGACTCCATCCCATCTAGAGACTCTGAGCCAGGACTAAGTTTGGCCTTGTTAGGATTTATCCTGGGGAGGGGAAGGCGCTTACACGGCGTCTGAGTGTGGATCTGATTCTTGCAAGAGACTGAGAAAGAAAATGAGATTTGTTGCACGTGTACTGCGTGCATGCAGTGTGGTTCTGCAGGATTATCTAGATTTGAAAATATTTGAGAATAGGAATTAGGCATACAGTCTAAACAGGGCAGGAGTTTCATCTGTGTGATAGGGTTTTAAATATTAATTGTGTTCCTTTCTGAACTAAAATATTGACTCATTTATCTGAACCTTTCTTTTCGGTTTGTTATATCTGAGATGGAAAGCGTTTCAATACGGTAGAAATCTGTAGTATTTTGCGTCATGTCTTCCATCCTGTCTCTAGTATCTCTAATACACACACACACACCTACAGGAAAAGCCGGGACCCATGAGCATAAATTGTTTCAGTTAATAATTTCATCGTGTAGTTAAGTGTGATAATAAAGTGAAACTAAGTGAAAGTAAAACTGATTGAAATGGAGATTATGGCCACTAATAGGATTTACATTATATTACAGTACATCAAACTATAATGGACCCCTGAACCCTAATTCAGGGTATTTTATGTATAAACCTGTACTTGCAAAATACTTCCTAAAAATGCAAAAGGTAAACATTGTGCTTAATTATCTTTAATGTTGACATTTGAAAGTTTATAGTAGCTGCTAGTTGAGGGGTGCATGGGGGATTTCTCCTTTAAACAAATTCCCCCATGCTAGGTTGTTTCTTTCTGTAAAAAAAAATAAAAATAAAAAAAATAAAAAAAAAAAAAATAAAAAATTACATTATTAATAAAATTAATAATACAAAAATAATAAATAAAAAAAAACAAATAAAAAAATACATCAATTATTAATAATAATAAAAAATTAAAATAAATAAACAAACAAACAAACAAATAAATAAATAAGTATTTATTATGCAAGGTGTGAATTGTGTAAATCAATAATTATTGATTTTACTGATAATTGTAGATGGCAATTTGACAACCACGCTTTAAAAATACGCAGACATTTAGTTCAGTTACGAAGATAAACAATAAATATACAAACATCGAAAACAACGTAGTAAAAATGTCATGGTTTACATTTACTGCTGCTATTTGCTGCTTTTAGATTAAGTGTTTGTTCGCACCGTTTTAATTGAATGATTTAGTGCGACTGTACTGAAGTTCGCGAACAAACAGTTGCACATCATTAAACTGTACCATTTTCACATGACGAGGATTCTACAGTTTATTGCTTACCGTGACACCAGTTTTCTGCTGTCACTAAGCATCCTGCTGGTGTATTTGTACTTGTGTCCATCCACTGCTATAATAATCTGTATTATATTAATCCATCATGGGCTACATCACTAGCATTTGTTCTTTTAGCAGAGTTTTCAAGCACACATTTTTTTTTCCTTCTGTACTTTTTTAAGCCGATCAGAAGACTTTTTGGGATCTTAGTAATGCTAGCTCAGGTTCCTGCATACCTATTCTGCGGTAGCTCCAGTGGTTAAGGCACTAGATTACTGATCGGAAGGTCGGGGGTTCAAGCCCCGGTATCGCCAAGCTGCCACTCTTGGGCCCTTGAGCAAGGCCCTTAACCCTCTGTGCTCCAGGGGCGCCGTATCATGGCTGACCCTGCGCTCTGACCCCAGCTTCCAAGCAAAACTGGGATATGCGAAGAACAAATTTTACTGTGCTGTAATGTATATGTGACAAATAAAGGCTATTCTATTCTATTCTATTCTATTCTAAAAAGACAAGGCATACCGAGGCACACGTCTGTCCATCTGAGCTGAGCCATAACAGGGCGGATTCAGGGTTGGGAATGTAGAAAGCATTCTACCGTTTCCTTTGTCATTCATTCACATCAAGTCTTCAAACAACACGAAGGTCCGGTAACTGGGTTCAAAAACAGGCAGTGCGTTTGGTGGAGTCTCTGATGCGAGTCTGGTTTGTTCAGCTCGTGCTAGGCTGGGGACAAGTGTAGGAGAAGAACTACTAATGATAATGAAATGAAATTTCCAAAAAGCAGGTAAAACAAACACGGGAGGCATACAAACAGAATGAAACATCAAGCCAACACACTGAGACTTATATGTAGGCATCAAAAAAGAGGAAATCCATAATCCTAAATAAAAACATGAGCAGGAGCGAAAAGTAGAAAACACTGAAATACAAGAACACAGCAGTACAGCACTGCCACATGCATTTCACGGAAACTAACAAAGACACAGGAATTAAAGTACTAACATGGAACAGGTGCACATAATAAAAAGCAAATGACAAAAACCAACAAACTTGAGAACATGGCACTAGTCACCATGGGAACTGCAGTGCAAAGGGGAAATCTATGATGTTTTTTTTTTTATTGGGGTCAATATTTTTTATTCTATTTGACCTGCACTAGTAGTATAATAAATAAAAGTGTAATATATTCATATCCATGTACACGTCCTCTTCATTCTACATTCCGCTGATACACACACACACATTATTATGAAATAATAATAATAAAAAAAAAAAAAAAAATATATATATATATATATATATATATATATATATATTATATATATATATATATATATATATATCTATATATATATATATATATATATATATATATATAAATTTTTCTTTTATATATATATATATATATATATATATATATATATATATATATATATATATTCATTAATTCATTCACAGCACCGTCCCTTACGGTACCTCCTGCAGGTGGTGAGCCCACGGGAGAATTATATATATATATATAATTTTTTTTATTATTATTATTATTATTATTATTTATTTATTTATCTTTTTTTTTATGTATGCAGTAAATTATGCAGTACCCCATATTAATAATAGTGAAAACCGTAAAGACAGAATTCTAGAATTGTGAAATATCACATTCAAAATGAAATATCAAATGCACATAAGTATTCAGATCATTTACTCAGTATTTAGTTGAAGCACCTTTGGCAGCAATTGCAGCCTTTTTGGGCACGAGGCAACAAGCTTGGCACACCCTGTTATAGGGGATTTTCTGCTATTTGCCATGCCGATTCACCTCAAGCTTGGTCTGGTTGGATGGAGAGCATCAGTGGACAGTCACTTTCAGGTCTCTCCAGAGTTGTTCAATTGGGTTCAAGTCTGGGATCTGGCTGGTCCACTCTAAAACATTGACAGAGTTTTCCCTAAGTCACTCCTGTGTTGTCTTGGCAGTGTGTTTAGGAGTGTTTTCATGTAGGAAGGAGAACCTTTGTCCCAGTCTGAGGTCCTGAGTGCTGTGGAACAGGTTTTTATTGAGGATATCTCTGTAGTTTGCTCTATTCAGCTTACTCTCAACCCTGACCAGTTGACAAGCCACTGCTGCAGAAATACACCCCACATTATGATGCTGCCACCATCATGCTTCACTTATGGGATTGTTTTGTTAAAATGATGAGCAGGGCAGTGAGCAGTTCTCCAGAGATCAATCTTGGTTTTTATCAGACCAGAAAATCTTGTTTGACACAGTCTGAGAGTCCTTCAGGTGCCTGCTGGCAAAGTCCAAGCGGGTTTCTATGTGGTTTTGCACTGAGGAGAAGCTTCTGTATTGCCACTCTGCCATTAAGCACAGAACAGTATCTGTCAGTGACAATTGGGCCCTCTTTCACCTCTCATTAGAGCCCATCTCCCCCGATTGCTCAGTTTGGCCAGGTGACCAACTCTTGGAAAAGTCCTGGTTGTGTCACACTTCTTTTATTTGAGAATTATAGAGGGCCACTGTGCTCTTGGGAATCTTCTTTTCCAGCCTCCCACCCTTCTCATGCTCTCACTTTCCTATTATTATAACCAACATGACTTGCCAGTGTTACTGATATTGTGTTGCTCCAGCTGTGGCCCTTAGGTCTTTTTTTGTAGTTTGTGAGGCAAAGTGCTCTACCTTTAGTCTCCTTTTGATAGCTTCTAAGTTGGCTCAGCTTGAGATCTTTATACATGCTCTGTACGATATTTCTACACAATATACACTATAGACAAAATAATTGGGACACCTGACTTTTCCAACCATATGTGGTTCTTCCTGTTTTGGAGGCACACAGTTGTACTGGATGCCTTTGGATGTGTTAGAATACAATTTTTCTTCACTTGATCTTGGCGACCCAAACACCTCCAGCATGACTAAGCCAGCTCCATGAGATATGCTTTACATGGGTTGGAGTGGAAGATCTTGAATAGTCTGCTCTAGAGCTCTGACCTCAACCCTACTGAACACCTTTTGGATTAACTGGAATAATCACCTCACCCACATCAGTACCTGACTTTACTAACGTGCTTGTAGCGCAAATCTCCACAAGCACACTCCAGAGTCTAGTGGAACATCTTCCCAGAAGAGTGGAGGTTATTGAAGTACTAAAAAAAGGAAAGGGATGTCCGAAAAACACATCTGGAACTTATGCTCAAGTGTCTTTTGTCTGTATAGCGTACATGTCCACAGTATAACTGCGTTCAGAATCGTTTCTGCATTTTCATACCAGAGTGTTTTGTACCAGTTTGTGTATTCAAAAAGTGTTTGTTATTTTATCACCGAATCTCCTGATTGCTTAATCGCGACCTCTTTTCTCACGCTTTTCTCTCTTGGCATGATGTAAGCCTAGACTTTTCAGACAGACAGACCGGTGTGTGAGATACAGGATGTCCCTGGATGCACTAAAGGAGTGTGGGAACAGGACTGTGGGAGTTTTTAGAGAGAGAGAGGAAGAGAGAGAGCTGAGAGAAGTGCTTGCATGAAAATAGCAGCTTCATATATTTACTCTGAAATGAATGTCAGTGTGGAGTGGAGAATTTGAGGATATGGCAAATAGGACGGTCTGATTCTGTTACTCGCTGTCTCATTGTAACCATTACTGGTTTTGAGGAGAAAATAAAGCACTCGGAAAGACTCATATTTCACAGCGTGTATGCATGCGCTTGCGTGTGTGTGTTTGTGTGCCTACAGTATGTGTTTGAAGATCTTTGAGGAAAATTACCTCAGTGAGGTGCATGTGGGCTGAAGTAGCTTCTGAGAATCTGTCTCTTCCTCTCGCTCTCTCTCTCTCTCTCTCTCTCTCTCTCTCTCACTCTCTCTCTCTCTCTTTTTCACACGTATTCTCCCTCTCTTTCTCTCTCCTATTCTCGAGCTCTTACTTTATAGGGAATACTGACAATTATAAATGTAACATGTGCAAACTTTAGGTCCTGAAGGGATGGTCATATGCTGCTTCATGTCAAGTATATAATAAATGAGTGTATGCCCATAAACAGAGACTATTCTTAACCTTACCACTACTGCCATTCTTCACCAAGCTACTGTACACTCAGTGACAAAGTGCTGATGTTTCTTTTTTTCTTTCCCCTTCTCTCTCTCTCTTTCTCTATCTTGTTTTTCCCTTTTCTCTTTCTCGCTGTCTATCTTTATTCCTTTTCTTTACTGCTTACAGACGTGACCAAGAGCATCAGGAAAGGTACGTTAATGGGTGGTCATGTCAAAACACACACACACACACACACACACACACACACACACACACACACTCACACACACACACACACACACACACACACACACACACACACACACACACACACACACACAGTTGGAAACATGTGGTCTTGCATTTTCCTTTTGTACATATATGCACCAAACGAGGTGATTTATAGTATAAACATTTACTTTGACCAAACATATATACAAATGTCTAGATGTTAAACTCACCACTAGATATGCTTCAGATCATTGTCTTGTTCTATATTTCCATGAGCTGCAGTCCAGACATGTTGAACTATGGAATGGTAGCCATGTTGGTTCAGATTTTCTTTTACCCGGAATAAGCCTCCAACTTTCCCTGCTCCAAAACAACGCCAGAAGATTAAGCGTCTACCTCCACGTTTGGCTGTTGGGGTTAGGCAGTCTGATAACATCTTCTCTCCTGTTTTCCATCTCTTATTAGTTCTTCTGGGACAAAATGTTACATTTGGACTCATCCATTCACCATACTTTCTCCTAGTTTAATGTTGAATTTAGTTTTTTGCCTTTTTTCTTGTAGGTTGCATATAAACAAATGGAATATGCATGTGTCTCAAAAACCATAAAAGACTCTTTTGACAGACACTGTATATGAATGTGTATATGTATAGCCAGCGATACGATACGTTAAAGATTCGTATGTAGCAGCTACTGGTGCGAGTCGATACGATTAAAAAAATATGACGCTATGCAGTTCAATATGGTACACTTAGTTCCCTTTTATTCATTTGGTTTAGACAAACAGCAAATCAATTTACCTAAGTGCCTTCTGACTTCTAACAGAAGACAAAGAAAAAAAGATGAAATAAAACCAGACGTTCTTCTCCTGTTCCGTCTCCAGGAAGACGCAAATCTACCTCTGCCATGTTAATCTGTATTCTATGTGGCTTTTAGGACACACCTCGGTCTCCGTAGCGTCGTGATTCGTCATATTCACGTAGCAGCAGCAAACTATTATAACTACTAAAAAATATTGGTCACAAATTTAAATATTAGAATATTGGTTTGAAATTTGAATATTTGTCACTTTTTAATTAATACAATTTTTTTTTTTTGGCAATGCAAATGTATCAATGCACACTTTTTTTATCCGATGCATCACATCGTTAACTTTAATGCCGAGTCACCGATAGGAATCGGTGAATCTTACAATCGTTGATATATAAATAGATAGAGCTTTTACTTTGTTCTATACACTATTTTAGTGTCGCAGTTTGTGTGTTGACTAGTAAACTAAACTACACATATAATCCTATTTATTTATTCTTTAATACTGTAAACTGTAGATAAGAAAACCGTGACTTAAGAGATTGAACATTAGTTTACCGACAACTGAAACATGGACACAAATGTATTTCATGGTTTTATAATACAATCTCCTGTTATAAATGGAAAACACAGACGGACATCTGAATTTTTCAAGCATCTGTTTAATTTGTATTATTAAATCAGATGTGTGATATGTACACTTTTTTAGGCTCTGCTCTAAAAAACACTGACTGTAATTAGATTTTGTTGGGTGTATAAAATATCTTGTACATTTAAATATGTGTGCGATCAGAGATGGGAAGTAATCGAGTACACACTTTGTTACTGTACTTAAGTAGTTTTTTTGGTATGAGTACTCTACTTTTCTATTTACTTATATTTCTATATTTATAACTTCTTACTTTCACTCATTATATATTTTACACAAATTTCTGTACTTTCTGCTTCCTACATTTTCAAAACAGGCTCGTTACTTTAGTTTTAATCTATTTCTTGTTATTGTGCGTTTTTTTTTTTTTTTTCCCAATATACCACTGGTGTATCATTTCCCGGCTCTCACACACCACAGACGTAGGCTAGTTTACGAAGCTAACAAGCAGGGCAGAAGTCAACAAGAAGTTTGTGGTTAACGTGGATGAGACAGAGGGAGTCGGTGATGAAAACATGACTGAGAACATTCATTTCTGATCACCTGATCACCATCATCTTTTCTCTGCTTGTGTTTTTGTATGATGGTTGTTCAGACTGGAGACATTTATTAGATAACAAAACTTGATATAATATGTTGTGAGGTCGAGTTTCCAGCATGACACCTAAACAGGGAGTAGTAATGGCTACTTTTTATTTAAGTACGTGTCAGAGCTCAAACTTCTTTACTTAAACTTGAGTGCAAAAGTGTAGTCAGTATTTCAACTTTTACCAGAGTCTTTTAAAACACAATATCTGAACCTCCACTTGAGTAAAGTTTACTTTTGCCACCTCTGAATGCAATAATCACTAATAATAACAATGAGGTGCATGAAGATATATGGACAATTGTATTAGGACAAAAGTGTGACTTCCTAAATTTTCTCACCACAAAGTTGTAGGCACACAGTTATAGTTATAATATGTCTTTGGGCTAAAATAAAACTTTTCCATCACTTGAACTAGGAGACTCAAACTCAGGAATCCTACGCATTGTGAAAAGGAATGAAAAAGTATTGAATTTGATTTAAGTCTGGAGTAATATGGGAAAAATACAAAAGAGTATTGACAAATATTTTAGTTTCTATACTATTGCACTATTAGTTTTTTCTAAAATATTAAATTAAGAATTGGTACCAATATTTTCAAGTTTTTTTTTTCATGGAGTTAGGAGCAGACTCTCAGTGCTGCCACAAGGTCGGCGCTAGACTGAAACTTCAAAGCTGTGATCGGTTGTTACATTGTGAGGCAGCAGTTGCCATGACAGTACAGCGCCCCCTACCGCATGGAAAACATTAAAGATTCTGGCTCAGACATACATCAGCGATTATAACGCATGTTATAGTTGGATTTTAAAATCACTATTTCAGATATTAGATATGGTCTTTTAGGGAAGTCTGTAAATTTGAGTATGGAAAAGTCTGGAATTTTGAAATACAAAATGTGTAGGAACCCTGCAGACTTGTTCCAGCATGACAGTTCCATGAAGATATAGTTTGATTGGGCTGGGGTGGAAGATCTTATTTGGCCTGCTTTAGAGCTCCGACTTTAACCCTACTGAACACTGTAAAATGTATTGGAACCCCGACTTAATGCCAGGCCTCCTCAACCTACACCGGTATCTGATTTCACTAACACCCTTATCGCTGAATGTACACAAATCTTCAAAATAGCACTCCAAAATCTACATCGTCCCAGAAGAGTGAATGTTCTCATAACAGCAAATACGGCCCAAATGCAATGTTTTAAAAAGTAAATCTTTAGGTCAGGTGTTTACAAACTTTTGTGCATATAGCATATAGTATATATTCCTGCTGGTCAGTCAACCAATACCAGTCAAGGCAGGTAAGAAAGTGTGTGTTAAACCTTTCTGAACCTAAACCTTTCTGCACAAATCCCCATACCGGCCCTGTAACACTCAACACCTCTCTATTTCTGGATCCTACTGTGGTTTTGTGCACTGCAAATGTGAATTTTATTCAAATTAGAGTCAAGTGGCCTAGTTTCCTGAAAAAAAATATTATTTCTTTCTGTCTCAAACCGAGAGAGAGAGAGAAAGAGGGAGAGATTTTGGCATGTGGGAATTGGCAATAAGTTAGTAGGCCATTGCCAGTATGTACCAATGTAGTGAAATAAGGAAATAAATATGTTTATTTATTTGTTATATAATAATCATAATAATCAAAACTAAATATATATATAAAGATATGTGAATGAGATATTATGACAAAACTGTTTGTTGGGCTAGGTTAATAAAAAAAAAAAAAAAACGAGTTGTATTTATATTATGTTTAAATGTTTTAAATGTAAATGTATAATTTTTTCCCCTTCAAATACCCAGTATAAATGCCGGCATTATAATTATAATTAACATTAACCTTAACGAGTGGAACAGAATCATTATATTTCCTATTCTAGCGCAGTAAAGAAGTGCGGAATTGTGTTGAAGGTACGTTTGGAATGCGCATATATGGTCACATGGATCCAGGTGGAGATAGTTTGAAGATTGGTCATAGAATGGTTAACTATTTTGAATGATATGATTTGATTCATGAAATTCAACAAGGTAGACGATTCCCAAAACTTTTGTGATATCCGGATCGCTGCATCTAACCGTGGCCCATTAATGCTGCAAAGCAGTGGAGCACACAGGCAGATTTTGATACAAAATGGAGGCCGGTTTCAGGCGGTAGGCAGAGAAGGGAGCACGGTATTGAGTTGGAGCTGAAAATGACGGGCCGAGGCCAACAAGGGTGCCGCCAAGCATCTGTGAGAGGATGCTGGCTTGGCTCGGGAGTTCGAGAAAGGGATGAGAGCGAGGGAAAGGGAGAGAGAGCAGGAGAGTACCCCCTGGACGGCAGGAATAATACGACCCCAAGGGAAAATAACAGATGGACATTTAGAAGGAAAGAGAGAGAAAGTGTGTGTGTGTGTGTGTGTGTGTGTGTGTGTGTGTGTGTGTGTGTGTGTGTGTGTGTGTGTGTATGTGTGTGTGTGTGTGTGTGTGTGTGTGTGTGGGGGTGGTTGGGTTAGGTTGAATGCCAGGACTCTGTAGGGGAGACCTTTTTTTGGTTCAGTCTGAAGTTCATTCTCTTCTCTCCGACCTGCAAACTTACACACACACAGCTATTCACACACTCTTTATTTATTAATGCTGCTCCTGCCATGAGCCCGGGTTACACTCACATTTGGCTCACACCTGCCACTCAGGCGCCCCGAATGAGCGAGAGGGGACCGAGTGCTGCCATTCAGTGTCTTTTCTTTCGTGCATCACAAGACTGGGCATTGACATGGTCGTGTGGGTCAATCTTTAGAACACAGAGCGAAGACAAATGGATGGCATTTCGATGGCTTCGATAAAGTCCCATTAATCCGAGAAACCTCCGAAAAAGAAAGCGAGACTCAGTAGACTCGGACTCTTCTGGTATAAATACATAAGTGCACCAGAGCTGCGATAAATATCTGACACAAACCATGACCAGTTATTCAGCGATGCACTACAGGTTTGATTGTGCGGTATTGTGCGATATGTAAGCAAAACCTCCATGCATTCAAGATCCAATTACTAATATTCAAATGGCCCAAGTTTAGAAGGTGTTACAGAGAAAAGGCCCACTGGAAGAATGACAATTGGTTCATTATACAAGCAGTCATTCAGAAGTGCTGCTGGCCGAGGATAGCGAGCGAGAGACAGAGAAAGACAAAGAAAGAGAGACAGGGAGGGAGAGACAGACTTTAAAGGGTTTAAAGGAAGAGAACGTGAAATGGAGAAAGAACAACAGAGAGCTTTTCTTGCAAATGAAGTGAGTGAAATCTACCCCTTCCCTCTCTATCTATCTCTCTTCTTCACCAGTTTATCCATATGTTTAAATTTCTAATGGTCCCAATAAAAGGTCATTACTCCATGGTCCATAAAGCAGACTGAATGCGAACACTTTACACTATACAGATTTGATCTGTGCCTATCACAAGCCACATTGTAAAGCACACAAAAGAGGCTTATTATTATCCCACCGAAATGTCTTTGTCACGCCACCCCCCTCCCCCCCCGCTCACAAACTCATAGATACAGTAAGTCTAGAGAGGCTGTACAACGCAATCACATCCACACATTCACTGTTCGCTACACAATGGAAGCAAATGTAAAGCTAAATAAGCTCAGTGTGAGAATATCGCCGAGATGAATGATCACGGGTTACCATTGCATCACGCGATGGAAGAATCTTTATTTCCCTCTGTATCAGGTCATAGCATAGACGTGTGTACTTAGCGCTATCAGGAAAACAACAAAGCACACGAGTAGGGTGAAAAGTCAAATGTGTGCTTAATCCGTTATATGCAGGGGAAAAAAAATGGTAGACGGTAAATCCTAACCCAGCTGCCAGTGAAATCGCAGTGGCCCAGGGCAGCTTCGTGTTTGCAAGAACCTTCAAAATCAGAATTAATATAAGCTGCACTAACTAAAAAAACACAGACACGAGCCTCTCATCAGGTCCGGTGATAGAAAGGTCACATTACAATATGCTAAAAGATGCAGACAGGAGCTGGTGTAAATTTGGTGAGCAAAGTAAAAGGTTTGGATGTGGATTCCACTGGGTCACAGAAAGCTATAGAGCACGGATTCCCAAAGTTTTTTCCGTGAGGGCCACAAAATATTTATTTTCTTCAAAGGGGGTCAGGTCAGGCTGTAACAGAAAATGACATGAGCCAGAGTGACCTCCATTATGATTGTAGAGATTTTATCATGATTTTAAATGTATTTATTATACCTTCTAATGCTAGTTTATTTTTTTATGCAGCGTACAAACAAATGAGCATAGTTTATCTCACAAAAGTAAGTACACCCCTCACATTTCAGAAATGAAAGTAGTCAATGTGCAGCTTGTATAGCAGTACAGATTTACTGTCCTCTGAAAAGAACTCAGCATACAGCCATTATTGTCAAAACAGCTGGCAACAAAAGTGAGTACACCCTAAGCGATAACAGCTTCACATCGCTTAACTGTGCAAAGTCACACGTCCTGTTCATCACGTTCATGTTTTTGTCTGCTTGACAGGACCATACAAATTTGTGTATCTTTTATTACAGCAGTTAATATTTGGTGTTTTGAGTACAATTCTCTCATACTGACCACTGGATTTTCAACATGGCACCTCATGGCAAAGACTTTCTGAGGATTTAAGAATAAGAATTAAGATGGCCCAGGCTATAAGATTGCTAACACCCTCAAAATGAGTTATAGTACAGAACTTAAAAAAACAGACGCATGAATGCTTTACAGGTTGCAGAAGCGGAATGTCCGCTAGCCAGCGCTCAGACCGTACGCTGTACACTGTGACAAGTCGTGGTGTCATCCCAGAAGGAAGCCTCTTTTGAAGCCGGTTTACAAGAAAGCCCACAAACAGTTAGCTGAGGACGACCTGTTCAAGAGCATGAATTACTGAAACCATGTCCTGTGGTCTGATGAGATTAAGATAAACTTGTTTGGCTCAGATGGTGTCCAGCATGTGTGGCGATGCCCTGTTAAGGAGTACCAAGAAAATTGTGTCTTACGTACACACGGGGCTGCATGAGTGCTGCTGCTACTGGGGAGCTGCGGTTCATTGGGGGAAACATGGATTCCACATGCACTGTGACATTTTGAAAAACATGATGCCCTCCCTTCAGAAACTGGGCCAAATGGCAGTTTTCCACAATATTAACGACTTCAAACACACTGTCAAGATGACAACAGCCTTACTGATTAAGCTGAAGGCGAAATTGATGGAAAGGTTTTCAGACCTGAACCCTATTGAGCACCTGGGCATCCTCAAGCCGTAGGTGAAGAAGCAGCTACGTGATGTCATTATGGAAGAGTGGAAAAGGAGCCCAGCAACAACCTGTGCAGCTCTGATGAATTCCCTGCCCAGGAGAATTAAGGCAGTGCTGGATAACAATGGTGCTTACACAAAATATTCACATTTTGGACACAGTTTTGACACGATCACTTATGGGGAAGTCATTTGTGTAGTTATTTTTAAAGAAACAAAAAATATATACTGCTATACAAGCTGCAAATATATCTACTGTTATTTCCGGACTATAAAGCGCAAATATAAGCCGCACCCACTGAATTTGACAAAGATTTTTATTTTAAACATAAATACGCCGCACCTGTCTATAAGCCGCAGGTTCCTACACTGAAACTAATGAACTTCACACAGGCTTTAACGAAAGACAGTGTCTGTTACACGGCTTGTATCTAAACAGTAGCCTACCAAGAAAGTCATTGTTCACTGTCTTCCTCCTTCCTTTCACAACTATTTCTCTCGGGAGTTTATCTTTTGGTGTCGTCGTGCGTTTAAAAATCACCATCGGTGAATCTTTTCTCCCGATGCCGTGCAGCTCAGAACACAGGTGAAGTGCGTTTTTTCACGCCCGGTTGTATTCAGCGTGACGAATAATTCACATTTCCTGTAGACAGTAGGAGTGAGCGGCAGGTCAAACGTCAGAGGAACCTCATCCATATTTATGATGTGGTGCGGCCCGATTCAGTGGGAGCGCATCTGATTTAATATAAAGAATTTCATTGGTTCACCTGAACCCGTTCAGCAATTTCATTGGTCTAATGTTATGGGGCTCAGTCTTTTGACTTAAAGTTTGTGAAACCGGGAAAAACCCAGGAAAAATCCATTAATTAGCCGCTTCATTGTTTAGGCCACGAGGTTCTATAGAAGATACTAAAGTGGTTGCTGAAATGTTGAGGGGTGTACAGAATATTCTGAGATCCTAATCATATATATATATATATATATATATATATATATATATATATATATATATATATATATATATATATATATATATATATATATATATATATATCGAGTGTTATTGATATCATCATAGCATTTTTTCATATTCATCGCTATTAAAATCAAAACATTTGTTTTCTTATGGATTAGAAGCTTTCTTTTGGTGAATCTAACAAATAATTAGGCTATGTTAAGTTACCGATACCGATAGCCAGGTTGGATCGTAGTTGGCAATATCCAAATTATCCATGAGTTTGATTAAAACAAACACTCCATGTAAAATATTACTGAACTTTATTACAAAAAATAATAAAAAAAGACAGTACTAAATTACAGTACAGAAACTGTGCTAAATCAAATAAATATGAATATTATTCATGAATAAATATAATTACATAATTAATAGATTATAAATAATAAATTAACAAATATAGCTAAGACCACCAAGCGATGAACAAAGCTATATATATTAAAAAAACATAGTGTTTGTAAAAAATAAATAATATTATGTTTGGAGTGGCGAATTCACAGAGCGCTGCTGTTCATCCGAGAGACCGTTTGCCTTTTATGTAAAGGCCCACATCATCATTCATTTATTATCTGCCTGCAGAGAGACGGAATACTGTATCATCATTCATTTATAAGAAGGAATATCAGTAGACTATGTTAAAGGCTTTGTTTTTGTATTGTCTACAGTTTTTATATCTCTATTTCAAAGAAAGATATAAAGAGATCAAGAAAGGTCATTAAACATGTGGAAAGAGCTTTCACTCTCTAAGTCTGTTTTTTTTTTTTTTTTGCATCAGTAAGTTGTAAAACTTTAGAAAAAAACATACTGTGCTACTAGAGGGGGAAAAAAAAAGACACGTTTTAGTTCAGATTTGTGAACAGCATTAGTTTTGGCATTTCATCAGATTCTTAATCCTAATCGTACTATTCCAAGTGGTGTGTCGATTTGTTGTCTGGTAAAGAATCTCACTATTCGGGATCTTCAATTCATTTATTGGTATTCATTCGTTAAGACAAGAGTTGAGAGTTCTCAAGCCCAGAGAGTGTATGCTACCATTCACTTTTCTGGCTTCGAGCTTCAGGAGCTGAAAGATTTCAATCTGATTGGCTGCCTGCACTTGTTGTGTATATACTTTTTTTTTTGTGGCAGTTTCCAACTTAAAGTTTAAACAATGTGACACAATAGGCTTTTAAGACCAAGATGTAGTGACTGGACTGGGAAAAGTTAGTGTTCCGAGAGTGTTTTTGTTTGAAGCAGTTAGTGACTCTCCGGGGGAAGCTTGAAGTTCGGCTTGCTGGGATGAAAAGCAGCTTGACAGCTGGAAAGTTGCAAGAACAGAATGGTTATAGCTCGCTAATTTTTCCTGCGAAGTGCCATGGATGTAGACTTGAAACCTGGAGGCATGGGTAAAGTCTGGCTGTCAATGGATCTTCTGTCTTGTCTTTACTGATGATGAGATGTCAACAACACCATCCAGAATGAAAGAGTACAAAAGTTCAAACTGTCCCTGGAATTCCTCCAAGCTTGCTTGATGGCACTTCACCTTACAGCAGGATGATGACACAAAGCATACAGAAGAAAAGAAGCTGAGAGTAAAAAAATAAATAAAAAATGGAAACATTCTTGACAGACTAAATAAATCACCCGACCTGAACTCCAGTTACTTTCTGACTTGAAATAACCACAGAACATGAGGCTAAAAAAAAAAATGCTGGTAGAGCAGCACCATGGGAGATACCCAGTGATGGTGATGTTCCTCCATCGATGCATTCGGTCCGTTATTAATAGATTTCGAACCCAGTGCTAAACATTTTATTTCGGGGTAGGTTTTTGTCCTCGTATTACTTTTAGCCCATAGAGTAGGTGGAGCGAATAAAAAAAGGGGCCCAGTATAGATGGAAGTCCTGTTAAAAATAAATGAATTCTGGCATTCTGCACTGCTGCATTTCTAATGCAGTCGGGGAAAAGAATACATTTAACATACTGAATATCGACATACAGTGAGTAATTGCAGTGTTCCCAGGCGTTAACTCGGCTATGACAATTAGATTCATTCTTATTATTCTGTTAAGCACACAGAAGGTGGTAATACTCATTAAAACACATTCAGGCTCTTAAATTTACTTTAATTCTATCATGTTTATCCAGGTTTTTGTCGAATCAGGGCCAACTTTCTTTGGAACTGAAAACAAAAGGAATAAGGAAAAAAATTAATAGCAATTAGGTTTTAGGAATGACCTTTTGTTATCACGTTAATTTTAAACTAAGCAGTAGTGATATTTATGGCGGCAACGAGAGCCTAGAATTACTAATTGAATCACTGTGTAATCATTCCATGCAACCAGTTTTGCTTATTTTTGTGAAGGGTGACAATTTGAGTTCGAACGATAGTGGATTGGCACGATACTGGTATCTAGATTCGATCGTATTTGCCGATGGCTGATAAATTTGTTACTTTTATCACCAAAAAAGTATTGAATCATTAAAATGTGCAAAATGTAAATAAATATGTATATATGAATTATATTAATAAATATACTTATATAAATAATAAATATAGTATAGCGCTTTCCATGCACCGTGCTTTCTCAATGCAGCGTGCAGTCTCACGTAAAAACAAACAGCCCGTGGGGTCAGTGATTTGTCTCTAGTGGCCGTTTTGTAATAACAGTAATGGATGCTACCCGGAAAAACTATCGGTATAAAGTTTTGCCGATAGCCGATAGGTCCAGCAATTAATTATCGGTGCCGATTAATGGGCAAAACCGATTAATAATTGGCAGTAATTTGAGAGTGCAAAACCAATTTAGAAAGAGGACTTCTTCTTTCATGTCACGGTAGGTGCAGTTTAACTAAGAAAGATTTATTAACCTCACAATAGTTTGCATTCTCTCGCTCTCTCTCTCTCTCTCTCTCTCTCTCTCTCTCTCTCTCTCTCTCTCTCTCTCTCTCTCTCTCTCTCTCTCTCTCTCTCTCTCTCTCTTACACTCTATGTTATGTCTCTTACAGCTAAATGAAATGAACACATTTCTTCTGCACATCTGTTTGTGTAAATGAGATTGAGCAAGAGCCATAATAAATTGTTTTGGTTCTTTGGGAGATGATTACCATTCAACAAAGAAGTAAAGACTGCAAAAAAAAAAAAAAACACAAGCAAACAAACAAAAAAACAGCCCAAATCTTTCATTTCAAGGCCACAAGGCTGAAGTGATATTTGAATGACTATGAATGTTAGACACTTGTGTGCTTGTGTGTTCATAGCCATATGGGACGCATTGCTAAGAGAAACAAAAAAAAAAATAAAAAATAAAAAATAAAAACAAGCTATGGTGTAATGAACTCTCAGAGGAGAGTCATCATTCATAGTGATGTTTTTAGTGCAATTAAAATGAGCAGCCCAGCAAATTTGTCTTTCAAATCCCCAGAGCCATTATGCAACTTTTTTTTTTTTGTGTGTTTTTTTTTATTTAATTTTTATTTTTTTATTATTAGCTCAACTTAGTGCAGAATGTTGGACTTAAAAAAAAAAACATAAGCATTAAATGATGATCTATGGACAAAAAGGAGAAGAGTGGAGCTGTGCAATGAAATAGAGAATTACAAGATTCAGAGATAGAAAAAAAAGTTCAAAAAGAGATCAACTTTGGATCCAGAAGAGCTCTCGTCCAGAATAGCAGCAGTGGGTGTAATTGATCCAGAGCGGCAGAAATGTCTATTGACAAATCCTAACTGTGTGGATGTGTATGAACTCATCCAATGATTATTGAAGTCTCAGAGCGGGACAGAAAGAAAGCGACAGAGGATGTACTGTAGACCAATAGAAAAGACCAAGTCACATGCTAAGACACAATTGTTGTAAGAAATGGTGTGGCTTTATAAAGGATCTTATACATTGTAATCTACTTAAAAGGGCTACACGACTAATAGTAGCTGTAGAACATCTGGAATTTAATTTGAAATTAACTCTCTGTGTGTTTTCAAGCACTCATTGTATAAGAGGAAAAACAACAGTGTTGCTGCTTCACATGTACCGCCTTTCAAATTTGATCTAGAGTTTACTGTCTGTGCCACATGCACATCTGTCCCTGTATTCATATGGGTTTCCAATAGGTTATTCCACCTAAGTGAAAACATGCTGGTTGCTGGATTGTTGGGATGAAATTGCTTCTAGGTGTAAATAAGTGTGTGAATGTGTGTTGCATCCCATCCAGCAAGTCTGCCTCTCTTTCATTGTTCCTGTGATGGGTTAAAAATCTGGACCAAGATGAAGCACTTACTGAAGATAAATGAATCAACAGACAGCAAACTGGTCTACTGAATGATATTCAAAAATCCCAATAAAAAGAAAAAAGAAACACAGACTTAAACCGAAACTGACATGGATGGTACAGCATTTGGGAAAACGCCCTTATCCAGAGGAACTTACAAGGTGGTATCAAAAAGTTTCGAGACTAGCTCTGTTTACAAGAAAGTACTTTATCTACCTTTAGACACTATCACCTTCAAAATAGTCCCCTTGCACAGCAATACAGCACCCCCTGCATTACTGCACCCACTGCTACTTCTGAAATGTGACCTGGATGTCTTTGCAAATGGTGACCTTTGGGCTGGAAGAGGGCGAAGTCAGCAGGAGGCAAATAAGGAGAGTAGGGCGGGTGCGAAAGTAAGATCATGAGAATTGTTTCCCGCCGATCATCATGCGCAAGTTGCCGAATGATTTCGACATTTTCGGGGGTTGAGCTCGTTAAAGGTCTTCCTGATCTCTAGTCATCTTCCAATGATGTGAAACATATGTCATGTCAAATGTCCCCGAGGCAGATTTGCCCAGTTTCACGTACATTATCACGTTTGCACTTTGTTCTAACTTGCTGCCCATGATGAAATAGCAGACATGGTAACGCATGTGGTAAGAATAGCACCACTTAGCACCATTATTCTCAAAACATTTTGATACCACCCAATATATTTGTTTCATTTATACAACTGAGCAGCTATGGGGTTAAGGGCTTTCTTAAGTGGCCCAGGATTGGCATCTTAGTGTGACTGGGATTGTACTCATGAGATTCAGATGCAAAATCCAATGCCTTAACCATTAGGTTACCACCTCCTATAAACATTGAAGCCAGTCTGCCATTATACTTTTGGTACCAATATGCTGTTTGCCTAGCGGAAAGCTGTGTTGTTTTTGTGCCAAACATACTGTATGGTTTAGATTTTAGACTAAATTCTCCCCTTAGACCAGAACACATTTTGGCAAAACATGTTTTGGCAAAATAAACTAGGTGAGAGGGGTTTCTGTCTAGCCACCCTGCCTCAAAGCCCTTTCGTGAAGAGACTTCTTTTTAGCACTTAGCAGATATTCCTGTAGTTTTAGAAGGTTTCATAACAGCCCTACTAATATCTCTTTTATATCTCGTTCTAGCTCTTTTGTGTTTAAGAAGGGTTCTTAGTAATGTTACCTTAATGTAACCCTAAGGTTGCCTTAATTTCTTTACTCATTATTTATGTATTCGAAATTTTGCTCTTCTCTTGATCTATACCTTCTGAGAGAGAAGTCCTGTTCGTGCTTTGTTCGCGCTCGATCGACTACAGGAGTCAGATCTAATCATGAAGATGTCAAGACGGATCTAGTTGATATTTATTTGGTGTTCATCAGCATCGCTAATTTAACAGGGGCGTGTTTTTTGTATTCACAGCAATAAAAATGGTTTGTTTATTTATAAATTTTTTTGCCTTATTTTAAGTTACCACTACATAAGTAGATATAGAAATGTAAAAAAAAAAAAAAGAGAAGAAAATAAGAGAAGGTTTCAAGACTTTGACCTCAAGAGACACTTCAGGGATTTACATCCAACACTAACAGGACAGAACGCATCGAGAGTAAACAGTATTACAGCTTGTAATTTAAAGAAAAGCAGCTTACATATTGACTGCTCACTCTCTGGAGAGGTTTCTTGTCAGTGATCAGCATCTTATAGCTTTTAATTGCTTGGCCATGATGTTTTGGCAATTCAAATAGAACTAAAAAAAAAAACCCAAAAAACATTGCCCATCTCCTGTCTGAACGAATGCCGATCCCCCTTCCATGTCCCCATTTTGTCCTGTTGCCGTTACATTAAAAGCTTCACCTTAATTGAAGGCGCACCGGGGCCGCGTGTCATTACGGCGCGCTTGTCACCGCGTAAGGCGATTTAATTGCAGCGTGGAGAATAAGCGCTTTAGTGAGTCGGCGGAGTTTGTGAATTATGACCATATTAACATAATCCACTCATGTAAATTAGAACGGCTGTGTTATTAAGGTTACATTTCATTCACATCACACTTGTTAATTCCTCATACGACTAGAGTGCTTAGGCCCTAATGAGAAGTACAAAAGATCCATCACATACTCGTGCACGCTCAGGAGAAAGAAGACAGGGGGGATTAAAGCATTGAATGACTAGTATTGTGTAATTTATCCAAAAGCTGCTGAGACATGAAATCTTCTGAAATACAGTCATGACTCTCTATAGACCAATCCGATTCTTAGATCTGTCTGTATATGTGCTTTTACGCACATATCCGTTTGCTCACGAGCACTACGGACAGCACCATAATGTATTTTTGATGCGTCCTTCTTGAACAAATTGGCGAGGACCTATGAATGCTTTACGGTGGTGTCATGCGAGCGTTATGAATTGTTTATGAAGGTGCACTTAAGCATGACCTTTTTTCCTGAGAGGGAGTTTTACGATTTAGGATCAAGGTCATAAACCTGTCCTGTAAATATAAATAAAGTCAATCATGACGACGATGATGATGATAACAGCACGGCTTTGCCAATCCTTCATGTTCCCATTTCATGCCTTTTTCTGTCTCCTTGTTTTTTTTTCACCACACCATCCTCTCTTTTCACCACGCCATCCTTTCCGACTGTATTATGATGTTATGGTTTTTACAGTTTCCTTCTTTTCCCCCCATAGCAAAAGCCGTAAATCTAGCTCTCCATAATGGAAATTGATTTCTGACAGTTTGTGGATTCGTCTTTGCTAATGAGCTCTATTTGCAGCCTTGGCATTTCTGAGAGGGCAAAAAAAAATTGCAGCTGTGCTGACAAATCGATTGATGATAGTTATGAATTCGGATCAATCAAAGCCAGCAATAAGGCAATAGAGTTTATAAGCTAATGCTATTCATACACATACAGGTTTTATCAAATCAGGTCTGTTAAGGAGACCACAAGATGGAGAACTTTTATTTGTTTATTTGTTTGTTTGTGTGTTTATTTATTTAAAGCCCTCTCTTGTCAGTCTTAGTAACTATTATAGAATGACCAAAGGCCAATGGCACCAACATACAGCCTTAATTAATCATGGGCATTTTTTTTATATGGCTGTCATTACAGCATCGATTAGAGTAAACATTTCATTTAGGCTTTACCGCCCGAGATATTAGTGGCTGATTGGATTTAAAAATGATGGACTAGTGTAATTACAGTAATAGACTGAGGGACAGGAGGCCTGAACCCGAACTGTTACATACTCACACACAAGGGTCTTGTGAACATCTTATCAAAGGACTACTATAGAAATGGAACTTGGATATATTTTAGAGTAGTCAATGTGCAGCTTGTACAGCAGTACTTCTCTTCTCTTCTCTTCTCTTCTCTTCTCTTCTCTTCTCTTCTCTTCTCTTCTCTTCTCTTCTCTTCTCTTCTCTTCTCATGTTTCTTCTCTTCTCTTTTCTTCTCTTCTCGTCACATGTTTCTTCTCTTCTCTTCTCTTCTCTTCTCTTCTCTTCTCTTCTCTTCTCTTCTCTTCTCTTCTCTTCTCTTCTCTTGTTTCTTCTCTTCTCTTTTCTTCTCTTCTCGTCACATGTTTCTTCTCTTCTCTTCTCTTCTCTTCTCTTCTCTTCTCTTCTCTTCTCTTCTCTTCTCTTCTCTTCTCTTTTCTTCTTTTCTCTTCTCGTCACATGTTTCTTCTCTTCTCTTTTTCTCTTTTCTCTTTTCTCTTCCTTTTTCTTTTCTTCTCTTCTCTTCTCTTCTCTTCTCTTCTCTTCTCTTCTTTCATTTTACCATGTATGGCATTTAGATATTGTCTGTGTGTGTGTGTGTGTGTGTGTGTGTGTGTGTGTGTGTGTGTGTGTGTCTGTGTGTCTGTGTGTCTGTGTGTGTGTCTCTGCGTGTGTCTGTGCGTGAATGTGTGATGAACAGATGGATACACATTTACACATCTACACTGTCTGTGTCTCTCACTTTCTGCTTTTAATTCCAGTCATCACTTTCTCACCTCAGCATGACAGTTAGCATGGTTGATGTGCCATCATTGGACTAGTTTTACTAAACAGTGTTAA
>NC_139600.1:9169840-9207340 GCF_946808225.1 Silurus aristotelis | reverse complement strand
AGACCACTTTGTTAGATTTTGATTGAATAAACATGTTAATTAAGGATTAAAAAATGAGCCCCGCACTCGTTGTACTATTAAAAAGATGGAGTGCGCACACTTTAGGTCTTGATGTAACAGGCGCACAGAATGCAGCCTTTTGTTAATGTTTAATGTGTAATTAAATGTTGTACATAGCCGGCTTATGTACTGGAGGCCAACTATTGATGGCGTATGTATCTGTGTGTGTGTGTGTGTGTTTGTGTGTGTGTGTGTGTGTGTGTGTGGGACATGTTTAGATAAAGAGAGCGGTAATTCAGAAAACAGAAATCAGATGTTTAGCATAAAAGTCTTCAGATTTCGAACCCATACCCAGACATATTAACGTGCACTGATATTAGATGTGTAACTAAAATCTATTATACGAGGTGCTAACGTTTCGAAACTAGCTTCTTTTGACAAGAAAGTACTTTATTTATCTACATTTACACATCTTCAAAATAGTCTCCTTGCACAGCAATGCAGCGCTCCCAGCGTTCCTGACACTTCTGGAATGTATCGTGGAAATCTTCTTTTCAAAGCGCGTCAAACACCTTTTCTTTTATTCACGCTGGATCTCTGCGGCGGTGTCAAAACGACAAATAGCAGAAGCCGCAATGCAGATTAACACCAGTCGCACAGGACGATGTCTTTAGGCACCATGACTTATAAAGGTCGGTGCTCACTGTGACTGTGAGTGCAGCTTTGTGCTGCCATCTGGTGGCGTGTTACAAAACTAGACTAGGGGAACTTTAACTATATAGTTATACTATATGCGTATATCAATCTTTTAGGGGTTGAGCAAAATTATGTGAGGCTATTTTACACACACACACACACACACACACACACACTGGTAGATTATGATTCCTAGCACTTACAGTTTGTTCCTTTCTGTGTCATTTGTATTAGCTTTGGACAAAGTGTACTCTATCTACTATGAGTTTCTCCTCCGAAAGGAGAGAAAATGATGCGTGATTAACTAATTCTCCTCCTGTAGGTTCATTACACCCACGACTTTCTTTCACGTCTTTTTGATCGCTGTTAATAACAAGAACGATCAGCTCCACGTTCAGGACATGATATACCGTAATTTTCCGACTTTAAAGCGCACCCATATATAAGCCGCACCCACTGAATTTGACAAAGATTTTTATTTTAAACATAAATAAGCCGCACCTGTCTATAAACTAATGAACTTTACACAGGTTTTAATGAAAGACAGTGTCTGTTACACGGTGTAACGGGTGAAATATGTTGTGGCTCCTTTAAGAGCAGAGCGGTATTTTGGGAATAGCCTGCCGCCGCATTTTTCCGCTATTACTGCATGTGCGCAAGACCGAGGAATATGTCCTTATTATTTTCTGATGCTCATTTCTAAGTTTCTTTGACTAACCCGTAACGCTGTTGCCAAGAAAAATAAAAAAGCACGAGTTTTGGAAACCTGTCTGTGCTTATATGATTTCTGTTGCAACTGGAGTTAGCGAGCTCTCCCTTCACCCAGACTCAACGCGCTACAACGGCTTGTATCTTAACAGTAGCCTACCAAGAAAGTCATTGTTCACTGTCTTCCTCCTTCCTTTCACTACTATTTCTCTCAGGAGTTTATCTTTTGGCATCGTCGTGCGTTTAAAAATCACCATTGGTGAAGCTTTTCTCCCGATGCTGTGCAGCTCAGAACACAGGTGAAGTGTGTTTTTTCATGCCCGGTTGTTTTCAGCATGATGGGGCTATTGTATGGGGCTCAGTTTTTTGGCTTGAAGTTTGTGAAACCGTTAAAAACCCAGGAAAAATCATTGTTTAAGCCGCGGGGTTCAAAGCGTGGGAAAAAAGTAGCGGCTTATAGTCCGGAAAATACGATAGATAATGCACATTGATTTATAGGGTTTTAAATGTACAGTTCCTTAATAAATGCTTTGCCATAATATACATCATGTGACCTTTTTCGTGTATGGCTGCCTGCTAGCTGGAGATAGGAGGAGTCTATATCTATAAAGGAGTCATAGGAGTTCTAGTAGAGAGGTAATTGTCATTGTTTCTTGTTGCTTTGATAGGAGAGAAGGCTGTCTGAAACCCAGACACATTCTATCATGACTCATACACAGTCTGTCCAAATGCTGGAGTTCTTCTTTCATTTCACTGTTTGCTTTTTAAACAAACTACTATATCATATATGATGAAATACCATCTTTAAACCTAATATCCATGCCTTAAATTGGACATCTGGGAATAGGTTTATTTTTTCCCGTAATTAGATGGTACATTAAGGCAGGATCAACGTTCCTATAACAGCATGTATTGAATATTTAATACCCGCAAAACCATTAAGTCATTTTTTATTTCATGTAGTAAAATGAGAAAATACAGAAAGGAATAATGCCATTATATAAACAATAAAACACTACGATTATACTACAGGGCTGTTGCATTCCTCATTCTGATTGGTGTTGATTTATTTATATCTAAATGCTGACTGTAGAGCCGGCTTTGATTCATATTTAAATTTCAGACGCCGTCTGATAGTTGATTTATTTGTAGTAACAACTCACACGTGGACTTGTACACGAATGGATATGTTGGATTTTTCTGTTAGGTGTTCATTAAAATGATATAGAAGGAGCCTCCAGTGCTAGCGGGGTTTTTTTTGTAACAGTCAGAGGAAACGCTTTTCGCTTTTCCACAACAGGAAGATTTTTTGTAGAAAAGAAACCAATTCATAGGTTTGATTGTTTCTAACTTCAGCAAGAGAAAAGGAAGACTAGAAGGGAACTGTTTAGAGGTGCTATAAAATCAGTGAAAACAGGAACCAGCTTGTTTCTCTGACATTCTGCAATATCAGCTATAGAGTAAATTTTGGTTAAATGGTCCATTATATATACTTATGTCCAGTTTTACATTCATGACATTTGGCAGAAATCCTTATTCAGAGCTCAAACTTACATGTCTCTTATTGATATGTCTGAGCTGTTGAAGGTTAGTGCCTTGCTCCAGGGCTGAGCAGTGGCAGCTGGGTGGTGCTGTCATTTGATCTTATGACTTTTTGATTAAAAGTCCAACATCTTATCTATTAATGTGACACTTTCTTCTCGAAAATGATTACATCATGTCAGTATAAAGCGCACAATTACAAGCCCAATTTCAAAAAGGTTAGGACACTGTGCAAAAAGTAAATAAAAACAGAATGCAATGATTTGCAAATCTCATAAATCCATTTCTATTCAGAATAAACAAAGAAAAAACATATCAATTGTTTTAGATAAGAATATGTACTATTTTAAGAAAAACATTTGATGGCTACAAGCCAGATAGTCCCTCTCCTCTTTAGTACGGAAGACTACGGTGGTGTTTACGGTTTTCAAAAATAAATTCACATTTTGATTCGTCTGATCACAGAACAGTTTCCCAATTTGCCTCAGTATATTTTCAATTAACGTTGGCCCAGAGAGGATCATGCATGCAGTATTTCCTTCTTTGCATGGTTGAGATTTAACTTGCATTTGTGGATGGCATGGCAAACTGTGTTCACAATGAAATGACACATTGATTTTCCATTACAGAATTTTGACTGTTTTGAATACAGTGCCATGTAATGATATTATGTACTGTACATGAGAAGATATTTAACTGTTTTGCAATTTTATGTTACATTATTCTGAAATTGTTCCACAATTTGTAAACACAATCTTTTACATATTGGTGAAAAGCTGCCCATATTTACTTCTGAGAGACTCTGCCTCTCTAAGATCTATTCACTCTTCTACCCAGTCATTTTACTGTCCTATTGTCAATTAACTTAATAAGTTGCATAATGTTTCTCTACCTGTTTAACACTTACTTTCGCCAGACTTTTGTTGCCCGGCCCTACTTTTATGAGACGTGTTGCAGCCATCAAATTAAAATGCCATCAAATTGTACTTTCCTCAGTTTAAACAATTAAAATATTGTCTGTCTTCTATTGTGACAAAAATATGGGTTTGTAAGATTTGCTACTCGTTGCATTCTGTTTTTATTTACATTTTACTTGTGTTCCAACTTTTTGTGGTTGTACATTCAAGACATTTGGCAGACACCTTTATTCAGAGCAACTTCTATTTATCTCATTCATACAACTGAGCAGCTTTGGGGTTAAGGGCCTTGCTCAGGGGTCCAGAAGTGGCAGCGTGGTGTGGCTGGGATTTAAACTCATGACCTTCAAATCCAAAGTCGAAACAACTAAGCTACCACCTCCCACGCCATTATATCATGGACACTTCGCCAATAACAGCATGCTTTTGCAATTCTACAGCTGATGCAACTGTTCTCTACAAGTCTGTAGATTTTTCAGAATGATAAACATGTACACTGTAGCTCCCTGATTAAAAAGACTGGATTGTATGTATAAATATATATGAAACAGAGAATCATACATGCCATAGCATGTTCTCTGAAGGCTTTATTTCCAAAGTGGAATGGAATCTTTTGAAATGATGTCTTGAACCATAATCAAACTAGTTTTAAATAAATATGATAAAGAATTATATTATTTCTAATATCGAATTCTGAGAACAAGCAGGCCACTTTCACACCAGTGGAGGCATAGCAAATGTTCTGTTACATATACACAGCTCAAAAGTAACTACTCAGTATTACTTGGTGCCAATTAGTTACTGTCACTGTTTTCATGGCAACCAACTGTCATTGCTCTACTTTCCAGTAATGAGTTTACCTCCCTGGGCCACCACTGTGCAGCTGTGGTGAACTGCTCCTAAAGCTAAATAATGCTAAATACTTTAGTTTAGTTTGGAAGGTGCGGCAAATTTACGGGGTCTCATTAGAAAACTAACTAACAGAAAGTTGCCGATTATCTTAAAATTCGCGGGAATCCACAGCGGAGCCTGAAAGTTCAGGAACGTTAGGAATAACATTTTAAACTGTTTTACTAAAAAATGTCATACAATTTTTAAAACGCATTATTGTATTAAAGTGACATAATGTCTAGATGAATTCACTAGAGATCATAAGGGCGGTGGGGTCTCTAGTGAATTCTACTTTAGGATTTTCGGAAGTCTCTGGGGTCTTAGAATGTTAACCCCGCAAATTCCGGGGGACAACTGTATAATTATATATATATATATATATATATATATATATATATATATATATATATATATATATATATTATACAGTAGTCCCCCGGACACACTGTATAATTATATATTTGGACACACCTTCTCATTCAAAGAGTTTTCTTTATTTTCATGACTATGAAAATTGTAGATTCACACTGAAGGCATCAAAACTATGAATTAACACATGTGGAATTATATACATAACATAAAAGTGTGAAACAACCGAAAAATGTCATATTCTACGTTCTTCAAAGTAGCCACCTTTTGCTTTGATTACTGCTTTGCACACTCTTGGCATTCTCTTGATGAGCTTCAAGAGGAAGTCACCTGAAATGGTCTTCCAACAGTCTTGAAGGAGTTCCCCGAGAGATGCTTGGCACTTGTTGGCCCTTTTGCCTTCACTCTGTGGTCCAGCTCACCCATAAACCATCCCGATTGGGTTCAGGTGCGGTGACTGTGGAGGCCAGGTCATCTGGCGCAGCACCCCATCACTCTCCTTCTTGGTGAAATAGCCCTTGATGCCTTGATATATATATTCTCCATTTTTTCTCATTTCTAACTAATGCATTCTTTGAGACTCATGAAGCCAGCCAAGTGCTACTTATGTCATGTAACGTCCAGAGGCAGGTGATGTTTGCCTTTTTCCACATACATGATCTTACAGGTGCCCATGATTGGCTAGTGATTGACAGTAGAGGGCGAGTGTGCCATTTTTTCCCCACTCAGAGAGTGTTGTTTTCCTGGCTTTGATGCCTGCGGAGGGGTTGATATCTGAACTCGCAATATCCGAAACGCTTTTCTCGAGCTCTGATTCCTTTCTTATTCGAGTACATCTCATCAGTCCTCTCATTCAAAGAGCTAAGCGTTCCAGAGGCTTCTTCTAAACCAAGTGCGGGATTATCGGGGTCTACGAGGGGTTACATAATAGTCCTTCATCAAACATCCTTCAGCACCCTGGAGCTTTGTATTCCCTGTCACTTCCGGTGAGATTGACTGTACCAGGATTGAAGCTCTCACCAGTTTTAGCCCTCTATATAACTGCACCCATCTCAGCATGACAGCTCTAAAAGGCTTTAGGATTCCCAGCCAGTGGAGATGCGATCCCGCAGAAATTCTCTACTGCTTTAAATGCGTGGCAGGTTTTTTATTTTTTTCTGTTTTGTATAGAGGGGTATTTTTATTGTATTTTCTGTTTTTGTATAGGTGTAATTTTCCTTTGAACATTGCAGAACAGACAAACAGAGCAGCAACCAATTTAGCGCAAGCGAAAGATTTATCAACCGGTCGTTTGAACTTAAATGGATTCTGCTCTGGTGGTATAGGCTGAGAAGAGGAAAAGGGAGAGAAAGAGAGCAGCATTTCTGCACCTGCTGTACAAATGAGCTGTTTGCAAACTATATACTTATGTATGTTAATTCATTTTATCCACACACTACAGATTCACAGTTGAGAGCACTGCAGAGGGATAAACCCAGAAGACTCAAAGAGACGTAATACGAATAACACAGACTTGCACTTTTTCTTCTCCCCCCCCCCCCTCCCTCTCTCTCTCTCTCTCTCTCTCTCTCTATCACTGTTATTGGCAAACAGAAAGAGCAGATCTTCGGGTGAAGAGGCCAATCTTCAGTTATCTTTCCAATATACTTGCAGGTCCCCAGGCCAAATACTACAACTCCCATAATCCCTCGCTCACATGCCCGTGAGGTAAAAGAGCCAGAGCAAGTCATGCACCTACACCTTAAGCATGTGGATACCAGAGCGCTCTCTCTCTCTCGCACACGCACACGCCCACACACTTTAGAAAGAACCTTGACCTTCAAATGTGGCTTATGCTTGGATTCTATTTTAACCAGAAAAGAGACAGTGTTGAAAAAAGAGAAGAGAGGTGTTACTTAGAGATTTTACACTATTACCTATTCCAAATTTGGCTGCAGCCGATTCCTACCCCTTTACCAAAGCTGACGTCCTGACTAGTCCGTCTAGTCATATAAATACCCAAGTCATGGCGATAAAGCGTTGGACTATTGAGAAGTCCTGGAAAACGTTTTAAATGTCAGAAAATAGAAGCCATATTGACATTTCACGATTGAAGCAATGGATTATACAGTACTTGTCTCAAATGGATAGCAAACATCCAAGAGTAACAAGAAACTCTGGAGATCTGATAAGAAGGAAGATAAAAAAGAAGCAACAAGAATAAAAAAAGAGAGTCGAGAGATATATGAAAAGCTACATTCTGTAATAGGCTCCTGTGAGAAATATCGATTGAATGTCCTCTTTCTCAAAAAGCTCTCTATTTACAGACAAAACACAGTTCCCAATCGGGAGATCTCCTCCTCCATCGGGGGGGGGGGGGGGGGGGGCTACACGACGTGACAGATTCACACAGAACAGTTTGAACACGCACTTCTTTCCGTTAGACGAGGGAAGCCGGCACTACGGATTATATCCATTTTATGCGATACCTGAATCGAGAGTGCATCTAAAGGAACAAAGGCACCTAACCACCCCAATTCCCTCTTTGTTTTTTCCACGATCCAGAGCCGTCACTTTGGACAATGTGCACTTGGCCGCAGCCAACTAACAGACCCCGGCGATTATTCCCATCTCCTGTTCTAATTTATCTCCAGCACAATGCCTTTTCCTTCCCCTCAATTAAAGAATGAGAAAAAAAAAACAGTAATTGAGGAGGGCTTTTGGGGACGAAAGCGAAACAGACAGAGGCAGAGTGGATGATTCATTATCCAAGCTCAACTCGCTAATATGGAAATAAGGGACGATTGAAAGAAAATTCACAGTAAGCCGCACTGAGAGGCGGCACGTCCCATAGTGGGAGAGCGGGACAGCCGAGGCTAATAAACACGCCGAGCCTGTTGTTGGAACCAAATCAATATGGATACACCGAACACGTATAAACAACACGATCGTTTCTTTTGTTTTAAACGTTCGGGGTTTTTTTTCCCCCCTTGTCCTAAGAGAGAAGCAGTCATTAAAGCAAGGGACTTCCTGTTCTGTAGCAGGTCATGTGATCTCTCATGCAATGTTTTTTTTTTTTTTTTTTTTTGCCTGTTTTTTTTTTTACTTATTATTTCTTTTTTTTTTTTTTTCTTTTTTTTTTTTTTTTAATAATTGACTATTTTTTAAACTCTTTTCCTCCACATCGTCTTTTCCCGGCCAATTTGCGACTGGTTTATAACAGAGAAAAACACTCCATAGTTCCATAGCGCAAAAACAAGACGCGACACACAACAAACAGACATATGATGTGGTGTGTGACTAAAACGCAGTATGCAGCTGGATCGGCCTCCTGTGTCCCAATTCAGATTACTTATTAACATCCATCTTGGATGATCGGATCACAAGTAAACACGTACAAGTGTGAACGGGTTCATATGCGTCATGCGGTATGATTACTTCCTGGATAGAGAGACCATTCTCGCTCTGAGCACATGAACACTGATGCATTGTGATATGTCAAAAGAAATCTTAGTCAAAGTATTTAGAAATTTATGAGTTTTTACATGGAATCAGCCTTTTCAATTTCCCAGCTGCCATAATGTGTTACTCATACTGTATAATCGGGTCTGCTTTTATACACCCGCAGTGGCTTATACACATATATACAAGGCAGAAATCAGAATATGTTCAGACTCACTTAATTTTTTTTTTATTTTTCTATACTCAGTACCCTACAATGGTGATGGCATGTTAAAAAAAGATATCTATATTATGAGAATAAAGTCATAGCACTATGAATATAAAGTCAAAATTACTAGAATTAAATCGTAGCACTACGCGAATAAAGTCATAGTAGATCGGCTTAAGAGGAATTGCCATGAAGAATTGCAGAATATCCAGCAATCCATGTATGCAAAGCGACACAAGGCTCTAATTGCTGTCAAAGGCACTACAACTTACTACTTCAAATAAATAAAGACGTTTCTAGAATTTTGATTTTTAATACTGGGTTCATCCTTGGGTCACCAAAACATCTTCTGATGGCGTTCTGTGGTCCTTTAAATGAAGTCCTGTAAGTTGTAAGTTTGGGCCTCCAGGGGTCCTACTTGTTCAACTTTTTCCAAATATGTTAAGATTGAGATCTGGAGAACCTGGAGGCTTTTCCATGTTCCTCAAACTATTTCTAAACTATATTTTCAGTACATTAACCTGAAAAAGCACACCGCTATTAGAGAATTCTGCTTTCAAGAAGGGGTGTAGTTGAAGGGTCTACAACAATGTTTAGGTGGATAATATGCACATCAAAGTAAAAACTCACATGAATGCCAGAGCATCAAATTAAAACTGCTGGCTTGTCTTCTTCCCATAATGCATCTTGGTGCCATCTCTTCTCACTCTTCGCACATGCACCTGAGAAAACATAATTTATCAGACCAGGCCACATTCTTTCACTGCTCCATGTTTCAGATCCGATTCTCACATGCCTTTTTGGGCACTTTCTGCTGTGCACAGGGGTCAGCGTGGGCACTGTGAACGATCTGCAGCTACACAGTCCTATACACAGCAATCTGTAATGCATTGCGTGTTCTGACACCTGCAGTAAATGTTTTCGCCATTTGTACTACAGTTGATTCGAACCACTCACTAAACCTTGGGCAGCCATGATCCTCTTAATGGTTTCTCTGCTGTTCTTTCTTGGAACAATGATGGAAGGCATTAATTATTGCAGCAGGAAACACCTCACAAGCCCTGCTGTTTTGGAGATGCTTTGACTCAGCTGCCTATACATCACATTTTGGGCATTGTATGAAGTCGCTTGCCCAGTTTTCTGGCTTCCAACAAGTCAAATCTGAGAACGTACATGTTTTACTGCTATATGTTGCTCCTTTTCATGTGGCGTAATAATATAGACAAATGGTGCTATTCTGATCACGTGCATTATCACGTCTGCGATTTTATCACGGACAAGATGCTAGAACAAAGAGCAAACGTGAAAGTCCGTGTGAAACTGGCCAAATCCGCCACAGAGATGTTTGACATGGCGTTCCTTTGACATACGGCAAATGCTGCAACGAGTCTAAGGGAAAATGTCAAAACCATTCGTCAACTTGCGCATGATGATCGTCGGAGTCCGATCCGCAAGATCACCCACCCTACTCGCCAGATTTGACTCCTACAGACATCGCCCTCTTTCTAAAGATGAAGATGAAGCTTAAAGGTTGGCTTTTTGACACCATTGCGGAGATACAACGTGAATCAGAACGTGCTTGACACGCTTCGAAAAAAAAGACTTCAAGGACATATATACTAGAAGTGGCAGGGAGACCTGTATTGCTGTGCATAGGGGACTTAGGAAGATATTGTGTAAACGTGGATAAATAAAGCACTTTCTTGTAAAAACAGCTTGTCTAAAAAAAAATAAAAAATTCAATACCGCGGATAGCGTTTCAAATCTCTAAAATTGAAAATCATTAAAAAAGTATTTTATGTAAAGGGAGAAATACAAAAGTATTTTCAATTCCTGAGTCAGTAATCAGTAAGAATTTTTGAAGTACCATTCTCATCTGTACAATCAGGTTTAAAATGTCTAAAAGGATTCTTTAGAATCATTATTAGTTAATTGAAGACTGAATCGCGGCCCTCACAATGCAGCGTAAAATCGTTTGGCTTTAATAAAGGCATGCGTTTCTGAACACGTTTGGTTTAATTGCACTGTACATGGCGTAAAGGCTCATGAGACTCAGGCTGGAAGTGTGTGTGGGACAGAACGAGGTTTTAAACCTCCACATACACCCCGACGTACACTATATTACAGGGTTTATTTATAGCACCGGCTCGTTATTTGTCAGTACCATTTGATCAGTTTGATCCGCTGTCTCGGCTTCACGCCTCGGGAATCGCTCTGAGGTGTGCGTAGCAGCATGCATTGTGTTCTTTGGGACTTATATAAATGCTTCGTGCAGAGGGGCTGCTTTTAGCTGTTTAGGACTCGGCGCGCATGTCGTGGGAGAGGAATATTTATAGCCAAGCCGGTGACCAGAAGAAGTCAAACTCCCTGCAGGACCGAGAGGACTGTGTGTAAATAAACTGAGAGAAAGAAAATGAGAGAGAGAGAGGGTGGGAGGGAGAGCGCTAGTGTCTGAGACTGTGTGTGTGTGTGTGTGTGTGTGTGTGTGTGTGTGTGTGTGTGTGTGTGTGTGTGTGTGTGTGTCTCACCTCTTTTAAACCAGACACCTGCTCTGAAAGATGCAGCCAGGAGACTGCTATAGCTGTAAAATGCTTTTTTTTATGTAGGTAGAAATTTGCTACAGAAAGAAAAACAGTGACATGTTACTGGGTCATTTTGAGTTTTATCTGTAGATAGACTGTGATTGGGATTGACAGGCCATCAAACACACTTCACACACAAACACAAACGCACAATCCTTTAACTACATTAGCTACAATATGAACTTAAATTAATCTTTATTTATTTATAACATTTAGTTCTTTCCTCTTGGAAACTAGCTGTCCAAATGTCTTTACCCACAGCTTGAACAATGCCCATATATTCCATGACACACGAACACACACACACACACACACACGAACGCATGCACACACACAATTGCACATACGCAAAGACCTTCCGAAATGACAGGACCGTCAGCCCTCCAGCAATCTTTAAAGAGCACTTCATATCAGTGCATCTCATTTGGTAAACAATAAATGTCAAAGCAGAAGATGGCACATGCGTGTGTGTGTGTGTGTGTGTGTGTGTGTGTGTGTGTGTGTGTGTGTGTGCTTGTGTCCGTGTATGTATTTAGGGGATGTCGTCTTTTAGTTCTGCCATTCTCAACCTTCATTTTTCCCCGAAGTGTTAAGGAATGTAGTGTAGAACACCGATTCTCGAACTATTTTGCCACCAGGGACTTAAACTATAGACTTTTTAAATTTTGTAAACAGTGTGACCTTTTTTTGTGGGCGGAGCTTAGGCAAAAAGTTTTATGTTTTTTGTAAGTATGTTTTTAAACAATGACTGATGAAAGTCCAATTTGATTTGTCTATAGTACTGATCACTCATCGTCCAGCAGTGCTGTGTATGGGGAAGAATCTGGCAATACAATATGCATCATGATAAAGGGGTTGCGATACGATACATTGCGATACTGTAAACAAGGCAATATATTGGGATGTTTCTTATTTTAGGAAAAGTAGACCATTTTAGGAAATCTGTCATTAACACACCACCACATGCAATACATGAGCACAATTAGTAAGCACAATTGTACCTAACATGATCATTAAAAAAAATTAAAAAATAAACATATGAACATAGTCATTAGAAACCAATTACATAGTGGGATTGTTAATGATGGTGATGATTGTATTAAATTATTAGTATTACCATTAGTATTAGGCTAGTAGTAAAAGCATGATAAGCGCTAACTAGTGTTAACATCTAAAAGCTACAATCCGAGGGAGGCATGAATCTAAAGAGTAAAAAAAGACTATTATTTCTTCTATAAAAGTAAAAAAAAATACAGCCAGGCAAGACAAGACAAGACAGGCATAGCATGCACTCTCAGGCATAGCACTTTTCTTCAAGCCACAAATTAAGCTTTGTCTACTTATAAGTGCAACCACAAGTGTTGTTCCTGAATTTTTTAATACCTTTTTGGTATTTTTCCCGCCTGAAAAACGAGCTGCACCTAAACATATTGCAGTCAGCGCAAGCCAGTCAACACTGCCATTACTTCCGGCGGAGGTTATACCCATAATCTTTTTGTGAAGCAGCGCAACCAGGAGACAGGTGGATATTAACGCTAACATTAGCAGCGTGCCCTTATGCTAGTATTTCCTGTCAGAGTTTTTAAGTTCAGAAATAAGAGAACCGGCGGTCGGAATAAAAACTCACAACGAACTGCCTTAAATCTTGTATGAAATATTATTAATTTTTACCACTGAAAAAATACCGAATCGATACAGTATCAGCAAAACAAATATCATGATACGCACGTATATCCATATTTAATTACACCCCTATTGTCTAACTTTAACGGAGTGAACCAGATTGGCCGACGCTGTAGACGGATACATCTGACTGACCTGGGTCTTGACATTTAGCCGAGAAGATGTATATACACTTCTATATATTTCCAAAAGTATTGGGTCACCTGACCTTTCTTGCTATATGTGGTTCTTTTTTTTTAAACGGTTACCACAAAGCTGGAGGCACTCAAATGAACAGGACATTTTTAGATGCGTTATAATAAAATTTTGCATTCACTTGAACCCAAACCTGTTCCAGCATGGCAATGCCCCTGAGCTCCTTGAAGATCTGATTTACATGCTTTGGAGAAGAAGATCTTGAGTGGTATGTGATGAAATTTTGAATTGGCATGTTTGCATTCCTTGCGTGTTCGACTCTGTACTGGTTTGTCTTGACCTCCAGCTAGCGTTGTGACGTAATCGTGATGTCAAGTCAAGAAGAAGTCAAGAAGCTTTTATTGTCATTTTAACCATATATAGCTGATGCAGTACACAGCGAAATAAGACAACGTTCCTCTAGAACCCTGGTGCTACATTTAACAACATAAAGCTACCTAATCCTGTAATCCTGTCGTCAACACTGAAAGGGTCCGTAACCTAAATCATCTTCATGAACAAAGACCAACTACACCTACGTTTGTTTGCTTATTTTAACATAGAGTACTACAGATTAGCAATTAGGCTTGAACTGACAAAACACATGAGGTCCAAGCTGACGTTATTTATAGCTGTAATTGTTTTTCATGCTATTAAATCCAGGCCAATAACTCCTAATTTACTACAAAGATTGTAGTTTGAATGATAGTGGGATGGGTATCGATTTCACACGGCTTCACACGTGTGTGCCAGCATACGATCTTCCATTAATGAAAACCTCATCTTTTTTTATTCCAAGCTTATTTATTTATCTGTTTGTTCTCTTGATGTACGCTGTTTCTGTGAAAGGAATATCATTAACCAGACGAGGCTCACTGCTTCTTATTGGGGTAGAAGAAGAAGTAAAGAGGAGATGTGAGAATGAGAACTGAACAAATGGATGCAGAAAGATGGAGATGTACACAAAGTAAGAGAGAAGGAGATCGAAAGTGGGAGTAAGCAGAGGGCAGGAAATGAAGCATTAAGGAATGAAGGTGTCGCTGATCAAATCTACCCGGCTAGACCGCAGCGGAAAGCGTACAATAACCCGGTTTCCATTCTTTCCCGTGCGGACAAACGGAAAACAACCACTGAAATAACTAGTCATTGTGCTTCATCGTTTGTACCAGGACATTTCACGGAGTAGGAAACATTTTACTTTTATATTCACTAGAAAAAGGGGAAAGAGGGAGATTTTTTGGGAATAGGAGGATGACCAGCATTGGGGTTTGGGGGGTATAGCTTGAGGGAATGGTCTGTTACAGGACATCCCTTTTTTTTCCCCTTTAAATCCTTAAGCTGTTGGGTTGTGTTTTGAAAGCTGACCTACATTGGGTGTGTGTGTCCAGTCATTCAACGAATTTCAAACCTTTTAGGGGGTATGTAAATGGCTATAATTGTAATGTTACCCAGATGAGGTTGGGTTCCCCTTTTGAGTCTGGTTCTTCTTAAGGTTCCTTCCTCATACAATCTAAGGGAGTTCTTCCCTGCACTAGTCACCTCAGGCTTGTTTATCAGAGACATACACATATAACTAACTTATAGATTCTTATCTTAACTTATAGATTCCTATAATTCTTTCATTCTATAAAGCTGCTTTGAGACAATATCCATTGGGAAAAGCGCTATAGAAACGAACCTGAACTTGAACTTAATGCCAGAAAAAAAAAAAAAAAAAAAAAAAAAAGGTCAGTGATTAGTGTGTGCCATATGATTATTACGTGCTTTCGGAACATTGCGTTCCACTTTTAATCCGAATGAACTGGAATTGCAGTGGCAGGGAGAAGAAGTGAAGAAGGTGGAGGAGTTCAGGTACCTGGGGTCAACAGTGCAGAGTAATGGAGAGTGTGTTAGAGAAGTGAAGAAAAGAGTGCAGGCAGGGTGGAGTGGGTGGAGAAGAGTGATAGCAGGAGTGATTTGTGATAGAAGAGTATCTGTAAGAGTAAAAGGAAAAGTTTATAGGACTGTGGTGAGACCTGAGATGTTGTATGGTTTAGAGACAGTGGCATTGAGTAAAAGACAGGAGGTGGAGCTGGAGGTAGCAGAGCTGAAGATGTTGAGGTTTTCGTTGGGAGTGACGACGATGGACAGGATTAGAGATGAGTTAATTAGAGGGACAGCGCATGTAGGACATTTTGGAGACAAGGTGAGGGAGGCGAGATTGAGATGGTTTGGACATGTGCAGAGGAGGGACATGGGGTATATTGATAGGAGAATGCTGAGGATGGAGCCACCAGGAAGGAGGAAAAGAGGAAGACCAAGGAGGAGGTTTATGGATGTGGTGAGGGAAGACATGCAGGTAGATGGTTTAAAAGAGGCAGATGTAGAGGGCACGGGGGGGGTATGGAGACGGATGATCTGCTGTGGGGACCCTTAATGGGAGAAGCTGAAAGAAGAAGAAAAAGAAGAAGAATAGCCTCCAGATGTATTACTAGATTTTAGGGTGTGATTACAACTACAAGGGTGTTACTAAAGGCAGGAACTGATGTAGGTAAGGTGAGGAGGCCTGGGGTGCAGTCAGCATCCCAATTCATCCCAGATGTGTTTAATAGGGTTGAGGTCAGGGCTCTATAGCAGGTGATCTTCCACCGCATCCCATGCTAAAGCATATCTTAATGGAGCTGCTTTGTGCACAGGGGTAGTGTCAGGCTGGAAGAGGTTTGGATCACCTAGTTTACGTGCAACGAGAATTGAATGATAACACATCCAAAGACATTCTATACTGTTGTGTCCTTCAAATCTTTGGTAACAGTTTGGGGACGAACCACATATGGCAGATGTTCTAATTCTTTTGTGTGTGAAATGTTATTTTCTAATGGGGGGCTGAAAAAACAAGGCTTTGTCATTGTTTTCAGTTCACACTCTGGTGGCATTCACTACCGTTCCTGGTGTGATGGCCATTCATTGTGTGTGACTCTCTTTTGTACCTTTGAGTATTTGTGAAAGTGAGTGTGTTTGTTTCGTGTGTGTGTGTGTGTGTGTGTGTGTGTGTGTGTGTGTGTGTGTGTGTGTGTGTGTGTGAGAGAGAGACACACAGAATGACTTGACTTGACCCCTGACTTTTTTTTTTGTTTGTATTTTTGTATAATAAATTTTCATAATTTGAGCATTCAACACCCTAATTAGAAAAAAACCCCACAGTAATTATCTACCACACACACACACACACACACACACACACACACACACACACACACACACACACACACAGACTCTACAGTAACGTTCCCTAATGGCTGGTTTATACTTGACCCACGGTTTTATGTGTGTGCATGCATCAGCATTGTTCACAGACTCACCTGAATATTTCATATACATCTAGAGGATTAAAAACGACATGCACTTGATCACTCATCAGAGCTGAAACGTGCCAGTCCATCTGGATTCCAGATCGAACCGAAAAACATTTCGAGCACAGTCATGTGAAACACAAGATGTGCAAAGGTTTTAGCCGTTGTCTTGATTGTCAAGAGCTGCATGAGACTAGAAAGCTACATGAGAGGGGTTTTAAACATTTAAATGCTTAATGTAATAGAAAATGTAATCGAAAATAGAATGTAGTACGTTATAATTATAATCAAGGTTGTATCATCTGTTGTTGGAGCGAGTGCGTTCTGACTAATTAAAAAGGATAGTTGTCCTGGTGTCTGTTCTTTTTACAATTATCTTGCTCGTCTTGCTTGAATGTGTGTGTGTGTGTGTGTGTGTGTGTGTGTGTGTGCTCTAAAACCTCAGTGATTGCCCCGTCATTGGGGAGTTTATCCTTCATACTGTCACCTTCTTCTTCTTCCTCATTAGTGGTGCTGAGCTGAAATTCTGCGACGTCTATGGGAAAAAAAGTGCTCTACTAGTAAAACTGGCTTCTCTCTCTTACACACACACACACACACACACACACACACACACACACACACACACACACACACACACACACACACACACACACACACACAGAGATTTGTGCATTTTCCGACCGAGCGAGTGAGTATTTAAATTGTGTCCTACTTCTGAATACGGCAATAAAGCCATGCATTCGGGGACTAATATAAAGCGAGCCGAAGAAAGCACCACAGAGCCAATAGCGGAATACATTAGCCTGTCAAAATGGAATATTTAATAAGAACATAAACACTTCTCACACAAAGAGGAGCGTTTCCCACTCTCTCATTTATACGCGCCCATGCACACTAGACGCCTGCCAGTTTCCCTATTGACTCCTCTAGGATAAGTGTGTATACGTACTCATGCCGAGGTTGTTGTTGTTTTTTAACGGCTGTTAATTAATATCACCGGCTCTGTCTGTACATGAGGATGACTCACGAGGACGGTGCTTGCCGGTAAACTTTTGACCTCGTGTCTAATGCGGCACACTTCCAGTTTAGTAAAAAAAATACATCAATTTTTTTTTTCCCAAAAAAGTTTTAAAGTCAAGTCAAGAAGCTTTTATTGTCATTTCAACCATATATCACTGACGCAGTACACAGTAAAACGAAACAACGTTCCTCCAGAACCCTGGTGCTACATACAACAATCACAGCTAAGGACTAGTAAGTGTTCTCGCCACATAAAGTGCATCGTGTGCAACCTGGTTTCAAACAGTGCAAGACAATACAGGACAGTGCAAGACAAATACACAAAACACAAACTACAAATAGCTACAAAACAATAACAAAAATGTAAACAAAATGTTGTGCAAAAACAGCAATAACAAGAACAAGAATTTCCTAAACACTTCATTTGCAACATTTGTATCATTCTAAATAAATCCCCAACACCTGTTACTAAAACATTACCTTACAGAGTTCTGTAATTATAGACACAAGTTTAAGGACACCTGACCATTAGATGTTCCACTAGATTTGGAGTGTGCTTTGGAGATTTGTTCTCATTCAGACACGAAGGTGTTAGTAAAGCTAGATGAGGTGAGGAAGTCTGGAGTGCGGTCAGTGTTGAGGGTTGAGGTCAGAGCTCTATAGCAGGCCAATCAACATCTTCCATGCTAGAACAGATTTGGGTCTCCTAGTGCAATAGAAGGGAAAATGTAATACTACTGCATAGAAAGACCTTCAGATTTCAGAACAGTTTGCGGAAGGACCACACATGGCCGGAAATGTCAGGTGTCCCGAAACATTTTGTGTGTGAAACTTTCTCATTGGTGGCTAAAAAACAGGCTTTTATTATTATTGTTTTTTTTTTGTGTGTGTGCATCCTATACAGTTGTGTGCCTCCAACTTTGTGGAAACAGTATGGAAAAGAATCACATACGGCTGAAAAAGTCGCAATCCTTTCGTCCATATGGTATATTATAGTGTATTTTTTCTTAAAAATAAAAATAACCTGAGCTGAACAGTTTCAGGCTGAACAGTTAAAGAACGCCATGATGACGAGTATATATACAGTAATACATCCGTGTCCATGCTCGAAGTTACATTTTTGCAATTTTGCTCGGCTACAAAATGAAAGGTTAGTTTTAAAACTTTTTAGACTGCTTTCACTTTCACACAATTGGCATTTAGACAGCATTTCATACACGAAGAAAAATGGCATACAATTCCCTGTTGATATTACTTTATGAGCACAGCTGCAATTATAGAAAATGAATGACCACCTTTTGACCAATCAGATAAGAGAATTCGACAGTGCTGTGTGATTTTTTTTTATCATTTATATAAAAAATGTGCAATACCATTTTTAAAATCAATGAAATGAAATGAAATGTTATTAGATTTTACTTTTATTTAAAAAAAAAAGTGCAACTGGAAGCTTCTGTCACCAAATTCCTAGTAAGTGCAAACCTGAATATAAAGCTCTTTCTGATTCTGATTCTGATTCTGTATATCAGCCTGTAACCACTTCTGTATATTATATACAACGCCGAATTCAGCAGCTCTGACAATAGTGCAGAGTTTCGAGGCAAATATATACTTGTGCAGTAGAGAACTTGCTTGATTATTTTTCTTGAAATGCAATGCATCATTGTGTTTTACTCCTCACATGTTTAATAAGGAGGCTGTGCGACTCCTCCACTTCTCTTCATTAACCCACTGATGCAATCTGGAAGGTTTGGCCTGTAACCACTTAACCAAGAAAAGGGAAACGAGTTTAATTTACAGACTACAATTCCTTTAGCTTCAGCTAAGCACGATGAGTGAGCTCCCATCCTATAATTAATGCCTGAAGCACATATATTGATTTCCCGTCCCCTGGGTCACGTCAGAAGAGCACGAGGGCATATGTTGTTGATGTGTTTATTGAAGAAAACAATAAGAGATCGAAAGGGGGTTCTGTGTGTACCCATATACACATCTAGATCTCCCAATGGCAGAGTATTGCTAGTGCAGGTATGTCATATCACTCCATATCTAGGTCACTAATGGAGTTACACATTACTTGAACAATAGCACAGACTAGTGGTTTGTCCAGAAACTGCCACAAAAAAAAAAAAAAAAAAACCTTCCCACTTATGTCATCCCTTCTCATGATTTCTCTTATCTTACAGTCACTCGCTCAGCCTTTCACCTTTTTTTCTCAGTCCATCCCAATTTTCTCTCGTTTCTTTCTGGTTGGGGACTCACTCTCTCTCCGAGTGCTTTAGATTTATGACTATTGCATGGCTACAGCTCCCTGCTGTCTAGCCCACTTAAGAGCAGCAAGGAGTTTCTTCCAGATCCCCAAAATTAATGTGTGTGTGTGTGTGTGTGTGTGTGTGTGTGTGTGTGTGTGTGTGTGTGTGTGTGTGTTAGTGTGTGTGAGGGAGAGAAAGAGGTAGAGAGAGTGCTGCATTTACATGACCTAAAAAAGCTTCTGCTTTTCCCTGCTCATAAATCATACACACCCACACACACACAAATAAGATTTATATCATGACAAGAAGGTTTACATAATAAATCTCAAATATACTTATTTTACTCAGCCAGGTTTTTTTTCTTCTTGAGAAATCTGTAGGGGTTTTGGAGAATCTGGAAATAGAGTGAAAAGAAAGAGAGAGAGGAAAAAAAAAAAAAGCAAGGACATTAGAGGCGGAATGGGTTTGCCAAAAACAATGATGTAGTTCCAGCCAGTGCACTCCCGGTTGTCTCTGAAGCCAGCGTTTACAGCCTACATGCGCATGAATACATAAACATCTTCAAGATAGGAAAAGGTTGTCATGAGAGAAAATATTATCTGTGAAGAATGAAGTAAAAGAATGAATAATACTGTGAGTACGCTGTGAGTAAGCATGATGCCGGGGGAAATCAGTTCCGTCTCCGCACAAGCTCAGCTGTAGCTGGCAACACCTTTAATACCAACCTGCTCAAAGAATTTAGACTTCATTTCCACCCCCCCAAGTTTGCAAGCTCTGAAATGAGATGAGGGCTAATAAAAAGCAACATCCAGCGTCTCCTACTGTGACCTAACAGGAATCGTGGGCTAATTGGAACACTAGAAGGATGAACGGCTGGATGGAAGGATGAAGGAACGGATAAAAGGATGCTCCAATGGGATTGTGAGAAGGAAGGTGATACCCTCTGATAGCCCTTTATAGACCCGAAGGCCACGTATGCTGAGGCAGGAAATAGTGTTATAATATATGATCAATGCTATCGTTTTCAGCAGCGAGAGTGCAGGAACGAAGGCTCAGGTTTCTTAAAAAGGCCCTTAACCAGACACCTCGTCTTCCTTCATTTCCTCGATTCAATTTCACCTCCTTTACCTAATGCTTTTTCCTCCGTTTCTGTCTCTCTCTCTCACTTGATCTGTTTGCCTGCTATAGGTTTTACTCACACTCAATAACTGTATACATGTTCTTCAGTTTATTTGATTCTTTTTTACTCCTCATGCCTCATATAGACACCTCATATTCCATCATACTCCTTGTGTCCGGCCATCACCATATGTCCCGTCAAACTCTTTATGTCTCATTAACACTCCCAATGTCTGGTCACACTTCTCATGTCTTAAAAATACTCCTTTGTCTCATCACAATGCACATGCCGTATACACCCTGTTTATGTCTCACACACCCTCCTCATGTCCCATTACAATTCTCATGCCTCATATACATTCCTCATTTACACAATGTACACACTGTTCATGTCTCAGAGACACTCCTCATCTCTCTTCACAATCCTCACCTCTCATAAACACCCCTTAGCTCTAATACACACTCCTCATTCCCTGTCCAACTCTTTATGCCTCATACACAATTCATACGTCTCATAAACACTCTGCACGTCCCATCGAACTCCTCACCTCTCATAAACACTCATCATGGCTCATAAACCCTCCTTATTCTCATAAACACTTCTTATGTTCCATCACAATCTGCACCTCTAATTAACACTCCTTACGTCCCATCACACTCCTCATGTGTCATAAACACTCATCGTGACTCATACGCACTTCATATGTCTCACAAACACTCCTTATGTCCCATCCTCATGTCCCATTATGCTCCTTATGTCCCAACACACTCTTTATGTTGCATACACACTTAATATGTGTCATACACACTTGTCCCATCTCACTCCTCGTGTCTCTTAAACATTCCTTATGTTCCAGCACACTGTTTACGTATCATAAACACTCCTTACCTCTTATAAACCCTCCGAACATCTCATAAACACTCTGAACCTCTCATAAACACTCTGAACCTCTCATAAACACTCTGAACCTCTCAAACACTTCTCACTTGTCATAAACCTTCCTCACCTTTCATAAACACTCCTTACGTATCATAAACACTCCTCACATCCCAAAAACACCCCTCACCCATCCTAAACAATCTTTACCTCTCATAAACAATCTTTACCTCTCATAAACACTCTTTACATCTCATAAACACTCCTCAACTCTCATAAACACTTCTCACCTCTCATAAACACTCCTCACCTTTCATAAACACTCCTCACCTTTCATAAACACTCCTCACCTCTCATAAACACTCCTTACGTCTCATAAACACTCCTCACCTCTCATAAACACTCCTCACCTGTCATAAACGCTCCTCACATCTCATAAACACTCCTTACGTCTCATAAACACACCTTATCTATCATAAACACCACTCAGATCTCATAAACACTCCTTACGTATCATAAACACTCCTCACATCCCAAAAACACCCCTCACCCATCCTAAACAATCTTTACCTCTCATAAACAATCTTTACCTCTCATAAACACTCTTTACATCTCATAAACACTCCTCAACTCTCATAAACACTTCTCACCTCTCATAAACACTCCTCACCTTTCATAAACACTCCTCACCTTTCATAAACACTCCTCACCTCTCATAAACACTCCTTACGTCTCATAAACACTCCTCACCTCTCATAAACACTCCTTACCTTTCATAAACACTCCTCACCTCTCAAAAATACTCCTCACCTGTCATAAACGCTCCTCACATCTCATAAACACTCCTTACGTCTCATAAACACACCTTATCTATCATAAACACCACTCAGATCTCATAAACACTCCTCACCTCTCATAAACACTCCTCACATCTCATAAACACTCCTCACCTCTCATAAACACTCCTTATGTCTCATAAACACTCCCCACATCTCATAAACACTCCTTACATCTCATAAACACTCCTCACCTCTCATAAACACTCCTCACCTGTCATAAACACTATGAACCTATCATAAACACCACTCACATCTCATAAACACACCTCACCTGTCTTAAACACTCCTTACCTGTCATAAACCCACCTCTTATAAACACTCCTTATGTCCTGTCCCACTTCATATGTCTCATAAATACTCCTCACGTTCCATTACACTCCTCATGTGTCATAAACACTCCTCATGTCCTGTCACACTTCCTGTGTCTCATACACACTTTATATGTCTTATACACACTTTTCAAATCCTATAAGCACTCCTAATGTTCCATCACACTCCTCATGGCTCATAATCTCTTATGTCCCATCACACTCCTCACCTCTAATAAACAATCCCCATGTCCCATTACACTCTTCATGTCCCTAACTTATGTCCCATAACACTCTTTGTCTCTTTTTTTTATGTCCTTCACACTCTTCATGTCCCTTCCTCATGTCCCATCGCACTCCTCATGTTCCTTCCCAATGTCCCTTCCTCATGTCACATTACACTTTTCATGTCACTTCCTCATGTCCCATCACACTCCTCATGGCCCATCCTCATGTCCCATCCTCATGTCCTTATACACACTCATCATGTCCCATCCTCATGTCCCAATACACACTTTTAATGTCCCTTTCTCATGTCCCATCGCATTCCTCTTGTTCCTCCCTCATGTCCAATCACACTCCTCATGTCCCATCCTCATGTCCTTATACACATTCATCATGTCCCATCCTCATGTCCCAATACACACTTTTCATGTCCCTGTCTCCTGTCCTATCACAGTCATTATGTAAAATAAATTTTTTCTCATCTAGATGTTAGTAGTAATCAGCCCTTTTCAACTCAGTTGGGTGCATCATTAAAAGTTTCTCTTTAAACACATGCAGACAGAACGCACCATTTTAGTTTGTAGTTAAAGAAGAACACAAATAACAGATGTGTTCTACAGTTTCATCAATAATTTATTTCTTTTTTATAAAATATAAATCATACCATTACATAACTTATTTTATTGCTTTTTAAAAAAAAAAAAACATTTTTTACACAGTTTTGAAAAGCACATTCTCTCTAGTCTCTATCTATTTTGTGTAATCTTTCTGTCCCTTTCATCTCTCCCCATCTCCCTCACCCTTTTTCCTCCTCCTGTTTAGCACCACTTCTCTTTCCGTTCCTTCCGTCTCCTTTCCACTCTCTCATGCTGCACCTCTTTATCAATTTGCTCCACCTCTCAATTGCTTCTTTCCACCTTTTTTTTTCCTCCCGCCCTCTTTTATCTATTACAGTCTCTCACCATTTCTTTTTTTCCCTGCCGTTATCTTTCTTTCAGTTTCTTCTAGCTTGAGGTGTCTGTCTCCATCTCTCTCTCTCTCTCTCTCTCTCTCTCTCTCTCTCTCTCTCTCTCTCTCTCTCTCTCTCTCTCTCTCTCTCCGTTCCTGCCATGTCCAGACTGGAACGGTTCGCGCTAATTATCGTCGTGTTTTCAGGCCTGCGTGTGACACACAGCCAGCTGTTCTCAGCAAAAAAAAAAAAAAAAAACGCAGAGCAGAAACTGAGACGCTGCTTCCCTCTCACTCGTGCTGGGTGCGGCGAGCGCTGTCTTGACAGCTTTTGACAGAATGGTGTCAGATTTGTGTGATGTGAGCGCATGCGTGTGTGTGTGTGTGTGTGTGTGTGTGTGTGTGTGTGTGTGTGTGTGTGTGTGTATGTGAGAGCGTTTGGAACACTCGCCACCTGAGAAAGCTGGTAGATATCCAGCACACATTCCTGCTGTGAAGATTGGAGGCAGTGTGGTGTGAAACAGACTCTCCTCTTCCAAACACAGCGAAAGTTTTAATCACCAAGGGAAGCTTTAAATTTAGAACAGCACAGATCAAGTGCCATATGCTCTTAGAGAACTCATTTCATTTATTTGGACCGGCGCGTAACACGATCGACATTTTATTAACAACAAAGCGATCGACCGGGCTATAAAAAAGAACGCAGTTTTTCATGTGATAACAAAGACGCTTCGCTTCGCTCCGTACCAACCAGTTCCATGGATTTGGTCATAACGCGATTCAGGTTTCCGCCACTATAAACTCGAGCACACGTAAATTTTCGAGCTAATGATGCTAGCTAATTAAATAGTGCGCGGACCAGGCGGGACTCTGCGCTCTTTGTTGCGCGCTCAGAACGAATGCAGTCATTTTTAGATCAAGCTGCAAGAAAAGGGAATAAATCTTTTGATCTAGTGGGTAAACAGCCGTTCTTTCATAATTAGCTTGCATGAGCATAAACAAAAAAAAAAAAAAACTCTCTAGGGTTTCTCTGAAGAGGCCACTGAGAGAGAGAGAGAGAGAAGGAGAGAGAGAGAGAGAGAGAGAGAGAGAGAGAGAGAGAGAGAGAGAGGGAGGAAAACTTTCTATCCCCCCCACATCCTTTCTTTTCTCTTGTTCTTAAAAAATGAAGAAAATGCGACGACTGTCTCATTAAGAACCGGAAAAAAATGACAAATGCGCCTCATTAACTTTAATCCTGCGTTTTTCCTCGTACGAAAAAAAAATAAATAAACGTCAAAATAGTCAAGTGTATATGGACTATACAGTTCGAGAGATAATAAGAAGGTAATGAGGCACTTGAAGAAAAATAAATGAATAAGGTATAATGTTCAGTTCCTGTTTTTCTTACTTTTTTTTTTCGGTCCGCCCTTTCACATCGACTGCTTTGTTCTGAAAGCGTATAGAAGCATTATCTCCATATCTACGTTTCGCTCTCCTCCATTGTCCACTATCGATTACTTGAGGCTAGGAGCGAGTGGCTTTAGCGTAAGCTTGTTTGGAGTACTTCGCCATTGATTGTTTGGATCTGGACTCGCATGGGGTCAGTGCAGTTCTGCTCAGTCGATCAGCAAATCAATTCGCTTCCCCGCAGACATTACGGCCAAATGAACACTTTTCCATGTGCGAGTCGCAGCTGCTGCCACTTCCACAGCTTAGCGATCGATTCACGACAGTGAAGATGGTACGATTACACTTGAGATGTTCGATTCGTCTGATTGATTCGGTTAATTAAGCTTGCAAATTCTTGAATCAGGTTCTGTAGAAGTAATGCACAATGTTATACTCGATGAAACGTATTCAAACGTTCCATATATGACTGATATCCAGCTTTCGCTTATATCAAATATACACTACTGTATATTTACAAACGTTTGTGGACACCTGACCATGTGCCATTCCATTTCCTATTCCACATAATAACCTCCACTCTTCTGAGATGTTCCACTAGATTTTAGTGCGCTTGTGGAGAATTTTTAGGTACTGATGTATGTGAGATCTTTTTTAAATACATGCTTAAATATTTAGATTATTGTTTGCCATTGTTTTAGGTTTTTAATCAAGTTGAGATTCTTCTTCTTCTTTCGGCTGCTCCCATTAGGGGTCGCCACAGCGGATCATCCGTCTCCATACCCACCCTGTTCTCTACATCTGCCTCTTTCACATCAACTACCTGCATGTCTTCCCTCACCACATTCATAAACCTTCTCCTTGGCCTTCCTCTTTTCCTCCTTCCTGGAGGCTCCATCCTCAGCATTCACCTACCAATATAACTCATGTCCCTCCTCTGCACATGTCCAAACCATCTCAATCTCGCCTCCCTCACCTTGTCTCCAAAACGTCCAAGGTGAACTTTAATCAAGTTGAGATAAAATTCAACATTTCCCATAACACCATAAACTACATGAGCAATCTTTCCAAAAAGCCTTCTGAATCCTGAACTTCACTAACAAAAACAATTCCAATCATCCAAGATGGCAGCTGTGTAAAGTTACTACTGTATCTTCAGCTACAATATGTTTTGGTCATGTGTTTTTTTCCCCAGATTTAAACCTGTGTCCCACAATCATTTCCTGACTTATTGTACAGCAAAATCACAAGTACGGTCAAGTTTCTAAGGTTTATAACTAAACATGAATCACACACATTCAGGATTCGCTCGAACGTGTTCATGCCTGCTTTCGCTTTACAATAGGAATCAGAATATTTTATTAATCCTATAGGGAAATTGTTGGGATGCAGTTGCTCCCAGTAAAATTAAAGTAAAGATTAAAAGTAAAATAAGATATGACAAATTGAAATAAAATATACATATTAAGTTATATATTAAATAAAGTTAAACAAAAGTAGTCGTAGTAGTAGTAGTAGTAGTAGTAGTAGTAGTAGTAGTAGTAGTAGTAGTAGTAGTATTAGTGCACTGAAATTATTGTACATAATTGCCCAAGACGTTGACATTATTTAAGTCAAGTCAAGTCAAGTTTATTTGTATAGTGCTTTTCACAACAGACATTGTCTCAAAGCAGCTTTACAGAAATCAACAGTCAAGGTGAATGGTGTGTGTTTATCCCTGATGAGCAGCCGTGGCGACTGTGGCAAGGAAAAACTCCCTTAGATGTTATGAGGAAGAAACCTTGAGAGGAACCAGACTCAAAAGGGGAACCCATCCTCATTTGGGTGACATCAAGAGTTTGATCATAAATCTTTCAACAATACAGAACACTGGAGAGTGAGAACCAACATGAGCACTGGAGTGTGTGATTATAAGTAATGTTCTTTTTACAGTCTTAATTTAAGTGTGGCATTAAACTTTATAACTATATCTATAAGCCTTTATGTATATCATGGTCCAGCTGTTTAACACACAAAGGGCAAAGTTATACAGTTTAATGGCCACAGGTAAAAATCTTCTTTGGTGCTCTTTGCTTCTTTGGAGTTGCATCATGGTTGTATTACAAGCTAGTTTGCACAATTCCTTTTTTTATTAATTTTTTTGAGGCTTGACATTAAGTTTTTTTTTGTTTTTTGCACTACACTACTTGGTTTCTAGCTTTGCCTTAAATCTTTCACCTAAACATCAGATATATCACTAATTTCCCCATCTTTTGCTCTATAAAATCTTTACTCGATGATTTGGATGACTGTAATTGTGTGAGGTGAACATTGTGGAAAAGCCAAGTGTGAGCTTTCTTTATTATGTATCTGTTCTTGGACCATGTACGAAAGCTGCCGGGGGCTGATCTAAAAACATTTGTTAATAACATGTAAAAATTGACGGGTCGAATGTTCTAACACGTTATGCCTCTCTCTCTTTGTCTCTCTGTCATGTTTCAGGGAAATTCTGAGGAGTTTTATCATTTCATTCCTCTGGCCGGAGCAGCTCAGCCGAGTCACTCTGCTTCGCCCCGGTAAGATCGAACATCGCATGTTTTCGAGGCAGTAAATGTCAGCAAAAGCACGGTCTCTTAATGTAACATATTTATGCCCAAATGTCAAATAACACAACCTGAACCATTTGCTCCAAATGTTATTTAATGCTGACCTTAAAGCAAGAGGTGAGCATACAACCTCCTCATCCAAATGTTTATCTTTAAACGTCGTTATTCCCGTTTGAACTAGCATTCGATCTAATGGACGTTTCCACACGCTCGCGCATGCACACTTGCATACACGTACACACATTGTCTCGGGACGCCAGCAAGCACGTTAACCGAGTTTGTTTCTTGATTAAAGAACTTCAGTACTGAATACGAGTCGAATTTATGCAAATAAGATTCTGATCTATTCATGTGTTGTTATGAGGCGGCAAATGATTTCTTCTTCCTCTTTAGAACAGACTCGATTTGCATTGTGCTTTGAAGTTTCAGCTCAGCAGGAGAATCATTCGTAATGCATTTTTAAGTCTATAGCTCGGTGTGGGTTATGCCCCTGCCACGAATATTTTGGAACTGCATTTAAACATATGGCACCGTATGACAATTCAGCAGACAGACCGATAGATAAATGGGTAGATTTCACCTGGTCCAGCTTTAACCTTTGATGACATTTAGCGAAAAGTTCCTGCTGTCTGAGCAGTGGAGTGTGTGTGGCTGAAAGACGCTCTGTGGGCGAGCACCTCTCATATTTGACGGATAAATAATAGCATTTCCATAAAAAAAAGCAATTAGGTAGCTTTAAATAGACCTAAATAAGGCATTTCAGAGTGCTTAGAGCAGGGGTCACCAACCTTTTTGAAACTGAGAGCTACTTCTTGGGTACCGATTAATGTGAAGGGCTACCAGTTCTCTTTATAATCAATGAAATTCATCTATGTGAAGACACTGATCATGTTAATAATTTCTCATAATAACTATCAACAATGATTTAACAAAGTAGGAAACAGCTATTTTTTAGAAAAGGCCCGCGGGCTACTCATGTGGTCCTTGCGGGCTAACTGGTGCCCACGGGCACCACGTTGGTGAGCCCTGGCTTAGAACTTCTATGGATGACTTGATATTTACACAGAAATGCTGTTATACTTTATATCTTATAACTCAAAACTCATATACTGTAAATTATCACCACCGTTAAATACAGTACGAAGGTAAAATAGAGGATTATATATGTAGGAGTATTTGTTATGTGATTGTCCCATCAGCATTGGTGTATGTGCTTACATCTTTGCAAGCGATTTTCTCAATGCAGATTTACAGATATGATTTTAAAACTAAATAAATGGTGATTAAAACTCCCTGCTTCTGAATTAAAGTGTACATATGTACTTACACTATGTCTTAAAGCTTCCCCAAACACCTCGATACGTTGTGTTGCATGTGTGCAAATGACAGACCATATGGACACTACTGTATATAGATACCTAACTTTTCCAGCCATATGTTGTTCTTCCCCAAACTGGTAACACAAATTTGGACGCACACAATTGTATCGGAAGTCTTTCGATGTGTTAGCATGAAATTTTTCCTTCACATGAACTAGGAGACCCAAACCTGTTCTAACACGACAATGTGCACAACGCCAGAAGATACAGTTTACATGCGTTAGAGTGTAAGATCTAGAGCTTTTACCTCACCCCTACTGAACACCTTTGGGATGAATTGGAACGGCAACCCACGCCTCCTCACACGCATCGACACCTGACTTTACTAACACTTTTGTAGATGAATGAGCACAAACACACTCAAAAAATCTAATGGAACATCTTCCCAGAAGAGTGGAGGTTCCCAGAACAGCAAATGGGAACTACATGTGTAATGAAAGGTTAAAAAAGCACCATTGTTTACAGTCAGGTGTCCACAAACATTTATCAGCATGTTGTATATGTTCCTCTGGACCTTGGTTCGAGGTTATCCTTAGAATTTGAAGGTAAACTGCTTGCGCTCGCAGGCTAAGGGGACAAGATTGAAATGCAAACTGGAAACAGGTGAGATGGTAAACTGCGAGATGATAAACTCTCTCTACAAGTTTATCAAGCGCCTCGGATTGAGAGTATTGATCTAGAAAATGAGATCAGTTTATATTTAATATACAGTGGGTACGGAAAGTATTCAGACCCCCTTAAATCTTTCACTCTTTGTTATATTGCAGCCATTTGCTAAAATCATTTAGGTTCATTTTTCTTCCTCATGAATGTACACATAGCACCCCATACTGACAGAAAAACACAGAATTGTTGACATTGTTGCAGATTTATTAAAAAAGAAAAACTGAAATATCACATGGTCCTAAGTATTCAGACCCTTTGCTCAGTATTTAGTAGAAGCCCCCTTTTGATCTAATACAGCCAGGAGTCTTTTTGGGAAAGATGCAACCAGTCTTTCACACCTGGATTTGGGGATCCTCTGCCATTCCTCCTTGCAGATCCTCTCCAGTTTTGTCAGGTTGGATGGTAAACTTTGGTGGACAGCCAGTTTTAGGTCTCTCCAGAGATGCTCAATTGGGTTTAAGTCAGGGCTCTGGCTGGGCAATTCAAGAAAAGTCACTTAGTTGTTGTGAAGCCACTCCTTCGTTATTTTAGCTGTGTGCTTAGGGTCATTGTCTTGTTGGAAGGTAAACCTTCGGCCCAGTCTGAGGTCCAGAGCACTCTGGAGAAGACTTTTGTCCAGGATATCCCTGTACTTGGCCGCATTCATCTTTCCCTCGATTGCAACCAGTCGTCCTGTCCCTGCAGCTGAAAAACACCCCCACAGCATGATGCTGCCACCACCATGCTTCACTGTTGGGACTGTATTGGACAGGTGATGAGCAGTGCCTGGTTTTCTCCACATATACCGCTTAGAATTAAGGCCAAAAAGTTCTATTTTGGTCTCATCAGACCAGAGAATCTTATTTCTCACCATCTTGGAGTCCTTCAGGTGTTTTTTAGCAAACTCCATGCGGGCTTTCATGTGTCTTACAATGAGGAGAGGCTTCCGTCGGGCCACTCTGCCATAAAGCCCCGACTGGTGGAGGGCTGCAGTGATGGTTGACTTTCTACAACTTTCTCCCATCTCCTGACTGCATCTCTGGAGCTCAGCCACAGTGATCTTTGGGTTCTTCTTTACCTCTCTCACCAAGGCTCAGTTTAGCCGGACGGCCAGCTCTAGGAAGGGTTCTGGTCGTCCCAAACGTCTTCCATTTGAGGATTATGGAGGCCACTGTGCTCTTAGGAACCTTAAGTGCAGCAGAAATCTGTTTTGTAACCTTGGCCAGATCTGTGCCTTGCCACAATTCTGTCTCTGAGCTCTTCAGGCAGTTCCTTTGACCTCATGATTCTCATTTGCTCTGACATGCATTTTGATCTGGAAGGTCTTATATAGACAGGTGTGTGGCTTTCCTAATCAAGTCCAATCAGTATAATCAAACACAGCTGGACTCAAATGAAGGTGTAGAACCATCTCAAGGATGTTCAGAAGAAATGGAAAGCACCTGAGTTAAATATATGAGTGTCACAGCAAAGGGTCTGAATACTTAGGACCATGTGATATTTCAGTTTTTCTTTTTTAATAAATCTGCAACAATGTCAACAATTCTGTGTTTTTCTGTCAATATGGGGAGCTGTGTGTACATTCATGAGGAAGAAGAATGAACTTAAATGATTTTAGCAAATGGCTGCAATATAACAAAGAGTGAAAAATTTAAGGGGGTCTGAATACTTTCCGTACCCACTGTAACTGCAAGGATGTAAAATGCAGTAGGGCAGAAGCAAAGTAGAGCATAGACTAGAGCACAAACTCTGAGTGCTCAATTAATAATACTAACCCAATGATATTTAGTGAATAATATGATATACTCTTTTTTTTTTTTTTTTGCTTCATGCTATTATTATAAGAAATATCAAAGATATATCAACAGTTTATTTTAAAATGTTACAGGGACACACATTAAGACAATTCAGGTTTAAGTCAGTATGTATTATTTTTTTTTTTTTCACTTTCTTTGAACGGGTGCAGAAATGTGCGATCCAGTCAAATTGCTTAAACAATATATAGGATATACCGTATTTTCCGGACTATAAGCCGCTACTTTTTTTCCACGCTTTGAACCCCGCGGCTTAAACAACGAAGCGGCAATTTATGGATTTTTTCTGGGTTTTTCCCGGTTTCACAAACTTCAAGCCAAAAAACTGAACCCCATAACATTAGACCAATGAAATTGCTGACCGGGCATGAAAAAACACACTTCACCTGTGTTCTGAGCTAAACGGCATCGGGAGAAAAGCTTCACCGATGGTGATTTTTAAACGCAGGACGATGCCAAAAGATAAACTCACAAGAGAAATAGTCGTGAAAGGAAGGAGGAAGACAGTGAACAATGACTTTCTTGGTAGGCTACTGTTTAGATACAAGCCATGTAACAGACACTGTCTTTCATTAAAGCCTGTGTAAAGTTTATTAGTTTCAGTGAAGACCCCTGCGGCTTATAGACAGGTGCGGCTTATACACAGGTGCGGCTTATTTATGTTAAAAATAAAAATCTTTGTCAAATTCAGTGGGTGCGGCTTATATTTTGGTGCGCGTAATAGTAATGACGGTTACTAAATAACAATATAATATAAGCCCTCGGTTATTGTATTCTCACTTTATTGACAATAAGAAGAAGAAGGACTAAGCACGCCCTTGGTTTTTCAGTTTTCAAGCAGCGTGAATTCCAGTTATTTCAGCAGCTTGATTTTTGGTGCTGTATAATTTTAGGAAAAAAAATTAAATAGTAAGAAAAACTAAAGTTATTTAAAAAATGGATGTTTAGTGGATTATTGTGAAATATGCTGAGGTGGAAACTGCAAGTTGGATTGGAAACAGCGTGTATAATGTGCAGTCGATAATTACGCTTCAGTTTACGCTTACGCTGTGTTTAGTTTTACATTTTCTACATCTTATGGCACCGCTGAAAATTACATTTCCTTATTCATGTTATTGCAACAGTTATCATTATGGTTTAATACTGTTGTTTAATAAAGTGTGTAGCATTGAAATGTATAAATGAAAATGGGGATTACTGTAGTAATAATAATTAATAATAATAATAATTATTATTATTATTATAGATTTTTTTATATTAATAATTGTTAATTACTTATTGGCACCTCTTTAACAAATTAAGAACTAAAATAACTAATTAAATTTACGTATTAATTAAGATTATTAATTTAGAGACAATTAACACGTCTCTCTCTCTCTCTCTCTCTCTCTCTCTCTCTCTCTCTCTCTCTCTCTCTCTCTCTTTCTCTTTCTCTTTCTCTTTCTTGATCTCCTGATCTCTCAGGTGGGCTCATTAAGGTTCACACCCTCTTGGGGGCATGTGTGTTGTGAGAAGTGTGTGTGTCTAAAGGTTTAACATCGTCATGACCCAAGCATGACCCGATCAGAAGAGTCTGCGCTCTGGGTGAGTGAATGCTATTATTTATATAGAGAGCTTTAATCGTCAGACTGACCAGGGCAAACCCCCCCCCCCCCCCCCCCCCCCACACACACACACACACACACACACACACACACAACCCCACCCCTCTTTAACACCACTCGTCGTTCAACTCATTAAACTGTATCTATCATCTACTTTGCACCTAATTATATAACGGGTTTAAATGTGTTTGGTAGAAAATCAGGGTTTCGAGATATAATTCTGAGGTCTGTGTATTTTCAGAGAACACAAAATCTGATTCATAAAAAAAAAAAAAAGGTTCGAAATACACTCATTAACATTTTTATTTGTGTGCGTGTCTGGATTTCTCACACGGAACCCGTACTAACACTTTTCCTGATAGAATCGTTAAAGAAGTGCTTAATAACTGCCAAATGGTAAGCAGAAAAAAACCTTACAAGCATTAAAATCCCATCTGAGCACTTGACTCTTCAGTGCAATACGGGGATTAGAATCGTGCAGGTAGCAGGCGCATATTAAAACAGCTTTTTAGGAGACAACAGCAACAATAATCAAGATGTTTGTGCTGGTGTTTAATTTTTTATTTTTATATATCTTCTCTCCAGCTCTTCCATTTCAAGCTTCATTTCATTCTGAATGAGCTCATTGATTTCTCAGCAGGAAAAAAAAAAAAAAAGAGTATCTACGCCGCTGCGTCACCTTAAACCGTTCTCCAATAAGGCTGGATAGGACTCATTACATCTGATCTTAATTAAACTAATTATCTGTTCTAATACAGGATACGAGAGAGAGAGAGAGAGAGAGAGAGAGAGAGAGAGAGAGAGAGAGAGAGAGAGAGAAAGTCACAAATGCTAAAAGAGGGTCAGCTAATATTATTTTAGCTATATTTCTTTTCATTCCACACACATGTAAATATATTACACTTTGCCTGAAATCAAAGTCCAGTGTGCAGGAAGTGTTTCCTGGAGCAGGATTGTATAATCCCGTTTACAGTCCAGAGCTGTTCGATTACCTTGAATGTTGGTAAGCGCGTTGATCTGTAGCTCGTTCTCATCAACACTCTGACCTTCTGCCACTGCGCAACGCCATCCATCACCCGAGCCGAACCGCTGGAGCACTTCATTCACTTTGATTAGAACATTCTGCAGCTTCACGCAAAGGCTGATTTGCATCAGATCATCCAAAGGTTTCTGCAGCTATTCCCTTCCTCTTTACCAGGATCGCTTTAGAGGTGATCATGTACTACACGTTCACTAATCGATTGAGTCATTTATATACTCTTTTACAGACAGAAGAAATCCTTTATTTGTCAGATACACATTAGAGTAGTGTTTTTTAACATATGTGAGCTTGTTAGTAAGTAGAGCACAGGAACTGTCGTGATACGGTGTCTGTCTGTCTATCTATCTATCTATCTATCTATCTATCTATCTATCTATCTATCTATCTATCTATCTATCTATCTATCTATCTATCTATCTATCTATCTAATTAGGTTATAGGTCATAGACCAAATATATATATATATATATATATATATATATATATATATATATATATATATATATATACATACAGTGAGGAAAATAAGTATTTGAACACCCTGCTATTTTACAAGTTCTCCCACTTAGAAATCATGGAGGGGTCTGAAATTGTCATCGTAGGTGCATGTCCACTGTGAGAGACAGAATCGAAAAAAAAATCCAAAAATCACAATGTATGATTTTTTAACTTTTTATTTGTATGATGCAGCTGCAAATAAGTATTTGAACACCTGAGAAAGTGAATGTTAATATTTGGTACAGTAGCCTTTGTTTGCAATTACAGAGGTCAAACGTTTCCTGTAGTTTTTCACCAGGTTTGCACACACTGCAGGAGGGATTTTGGCCCACTCCTCCACACAGATCTTCTCTAGATCAGTCAGGTTTCTGGCCTGTCGCTGAGAAACACGGAGTTTGAGCTCCCTCCAAAGATTCTCTATTGGGTTTAGGTCTGGAGACCGGCTAGGCCACGCCAGAACCTTGATATGCTACTTACAGAGCCACTCCTTGGTTATCCTGGCTGTGTGCTTCGGGTCATTGTCATGTTGGAAGACCCAGCCTTGACCCATCTTCAATGCTCTAACTGAGGGAAGGAGGTTGTTCCCCAAAATCTCGCAATACATGGCCCCGGTCATCCTCTCCTTAATACAGTGCAGTCACCCTGTCCCATGTGCAGGAAAACACCCCCAAAGCATGATGCTACCACCCCGTGCTTCACAGTAGGGATGGTGTTCTTGGGATGGTACTCATCATTCTTCTTCCTCCAAACACGTTTAGTGGAATTATGACCCAAAAGTTTTATTTTGGTCTCATCTGACCACATGACTTTCTCCCATGACTCCTCTGGATCATCCAAATGGTCATTGGCAAACTTAAGACGTGCCTGGACATGTGCTGGTTTAAGCAGGGGAACCTTCCGTGCCATGCATGATTTCAAACCATCACGTCTTAGTGTATTACCAACAGTAACCTTAGAAACGGTGGTCCCAGCTCTTTTCAGGTCATTGACCAGATCCTCCCGTGTAGTTCTGGGCTGATTTCTCACCTTCCTTAGGATCATTGAGACCCCACGAGGTGAGATCTTGCATGGAGCCCCAGTCCGAGGGAGATTGACAGTCATGTTTAGCTTCTTCCATTTTCTAATGATTGCTCCAACAGTGGACCTTTTTTCACCAAGCTGCTTGGCAATTTCCCCGTAGCCCTTTCCAGCCTTGTGGAGGTGTACAATTTTGTCTCTAGTGTCTTTGGACAGCTCTTTGGTCTTGGCCATGTTAGTAGTTGGATTCTTACTGATTGTATGGGGTGGACAGGTGTCTTTATGCAGCTAACAACCTCAAACAGGTGCATCTAATTTAGGATAATAAATGTAGTGGAGGTGGACATTTTAAAGGCAGACTAACAGGTCTTTGAGGGTCAGAATTCTAGCTGATAGACAGGTGTTCAAATACTTATTTGCAGCTGTATCATACAAATAAATAGTTTAAAAATCATATATTGTGATTTCTGGATTTTTTTTTAGATTATGTCTCTCACAGTGGACATGCACCTACGATGACAATTTCAGACCCCTCCATGATTTCTAAGTGGGAGAACTTGCAAGATAGCAGGCTGTTCAAATACTTATTTTCCTCACTGTGTATATATATATATATATATATATATATATATATATATATATATATATATATATATATATATATATATATATACATATATATATATATATATATATATATATATATATATATATATATATATATATATATATATATATATATACATCCTACTCTGATACACAACTTTCATATCCCACTCTGATGCACAACTTTTACATCCCACTCTTATACACAACTTTCATACCCCACTCTGAAACAGCACAATCACTCCACAAACTCTCAATACACACACACACACACACACACACACACACACACACACACCAGAGGTGGGAAGTAACAAGGGACAGATACTTTGTTTCTGTACTTAGGTAGAATGTTCTGGTATCAGTATTTTACTTCACTATTGATTTATTTTTCATTTTATTTAACTTTTTACTTTCACTCATTACATTTTTGACACAAATATCTGCACCTTCTACTTCTTACATTTTCAAAACAGTCTCGCTAAGTTAGTTTAAATCTATTTGGTAACATGATCATTATTTTTTCTTTTTGCTGCGCTCCGTTTTTTATCCCATCAACAAATTATTATTGTGCGTTTTTTCAATCTATCACTGGTGTATCATTTCCTGACTCTCACACACCACAGACGAAGGCTAGTTTACGAAGCTAATCATGAGCAGGGCAGAAGGCAGCAAGAAGTTCGTGGTTAACGTGGACGAGACAGAGGGAGTCGGTGATGTAAACATGACCGAGAACAGCCTTGTTATCAGCATTAAAAAGCCTTTTACAAGTTTATCAGAAATTCACTCT
>NC_139600.1:9097340-9164840 GCF_946808225.1 Silurus aristotelis | reverse complement strand
TGACTCCTAATTTGACATTTTTGGCTCGAACAAACTTTTGTAAGACGGATAAGATGTTAGCAGACTGCCTTACACCCACAGTCAAACATGGAGGTGGAAGCTCAATGGTTTGGGGTTGTTTTGGTGCAGGGAAGGCTGAAGATTTATTCCAGGTGAAAGGAGACCTGAACAAACATGGCTACCATTCCATACTTCACTATGCAGGTTCATCTGGACTGCGGCTCATTGGAACCGACCACCAAAAAAAAAACGCGGCAATGACCTGAAGCGTAGGTCTAAAGTTCTGTAAGTCTTATTCAGAGAGTGAAGAACACCTTTTGCAAGTTTAACAAGCATCCTGGAAAAGTATTTTAACTGAAGAAACAAACTTTCCAGGTGTCAAAAGTGTGTGAATCTGGTATTAATGGTAAGGGAGGATTTTATATATTTGTTTGGTTAAAGTAAATGATCCTTAAATGATATTATTATTATTATTATTATTATTATTATTATTATTATTATTATTATTATTATTGTTGTTATGCAGTTTATAGTTTATTTTTAAGATTCAAACAATGAAAATGTGCATGTTGTTTTAGTTCGTCTAGATATTACTTTAAATTCGCCCATGTTGGTACAATGGAATAATGTACAATCATTTAAATAGATTAATTGTTGGAACTATCATCAAAAATCCATACCAATACTTACGAAAATGACCTTTAGAGGCCAATTACTGATGCACATGGGCCGTTTGTTTTCACACTGTTTTTTATACTGTAATAAAGTCCAAAAAGCTCTTTAGAAATAGTTACAATTACATTAGAGACAATCAGTTTTGCAGGAGATTCAAACAATTTAATAGATTAATCTCTCAGGAAGTCATTGTAAATCCAAATTAACACAGTAAAATTGTATTGCAGTCTAATCTCTGGATTTGAATCCTTTTGGAGTCTAGTGGTCTAAATTAAAGAGAACAACTCACAAGGGTAAACTTGAGGTCGTAAAACCTGACGAAGGTTAAAGGGGTGGACCAGCCCACAGCGTTGCATATGTCCTGTAGGGGAACCCCTGTGGACCAGGCTGTAGAGGCCGCCATACTGAATAAGTCTTGACTCTGAAAGGAGTGGGAAGACCAGAGGACTCATAACATGTGGTAATGGCATCCACTATCCATCTGCTGAGAGTCTGCTTATTGGGGATGCCTGCAAAACGACAGGTTGTAAGTGAGCCATAAGCACCTTAGGCACATACCCAGGTTTAGGGTAGAGAAAGGCACAGGGGTAAACTCCAGGGGAGACGGGGCCACAGACAGAGCATGTAGGTCCCCGACCCTCTTAAGGGAGCATATCGCCAAAAGAAAGGCGGTCCTTACTGACAGGTATCTAATGGCCATCTCGGCCAAAGGCTTGAAGGGGGGTCAGATAGAGCCAACGCATAGAGCCAACGCAACGGCCAAATCCCACACAGACACTCTGGGTTGTATTCCGGGCCTCAGCCATCGGGTGCCGCGTAGGAAACGTGTCATGAGAGGGTGTTTCCCCAGCGACTGGGTACAATAAGCCGCGATAGTGGACACATAAACCTTTAGGGTGGACGGGGCCAACCTTTTGGCAAACTGTTCCTGCAAGAACTTTAGAATTGAACCAACCGGGCAGTGGACTGGGTCTGTGGAGGGAGCTCTGAAATGGAAGATGGTCTCAACTACCTCAGTAAAGAGACCAGCTGCTGGAAACTGTGACCCCTCAGGGGCCACAGCCATAGATTCCATAACTTTGGGTGGGGGTAAACTAGGGTTCCCCCGCCTGAGAGAGGCGATCCCTCCTGGGAGGAAGTTCCCAAGGAGGTCCCTCGAGGAGGGACAGCAGGTCTGTAAACCACGGTCTGCCCGGCCAACGAGGTACCACCTCGTACTCCTTCCTGAAGGATTCTCCCGGGAGCAGCGCGATAGGGGGAAAGGCGTATTGACGTAGCCTCAGCCACATCTACACCATGGCGTCCAGCCCCAGTGGGGCTGGGTGAGAGAGGGAGAACCAGAGGGTTCATTCCAGACCAAATAATTCAGAGATTTTTACATCTTTGTGTTAAATAAATATGTCAGCACGACTGCTTGATTAGACAAGGCAGTAATCAATTCAAGAAACAGACGTTCAGATGAGCTCTTTATTTCCAGCTTTAAAGCCTGACATGAAAGGAAAAGTAATGTCTCAGTTTTCACTTTGTACAATTCCCCCTCGAAAAAAACACACATCAGTTCTGGAAGACAATAGAAATGCCAGAGAAACATTTTTATTATTGCATCAAAATTATTATCACCCACTACTGTACTATACATCTCTTTACATATAATATTATATGTACAATATTTAATTTCACATGTAGTTACTGATATATCTAATAACATGGCTAATCAGCTTTGATACTCGTGTTTGTAAATCTTTTCTCTTTCACCAGATGTAAGTTTATTTTTTATTCTTTTTAGTTTTCCATATTTCCCAGTAGCACATTCCCATCACATTTGCTGATTACTAAACTGGCAAACATCGAAGCTCGTTTCTACAAGTATGATTACGCATTTGGCTCTGTTTCCATTGTCTGCTCATGTGGCGAGACGACAAAAATAATATTTGCATGAAATCTTTACAGTCAAATGTACTGCTTTTCCTCTTCTCATATTCCAACACTCATTCTGACACTTGAAAGAATATATCAACGGTCAAAACACAAAGCTAGACTTGTGGCTGCCTAAGGGCATTGCTCAAGGGCTCAGTCCTAGTAAACAGGAAGCAGTGCAGAGGCTCAGGCTCCAGGCTTGCTCATGAAGCCATGCCTGGTGTCTGGAAACTGATCTCAGGTTTCAGAACCATAAAAAAATCAGAAAATAATGCAGTATAAACACATATTATTTGGGAAACAATACAGATATGCTTTTTGGAATCCTATCGTTATTACTTGAAGAAGGTCTGAACAGCAATAACATGAAAATCAGAAAAGTCAATAACATCGATTCTCTTGTTACAGCTGCTCCTGTGAAGAGGTGGGATATAGTAGGCAGCAAGTAAACAGTCAGTTCAAAAAGGATATCTGTTGAAAGCAGGAATCAAATCGTAATGACGGCCAAGGCCCAAATTCAATTTGTTTAAGCATTAGACTAGAGGCTGACCGATTAATCGGTTTTGGCAATAAACAGGCACCAATAGTTAACTGTTGGAACTATCTGCAAAAATCCATAACAACAGTTTTTACCTGGCTTCCCATCCTATGTCATTACAAGAGCGGCCTCTAAAGGCCAATCACTGACGCACATGGGCCATTTGTTTTGTCCATGTGAGAAGGCATGCTGCACGGAGTGCGTTATATTATGATTATTATTTATAATTTCTTAATTATATAATTAATTTCATCTATGATTTAAATGATTTAGTATTGTTTATTTCATACTGTAAGTTGTATTACTTTTCAGTTCTATTTTATGTGGAATGTTTTTATCCAGAATCTATTTTAAGATCTATCGGTTGATTAATCGGTTATCATAAAATCCTCTATCGGTTGACCTCTAATAAAGACTTTCCGCATGTGTTGGTGCCAGATACCATGGAGCCCATGCCTCGACTGGTCAGAGCTGTTTTTGTGGCACATCGGTGGATTTGTGGGTGGAGGTGGAACTTTCCTGATAGCTGAACTATTCCTGGCAACATTTGGGAATTTAATGTAGAATCAAAGAGATAATAATTTCATATCAATCTTGTAGGTGTCATTGCATGCTTCAGTCAAACTAGTGCTGGTTTGGAACTGTTTTGAAGCATTTGAATACTTGATCAGGCAAGAAACCTAGTTATAGGTGTGTAAGTAGATAGCTCGTTAACTAGCTAGCTGTTTATAACTCCCTTAGGCATACCGGTAGTGTGAGGTGGAACCAAGAAGTATAGAGACTAGCTCCATCTCTTTTACCAAATATCCTCCCTCAGACACCTTAGAACCTGGCAGTAGAACTCGTTGTTGACAGTCTGGCCCCTGGGGACAAACTCTTGATTCAAAATGCCACAAATGTTGGAAAAGACTATGAGCATGCATTGGTCAGGCTGCGGATGTGCCTCACATTTTTTGGTCGTGGAGACAATGGGCTCTTCCACTGTGAGGACTTTTGCTTGATCTTCGATATGAAGGACAGGTCATCAATGGAACGCTGACGGAGTTCTTAGCGGATTTCGACAGGGTGTTACTTCTGCTCTTAGTTCAGCAGCATGGGGACGTACTTGGCAGCAACATGTCACATGTGCAAATCACACACAAGGTTTGCTGGACTGTTCTGTATGACACACCGGCAATGGCAGCAATGTTGTGGATTGTTCTCCGGCGATCATCATGCACAAGTTGCCGAATGGTTTTGACATTTTCGGGGACTGAGTGCTTCCTGATCTCTCATCATTTTCCAGTGATATTCTTCCGCTCTTGAAGCGTGCATGCCACTCAAAACATCTCAAGCGACTCATTACAGCATCGCCGTAACTTGCCGAATCATGTAAAACATCTGTGAGGCAGATTTTATTTAATAACTTGTTGTCCATGATGAAATTACAGCTACCAATGTATACAGGACGATGCCTTTTGGCATACTGACTAATGAAGTTTTATGTAACTTATAAAGATAACTTTAAAGATACAATATTTAAAAGTACAAAAAAGGTAATATTAAAGGTAAGACCATTGTATGAGTTTTTAATTTTTTGTTTATACTTCTTTTTTGAGTTAAATAAAATAAATGAAAGAACATTATGTACTATGTACATTATGATGTACTTGGTTATTCTGGAGTGCCTTACGTAAAGATACCAAAGATGTATCGCTCATATTGTAGCATCTCTCAATAACAATAGTTTCCGCTGTTGACATGCTTCTGATCGGACCATGATGCTTGACTAAGCCCTAATTAAAATATCCTGCATTTACAATATCTCTTTCTTTCATACTTTTATTTGCTCAAGCATTTTTTTCACTTCATTTCTTCTATTCTTTCGATTTGTAATATACAAGAGTAATGTCTAGGTGACCATTGAAGAACTGGTCCACTCATTTTACCCTAATAACGTCCATATTTTCTCAATCAGTCAAAACTCAGTCGGATGTGTCCATGCGTCCAGTCCTATCAAAACAATCAATGTTCCTCGCCCGCGCTCTCTCGTCAATAACCTCTGCATTGTGATGTTTCCATGATGATGGCAGTGTCAGGCTCGACAGAGCACAGTGACTGTAGCCATCGTGGCTCATTGTCCGGTCACACCTCACAAAGCCTCACCTTCTCCCCACGACCTTTGCGTAAATCTGGCGAATCCAATCTGCATGCAAATGAAATCGAGACTTTTGGTGACATTTTTATGGTTATCGCTCCATCCGGCTGCCCAGGATGTGCTGAGGTTACTTTTTTTCTCCGCACACAGATAAAGCACAAAGGAGAGAGAGAAAGAGAGAGCGAGAGAGAGAGAGAGAGAGAGAGAGAGAGAGAGAGATGGATGGATATAAAGAGAGAGACAGAGATATTTAGATGCAGTTTACAAAAGGTGGAAGGTGAAGAAGATTGAGGAAAAGATGTTTTGTTTATGCTTACATCATATAGACAAAATATGTGGACTTGACTATAAGATTTATTTTTTTTAAACATCCCATTCCACATTTAGTTGCTTTTATTATAATCTTTATTCTTCTGGGAAGATGTTCCACTAGATATTGGAGTGTGATCGTAGAGATTTGTGCTCATTCATCCACAAGGGATGTAGTTTAGTCATTTACTGATGTAGGTGAGGAGGTCTGGGATGCAGTCAGCGTTCCGGTTCATTGCAAAGGTGTCCAGTCGAGTGTAAAGCTCTATAGCAGTCGATCTTCCATGCCAACCCAAGTAAACCATATGTTCATGGAGCTGGCTTTGTGCAAAGGGGCATTGTTGTGCTGGAACATGTTTGGGTCTCCTAATCCCAAGTGAAGGGAAAATATCTGGAAAAATCCTATACAACTGTGTGCCAAATCAAAAAATGGTGTCCCAATACTATTGCCCATTAAGTGTAACTGGAACTTGTAAATGATGCCCTGATTGTCCGTGAATGCTGACGTTTTTATGTTTGTTGGTGAAATGGTGATTTATAAATTAACCAGTTTCCCTTATTTTTCTTGTCTTTCAGTTCTTAACCCTGGGATGTAAACTGCAGAATGAACCTTTCGACCAGGTAAGATTTTCTTTTATTTGGTAATTTCTTTTTCCAAACTGGAGCTTCCCGAAGTCTCTCTAAAAGACAAGACAAGAGACAAAAAAAGGTGATACAAGCGAAAAGCCTAGACACCATTAGAGAGATAGAGTGACAGATCGAGGAAGAAGGCGAGAGTGAGGCGGATCTCCGAACAACCTCAAAAGACCTGCTGAAGTGGCGCGATTTTTTTATGAAGGTGAAGCCATGAGCCTGACGGATATGAGAATATTTCACCGACTTTAATACAAGCGATATTAACCCAAATCACCTTCAATTATTCACTTTATGAAAATAATATCTTTTTATTCATACCGTTCGCTGTATTGATTCTCGCTGTCCTCTCAAACGTCTCTCTAACAGTGATGGATAGCACCCTAATGTACAATAAACGTGATGTCTATAATGCAGCACTACTGCATTGCTGTGGAGATGCTCAGCTCCAGTAGCTCCTTTAACTGGAAATTTTATTAGATATAACACCCACTTATAATTCTATAAACTGGTGTTTGGGGGAGGTATAAGCTCACTGGTTAGAAAACTGGGTTACTGATGGGAATGTCAAGGGCGCCCTGGTTTCGCCAAACTACCACTCTGGGCCCCTGAACAAGGCCCTTAACTCTCTGTGCTCCAGGGGTGCTGTATCATGTCTGACCGTATATAGCAAGGATATGCGAAGTGGGAACTCCACTGTGCTGTAAAAGTACACGTGACAAGTAAAAAAAGCACCTTTCTTTCCTTCTTTCTTTCTTTCTTTCTTTCTTTCTTTCTTTCTTTCTTTCTTTCTTTCTTTCTTTTTTCTTTCTTTCTTTCTTTCTTTCTTTCTTTCTTTCTTTCTTTCTTTCTTTCTTTCTTTCTTTCTTTCTTTCTTTTTCTTGACGAAACCAGTTCATCAATTTACATTTTTCTTTTGTATCATAAGATTCAGATTCAGACCTCACACGGCAACGCTGTTGTGTAAAAAAAACCTTCAGAAACACGTGCATGCACATTCTCATTTATTAACGCACATCATGTACATAAAGAAATTTCAAGCACGTTAATATACTGCCGCCATTTTGATTTTCGTTTATCTCGATCATCGGTTACCTCAATGCTTTTTGGCGACCCCCCTAGGACATCGACATAACCGGGTTCCACTGTATGTATATATATATATATATATATATATATATATATATATATATATATATATATATATATACAGTATCAAAGAGTAAACATCATTATACATGGGCTTGTTAGTGTTCTTAGCCTGTTCTGGATTTATAAATCTCTCTTTCTGGCTTTCGTCTGAAAATATAATATGGCTACAAACTTTAGAATCAAATTGTTGTAAATTGTTTTTCGTTTTATATTTCTGTATTTGCCATGGCTTTTTATTGGAATGATTTTACTACACATAATATACAGGAGTATCATCCAATTAAGAAATAGATTAACAAATGTATAAAAATCTTCAAAAATGTCAATTAAAAAAGTCCTGTTTTAAATGAGACACTAAAATTAATAGTATAATAGGGTTAGGGTTTTTAAAAAAAAAATGTATGTTAAGTGTGTGAAGGCTTTTTTTTTTACTGGTTTTTAGCATAGTGCATAATGGTACTTTATATCCTAGAGTGGAACACAATTCAGGGCTAGATTATTTATTAGGTAGGATGTGTTGTATGCTAATGCTAGCTAAATGAAATGCCAATACGAGGTTTAGATAGAGAACTAGCTAATCCGTTGACATCGCACCAACAGGCACCTAGTGACTAAATTGAAAAGAAAAAAATCTGAAACGAAGATCATATGTAATAAAAAGCTATGAGCCCATAAACTAGGATAAACTCTGAAGTAAATCTAGAAGGATACTAAGTCATTTGTCAGGAGATGCTTAGAGTTGTGCAGCATTTTTTATAATCCATGTAAACCTCAGGTCAGCTCAGTTGATTAAACACCGGTGTGCAACACATGCACCTTTCCATCTTGACACACTTCACACTCGAAATCATATAAGCATGATTTTTTTTTATAGCATCTCACCTTAAAAATGGTTCTTGCCATGTCATGATCCTGTCGATCCCTTGAACTGATAGAGCTCAGCCCTTGACCCTATGTGTGTTTTACCGGTTTGCGCTGCACCTGTGGGTCATCCTAACCGAGTTGATTTACTGCTATGATCTTCAGCGTAGCCCCTCTTCATGAGAGAGAGAAAAGTGAGTGAGCGGATAGTTTTTCTCCGTCTGTCTCAAATGAATAGTAGGCTAGTTGAGTACAGACCGACAAAGATTTAGTAGCTTTTTAGAGTCGCACAATAATGGTGTGAACGTCACAAACAAATCGCTCGTTAACGAAATCGTAACGAGTTACCTGCTCGAGGAATAAAAAGGCTTCCTTGCATTTGATTCATTCATAAATTATAACGCAACACAATCATTCATCGTGAAGTTTCGGTTCCATATTTCAAAACGCTAAATATAAACACAAGTGGACAATCAGTAGTTCAATATGTTTGAACGTTACATCGTTAATTAGTTTGTTAATGAGTAGCCCACAAAAAATACTCCCCGAAACAGAAAATGTAAGCATACGTGAGGCTTATGCTGTAATGCATCAATTACAAGAAAAAAAATAAAAAAATTCTTAGCAGCTAATATCACAGTGAAATAATTAATGTATTAATTAAATAAGTGAGCCCAAATGTAACCATGATTGAAATGCAAATAACTGATCAGCCCCCTTGCTGCATGTGTCCTTGGACAAAATTCAAGACGGCTTTAATTTCAAACACTTTCACTGACATCGAGTCTTTCATCGCAGGAGAATGTCAGCCATTTTTTGTCTGTCCTCATACACTTGCCTCTTGTTTCACGAATAAATTTCTCGAATTCTGGAATGTCTTGCTGCACTGATTGTTCATTTACCTTCATTCATTTATTCCTTTTTTAGCTAATTTTTTTTTCTTCCCTCTCACCCAGCACCTGCTTTCATTCCGAATTGTTTGCATTAGTCATAATTCAGGCGCCAAGGCCCATTAATCAGCTCTTTCAAAGTCCTCCCGCAGCTTTCAGCTCCGCAATCGGCCCTATTCATCATAAGCAGCCGAATGGATGCGCAGCGCCAAACCTGTACCTTTTATTCTACCTGTTCCTGCGATTTAATTTTTTTCATGCGACCGCAGGATTTTTCTGCCGGAAACAACAGCCAAACAATCTGAAACGCGGACACGCTGCGTGTTACATGCAAAACAAAGTGCGTGCAATGGAGGGAAACGTGTGACGCCCCCGCTATAGAGAGACTAAGAGAGCTTGTCGATGAAAAAGAGAGATCTGTAAAAAGGACTCGCCCACATGTTTGGGATAATCAAGAGCGTCCCTTCATCTAAAGCCGTAGCGGCTCGGCCGGCCCTTTACTGATTGCGTAATAACGTGCCGCATCTTTCGTTTCTCCAGAAGGCCGCGACTCGTTAATTCTCTCTGCGTTCTCTGATTATTAAAATGCTAATCGCTCCAACAATCAAGGCCGGCGTGTGCCGTAGACAAAAAAAAAGAAGCTTCCAGAAGCCGAGGCGCTTGTTTACCTCCACGTCACTCAAGGCCGCTCACAGAAGTATTAATATGCTTCGTGAAAAAGACAATGGGTCATGTGATTGCCCTCAAGCTTGTCTTCTATTAAATCTGTGTCCTACATAGAAGACAATTATTAATGAAATATTCGAGCGGAATGAAACAGGACACGAGTTCCTACATCCAAATAAATCAATTTGCTTTTCGAAAACCAATCACTTGGCATGGAATCTCATGTAGGAGTCTATAAATGTGTTGCTGTATGGATCTGATTTTGCCCTGAAGGTACAGTGAAGCTCAAACCTGCCTAGAACAGAGCAGCATGTCAGTCACATAGCTCTTATTAGGATGTCCTCTCTTTTCTACTCTTGCCTTTTTTTTGTCGGGGGGGGGACTTAAGCTAATTTCATGGTCCGCAGCTCATGGTAAGGATGCGAGTCGTAACTTCATCGCACAGTGGGAATTAAGGGGACACAAAAAAAGGGAACCGGTCGTCTGTTACATGTGGCCTCTTTAACGCAACAGTGATGACTTTACATGCGTAGACATTTAAAACAAGGTATTAAGGAACTCTTAATAAAGAAATGTAGCAAGGTTTACACGGATTAGCTTTAGAGAATTGTAAGCGCTTGCACTTCAAATGAGTTCTTTTTTAGACAGGAAGTCAGGGTCATTAGGGAAAACAAAACAGTGCAGATTATTAGGGCTGACAGACATCAAGTCAGTTACTAACTCATGTATGTAGCATCATCTAATGTCTAAGTCTATAAATCAAGCTTCATCTTCAGACATCACTTTAAAGGCTTACGAAGCCTTATGCTAATTTTTTATTTATATTGACAAATTAGTAAAATTAATTTCTTATATTGTATGTAAATAATAAAGTGAGAGACATTTAATAAAATAAAACAGAATGAAATAAAGCATTATCTTTTGTTGCAGAGTAACATGATAAAATATAAACAGTAAAAACTAATATAATCTGCCACAATGCCTTAGTGCTACAATTAGCCATGAACAGTTTCGCAGTGTCCAGCAGTGAACAGTTGACAACCTTTCACGAAGAGTTTCTGTGGGGGTAGGATGCAGTGATCATAACCTGATAGCAATTTCAATAATGATGAAAATTCCTAAACCTGGTGGAAGAATTACATATCATAGATCTTAAAAAACTTTAATCCCAGCCTGTTTGTTGATGAGATCAATAATTCAAATTGGTCGGCAGTTCTTCAGGAGGAGGATGTAAATGCTTCTCTTAACATTTTTATGAACACTTTTAGTAAAATAGTTGATAAACATGCACCTCTCTGGAAAAGATCTATAAAAATCAACAGCGCTCCATGGTTAGATGAAGAGCTAATGTCCCTCATGAGGCAAGGGGGCCAATGTCAAAGATCTGGCCTTTAAATCAAAATGTGATGTAGACAAAGCACATTATCGCAAGTTGAGAAACAAAACTACAAAATTAAATAACATAAAAAAGAAAGCATATTATGGACAAAAAATCTCCAATACTATGAATGATAGCAAACAATTGTGGAAAGTATTACAGGAATTGATGTGTAAAAAGCCAAATAATTTGAATATGTATATGGAGACTAATGATGGTGACATTATTAGTAAACCATATGATATTGCCAATATTTGAATAATTTTTTTTATATGCAAAGTAGAACAATAAAGATCTTGTATGACAATGCTAGATATTGAATCTCCTTGTGACAATGTCAGATTTATTATGAGAGGGAAAACTTGTTCCTTGTCATTTTATACTTTTAGTGAGGACAATGTTAAGAAGTTGCTTCTCTTTTTATCTGATGAGAAAACGCCTGGTACTGATCATCTTGATGGCAAAATTTTTAAAATTGATGCAAATATTTTGTGCAAACCAATATGTCACACATTTAACAGATCAGTCCTCAGCGGAGTGTTTCCTAAGCTATGGAAACAGTCTAAAATTGTACTAAAATGGTTCAAATGTTAGAGTACTTTACATTAAATGAATTGCTTACTAGTTCACAGCATGCCTATAGACCAGGCCATTCAACTAACACTGCATTAGTGCATATGGTTGATCAGTGGCTTACATATATGGAGGATAAAAGACTTGTTGGTGCAGTACTTTTAGATTTTACAGCTGCATTTGATGTAATTGACCATGATATTCTGTTGTCAAAGCTTAAGTATTATGGGTTCTCACAACTGTCTGTTTCACTGATAATGAGTTATCTAATGGCAGAACTCAGCAAGTATTTTTTAATGGTAGTTTTTCTGACAGTAAATGTATACCATGCGGTATTCCACAGGGCAGCTGTTTGGGTCCATTTTTATTTTAAATTTTTGTGAATGATTTGCCCCATGTTGTTAGAAATGCAGAAGTTGTACTGTATGCAGATGATGCAAGTTTATTTTGTGCATCTCCTTCAATCACTAATTTAAGTCTGAACCTTCAAAACCAATTAAATTTGATTATCAACTGGGTTAATATAACCAAATTAGTTTTAAATATTTTCAAAACCAAATGTATCGTTTTTGGTACTAAACATTTGTTAAATAAACCTTGTAACCTAAATTTTACTATTGAAACAATTTTGGTTGAGCAGGTTACTAAAATTAAACTCTTGGGTGTCAAGCTGGATAATCAGCTCTCATGGACTGATCAGATAAATCATATTGTTTCCAGGATGGGCAGAGGCATTGCTTTGTCTAGGAAGTGTGTGCCGTTTTGTCCACCCTCAGTCTTAACAACAGTTGTCCAGTCTCTGGTCTTGTCACACCTGGAGTACTGCTCAGTTATTTGGTCCAGTGCTACACAGGAGCACTTGAAAAAACTTCAACCTGCACAGAATAGAGCTGCCAGGGTAGCTCTTGGCTGTTCGTACAGGACCAGTGTGAATGAGATGCACACTATATTAGTATGGCTGAAGGTACAGGATAAGGTAAAGATAAGTCTTCTGTGCTATATGCATAACGCCATCTATAAAAATAATCCCAGATTTTTTGTGGATAAATTGGTGAACAGTGGGTATTGCCACCAACATATTACTCAGCAGGTCAGCTCTGGTGATTTAGTTGTTCCTTTTGCACAGTCAAATTATATGAGGAGAACTGTACTATTTAGATCCTCGGTAGCTTGGAATCAACTGTCAATGTGTATAAGACAAATAAGTAACAGATATTATTTTTAAAAAGATGGTGAAAAATGTATGATTTGTAATAAAAATCAAGTGTAATGACTCAAATTGAATTGTAATAATTTTTTTAATAACATATTGTAAAAAGTGTGGTGTGATTGTATATAATATTTTTTGATTTTGTAAAATGGACCCCAGGAAGATTAGCGACCACTCGTGGAAGCTAATGGGGTTCCAAATAAATAAATAAATAAATGAATAAATAAACCTAAATAATGATGACTATAATGAATGGACATTTAGTGTCACCCAGATGAGAACTGATTCCTTCTTTAGTCTGGTTCCTCTGAAGGTTTTCTCCTCATAAAGACAGACAGACAGACAGATAGATGTCATTTCATATTACAGGGACACAGCAATGGGATGCAGTTATGCATCTACCAGAAGTGCAAATAGTAGCAATTGTGCAAATTGATAAGTGCAGTTAAATATGCAAAGTGGATAAATGTAGAGCAAATAAATATATAGGTTATGAGCAGTGAAAAATGTGCATGAGCTTTTAAATAAATACAATAAATAAATATAAAGTCTCTGGAATACAGTTATATGCATACTGTGAATACTTTCTAAGACGAGACGAGTTCCGAAAATCCGCGAATTTTGGACGCACCCAAGCAGCCCCTATAGTACCCTAGTGAACTCATCAAGACATTATAAATCTTTAATACAATAATGTGTTTTAAAAGATTTTATGAAATTTGTTAGTGAAAAAAGTTTAAATCGTTATTCACAACGTTCTGAACATTCGAATGTGTATATATACAGTGAGGAAAATAAGTATTTGAACACCCTGCTATTTTGCAAGTTCTCCCACTTAGAAATCATGAAGGGGTCTGAAATTGTCATCGTAGGTGCATGTCCACTGTGAGAGACATAATCTAAAAAAAAAATCCAGAAATCACAATGTATGATTTTTAAACTATTTATTTGCATGATACAGCTGCAAATAAGTATTTGAACACCTGTCTATCAGCTAGAATTCAGACCCTCAAAGACCTGTTAGTCTGCCTTTAAAATGTCCACCTCCACTACATTTATCATCCTAAATTAAAAAAAGGTCCACTGTTGGAGCAATCATTAGAAAATGGAAGAAGCTAAACATGACTGTCAATCTCCCTCGGACTGGGGCTCCATGCAAGATCTCACCTCGTGGGGTCTCAATGATCCTAAGGAAGGTGAGAAATCAGCCCAGAACTACACGGGAGGAGCTGGTCAATGACCTGAAAAGAGCTGGGACCACCGTTTCCAAGGTTACTGTTGGTAATACACTAAGACGTCATGGTTTGAAATCATGCATGGCACGGAAGGTTCCCCTGCTTAAACCAGCACATGTCCAGGCACGTCTTAAGTTTGCCAATGACCATTTGGATGATCCAGAGGAGTCATGGGAGAAAGTCATGTGGTCAGATGAGACCAAAATAGAACTTTTGGGTCATAATTCCACTAAACGTGTTTGGAGGAAGAAGAATGATGAGTACCATCCCAAGAACACCATCCCTACTGTGAAGCATGGGGGTGGTAGAATCATGCTTTGGGGGTGTTTTTCTGCACATGGGACAGGGCGACTGCACTGTATTAAGAAGAGGATGACCGGGGCCATGTATTGCGAGATTTTGGGGAACAACCTCCTTCCCTCAGTTAGAGCATTGAAGATGGGTCGAGGCCGGGTCTTCCAACATGACAATGACCCGAAGCACACAGCCAGGATTACCAAGGAGTGGCTCTGTAAGAAGCATATCAAGGTTCTGGCGTGGCCTAGCCAGTCTCCAGACCTAAACCCAATAGAGAATCTTTGGAGGGAGCTCAAACTCCATGTTTCTCAGCGACAGGCCAGAAACCTGACTGATCTAGAGAAGATCTGTGTGGAGGAGTGGGCTAAAATCCCTCCTGCAGTGTGTGCAAACCTGGTGAAAATCTACAGGAAACGTTTGACCTCTGTAATTGCAAACAAAGGCTACTGTACCAAATATTAACATTGACTTTCTCAGGTGTTCAAATACTTATTTGCAGCTGTATCATACAAATAAATAGTTAAAAAAATCATACAATGTGATTTCTGGATATTTTTTTTTTATTATGTCTCTCACAGTGGACATGCACCTACGATGACAATTTCAGACCCCTCCATGATTTCTAAGTGGGAGAACTTGCAAAATAGCAGGGTGTTCAAATACTTATTTTCCTCACTGTATATATATATATATATGGGAGGTCCCCTGGTGGTCTAGTGGTTAAGATGCAGCGCTCTCACCGCTGCGACCCGGGTTCGATTCCCGGTCAGGGAACCATCCCCAGCCACTCTCAGTGCCGGTCCCAAGCCCGGATAAATTGGGGAGGGTTGCGTTAGGAAGGGCATCCAGCGTAAAACATATGCCAAATCAAAACGTGCGGAGGATCCGCTGTGGCGACCCCTAACGGGAGAAGTCGAAAGAAACTATACTATATATATATATATATATATATATATATATATATGAAAAGGTATACACAGTGTATATAACATCTTAGCTAGCTTTTGCTTGCCACTGTCACCACTGGCTCACTCATTAGGACAGAAAACGTTTATTTATATTTATAATCTTTTTTATTTTGCTGATTTGGGTTAATGTCTATTGTTCAAATCTCTATGACAAATACATAAATTAATCTATGACGTGATAGAAAACTTAAGATCTCATGATAGAGTGGGTGTTTGTAGAGCTTTACTTCTGTTCTCTCCACACAGGAGGCCACGATGTACGTGGAAAATGACATGTTTGGTTATGATGCTCTCACATTGCGCTCTGTATGTAGACTAATAGTAGACACCTAAAAGCATTTGAAAGCATCTCCGGTCCTGTCGTCAGTCACATATCAGTTGTCATCAGCGAAACATTAACAGCGCAATTGATCAATATCAGACCTTTGAAAGCCCGCCGCAAGCTCGTACACCGTTATGTACCCCACCACACGCAGAAGTGGAATCGCAGCGTTTTTTTCTTGTAAGGAATTTTAGATCAGTTATTAATATACCTTCGATTTTACAGGAAAAAAAGGACAAAGTTATTTCATGAGGTGATCAGCTGCGACAGAGCTGAACTTGCTGCTGAGTGTGTGCCTTCTTGTTTTCTTTCGTTAATCTTTTCACTGCCGGAGATAATAATTGTTTTCGCTCATTTAAATACTATTGCTAAATGCAGACTTGTTAGTGGTTTGTCTCTCTTTGTTTTTGTTTTTTGTCCCTTTCTAAAGGAAACTATATCTTTGAGTTTTGGGGCATCAAGAGCTTCCTGAAAAGCATTATTGTGCTCTCAGGAAAGGTTAGCTGGTTTGATGATGGTGGTAGAGAGTGCCGTCTTCCTCATCAAACCATTCAGTGAGCACCTGGGCACTGAGCATGGGGGTGGTGTCATTCCAGAAGAGACCACTCCCAAATAGAGAGATGTGAGATGTATGTGTTTTTATTTTGACCGCTGCGGCCCGGGTTCGATCCCCGGTCAGGGAATCAATCCCAGCCATTAGGGATGCACAAGCCTTAGTGACCACCAATCAGGATCGAGCATGCACTCTGTTTTAAACGTGCTTTCATTACTACTTGGTGGTATCTACTTATCACCTACTGTACATACAGTTCAGCATCAGTTCAATAGCAAACAGAACATTTAGCAAGAAAAAAATGATGGAGGAAACTCCTGACTTGCCACAGCACCCGTGGCCTTATTTGTGCATTTTTTCTGAAGTAGTTGAAAAGAAGGTTTTGGGCTCATGATTATTGTAATAGATATCAATCAGTGTTTGACTCAATAATATCATTTTATTAATAGATTGTTGTGCTGAGAGTAACATTAGAGTCTTTTCACATGAACTGAGTTAAAGCAAAAGTTAAATGACAAAAATTATAATAACATTATAGCCATATCATAGTACTTTGGATACTTCAGTACATTTGAATGCAAATACTTTGTACTTTTACGTAAGTGAAAGTTTAAAGGCAGCATTTTTACTTCTACTGGAGTCATCTTTTGTATCTCTTTTCTAACTTAAGTACAGGTGGCCCTCGAGTTACGATATAGAGAGATGGACCGGAGTGTTCGTAACTCGATTACCGTATTTTTCGGACTATAAGCCGCTACTTTTTTCCCACGTTTTGAACCCCGCGGCGTAAACAACAAAGCGGCTAATTTATGGATTTTTCCTGGGTTTTTCCCGGTTTCACAAACTTCAAGCCAAAAAACTGATCCCCATAACATTGGACCAATGACATTTCCGAACGGAAACTAAAAAAATGCACCTCACCTGTGTTCTGAGCTGCACGGCATCGGGAGAAAAAAATTAAACGCGCGACGATTCCAAAAGAAAAACTCCCGAAAGAAATAGTTGTGAAAGGAAGGAGGAAGACAGTGAACAATGACTTACTTGGTAGGCTACTGTTTAGATACAAGCCGTTGTAACGTGTTGAGTCATGGTGAAGGGAGAGCTCGCTAACTCCAGTTGCAACAGAAATCATATAAGTACAGACAGGTTTCCAAAACTCGTGCTTTTTTATTTTTCTTGGCAACAGCGTTACGGGTTAGTCAAAGAAACTTAGAAATGAGCATCAGAAAATAATAAGGACATATTCCTCGGTCTCCACACATGCAGTAATAGCGGAAAAATGGCTAGCTATGGCAGGCTATTCCCAAAATGCCGCTCTGCTCTTAAAGGAGCCACAACATATTTCACCCATAACACCGTGTTACAGACACTGTCTTTTGTTAAAGCCTGTGTAAAGTTGATTAGTTTCAATGTAGACACCTGCGGCTTATAGACAGGTGCGTTTTTATGTTCAAAATAAAAATATTAGTAAAATTCAGTGGGTGCGGCTTATATTATTAGATATTATATGTGCTTTATAGTCCGGAGATTACGGTATCCATATGTCGAGAAGATCGAGACTTACGCGTCTATGTTTACGGCGTTGTAAAATCTGGATAGCGTGCGCAGATTTTAAAAGTTTTTTCGAATATATTTTGATTTTCTTTGCATTCTTTGCAAGTTGGGCAATCGTAGGTCATGGGCTGACTGTACATGGTTTGTGCACTTTGTCCTTGTCCACCACTGGAGATAATCTACTAATATCTCCTGCTATTTTTTTTTGTTGTTGTTGGGTTGCCAGTGTTTTTTTCCTTCACAGGAAAATAAACAAAACAAACAGTTGATAAAATAAATTTTTCATAATGCAAATCGATGTTTACTGTATGTGTCCTTCTTGCGATGGGAAAAATGGTTGATGATGGAGTTCCAGCGGGATAACCTGTCTGTGTGTGTGTGTGTGTGTGTGTGTGTGTGTGTGTGTGTGTGTGTGTGTGTGTGTCATGTCTTAAAGAGATCTCAAATGAACAGGGCATATGAGTGTGATTGCGACTAATGTTGACTTCCTAATTACACTCGTGGGTCTTTTTACAAAACGCCTCAGGCCAGCCTGTCTGTGTAAACAAGCATCCCATCAGCACCAAGCAATATCTCTTTCCAAAAAAAAAAAAGTAAATAAATAAAAAGAATGATGGATTAAAAAAGAAAAACAACATAAAACGCATCTTGCAGCAGCATCTGGCTACTTGTTCAATGGCGTTCTGACCTCTGGCTGTCTCACAGCCACTCCTAAGGGCGCACACAAACGCTGCTTATTTCTGTCATTACAGGGCTATAGAGCTTAGTTATACATGACGTGATATTAATTATAGTTGGTAAACAATAGCAGTTATGGAGATGATTGCACGCAATCTGCTTCACCCGTTTGGCGTCCGCTATTCTCACAAGCGATTAAGAGCCGCAACCAGGACAGATGTTCAAGATGAGTTCATTGGCATGTTTAATTAATTGCACTTGAGATAATTATTCAATCATTGCTTTGATTACTTTTAGCCGCTTCCCAGATTACGCACTAAACGGCTGCTTGCTGTCAGTAGGACGGAAAATGGGATTCAGTATTTGCAGTCAGATATAAAAAAAAATGATACACAAGCGGAGTAGGCCTGGCAGTGACTGCTAATCAGGTTTGCCTTCATTTTAATCAGCTTGAAGTCTGATTGTGGTATTTATTGCACGACCACCTGTTGTTTGACGTCTAGCTCCAAAATCGTCTCATTTGTTGCAGCAGACTGGTAATATGCCTGTTTATACAATGTATTACAGCCGTTGTTAAAAGTTACAGGTACAGTACAGACAGCTTATTATAAATAGCGACGATTCGAAGTTTTTAATGTGACTCAAGAATGAGTCATCTCGAAGAGAGAGTTGTTCATTTTCTACGAGACGTGCATGAGCAAATCACCACAAAATCCCTGGGAAACAGAATTGAGTAGTTTACTTCAAACTGTTCCAGTCCGGGTCGTTCGTTCTTTTATCACGTGACTCCCATAAATGCTGTGCAGTGCATTATACAAGAAACAGAAATGAGTAGTTCAACTTTAGTCCGAGTCGTTCGTTCTTTTGTCACGTGACTCCCATATACGCTATACAGTTTATATACTTATATATATAGTGCAACCTCGATACTCGCGGGGGTTACGTTCTACGACCCCTCGCGAGTAACAAAAAATGGCCAGGTTTTGACTCTTCTCCTTTTGATGGGTCCTTTTTTTAAGGGGAATTGTACATTGTACAAATTTGTGATTTACTTGTCATAAATGTTTTATTTACTACTATAAATAAAGAATACGATAATAAAATAGTTTTTCAAACATTTTAATGTAATTGATTAGTACAAACTCTGTTTTAAAATGTTACTCCGTACTTTCTAGCCACTCGCGACTTCTCGCAAACTATCAGGTATTTTGCGAGATACTCTTCCAATCGAAAAGTAGCGAACTGTCAAGGTCGCGAGTGTCAAGGTCGCGGGTATCGAGGTTTCACGGTATACATAAAATAGGTAGCTTTAGTCAAAGTTTGTGTATGGAAACATTTTGGGGGAATCTGCTTATTAAAAGTGTACCATTTGATTTCTGATCATAAAAACAAAATGAACGTAATGACTCAAAAAAAGATTTGTTTATTTTGACGAACGAGATTCAAATATCCAAGTCACTAAAATGATCCCATCTTCCAATCACTAATTATAAAGTGAAGTAAGATAGTGGGGTTGCACATTAAGACTGATGTTAATGTTCTTTCAAAACAATATTGTTCTCACTGAGGGATTTTGATCAGAAGTGAAGCAAAGGCTTTATGGCTGAAAGCAACACAACACGGCATTGCAAAAAAAAACAAAAAACAACAACAACAACAAAAAAAAAAGAGCATTTGCTATAAAGTCTTCTTCAGTTTGCCTCTATAAACTTTAGCTTTGTTTAATGCTATACAAATACTGTATAAAATACAACAAAACATGCTTATTTATGCATATTTATTTTACTTCTTGTTTACGTTTATATTATACTGCTTACCCAATGAATGATAGTTACTATCAATACATACACAATAATAATTTTTAATAGGTTGTTCAAAAAGTACTTGAGTGTGTTGCAAATCATGGGCCATCTGATGTATATAAGACCGGGTCGAATTACATTCAGGATATTTTGGTGTCTGGCTCCTTTTTTATGAAGAAACTTTTTGATGGTTTATATTTTTTATTTCGTTAATAATTTCCTGCATAGACCTAAAGACAAGGATGTTCGAAACTATTTAATATAATAGAACATTCAAGCTTTATTTATCGATTTTGCAACATTTACAGGACAAAGGACTTACATTTGAATGCATGTCCGCTGGTGTCGCTCACCGCCTTGCTGCTTTTCTTTGTTTTCTGTTTGTATGGAAGAATTGAATAGAAATGCTAAAGCAGCTGACAATATATTAGCAAAATGTATTTTTGAATGGTTTTGCAAAATATAATCTAGAATAGACATTCATAAGAAATAAAACACGTTTACCTTTCTGAAAATATAAAAAATGCAAAAACGTGATTTTCTCTGACACGTTTTCTTCAGGTTTGTAGACGTTCAGTGTCAGGATTGTTCCTGAAAAGCATCTGCAACTCTGTCAAAAATTTAATGCCGTCTTTGTCAAACACCTGATTTTCAGACGCATGCACCACGTGTAATATTCCACCTCCATAAACTTGTCCTCGAAGATCAATGAAAACGTTCCGATAAATTTCCTCGATCAGATTCACCCCGTTTTCAGAGCTTCAGTGCACAAAGTATGTACTCAATCAATTATCTGGTCATGTGACATATCATGAGGAGCAACCCGATCGTTTAATTTCGCCAGCATTTTTAGCAGAATAAAAATAGCCGTGTTTGTGCTGTTCTCAGTCCAGCATCGGACCTGTTACTTTCATTCTCATCACAAAGACTGTGTGTCTGCAAGAAAAAGACAAGGCTGCAAATCTTTACCACCGACTGTCTTGACAACGGATAGAGCGAAGGCATGCGTTACCCAAACAAAGCCTCCATGAAGTCAAACGGAGTCTTGGTTTTTGACAGCACCTCTTCATAGATCCTCTCGATGACTAATCGAGGAAACTGCTTACAGATGTTTTTACCATCAGCTATACATAGTTGATGCACCATGAATAAAATTTAAAGGATGAATTCTAGCATTTGCTTGTGCATAGTCGCTAACATCAGTGTTCTGGCAAGGTTTGTGCTGCAAAAGGAGAAATTGTAGCAGGCGTGGAGTTAATGTGATGTAAAATTCTTATTGATTCACTCTCTTGGCATTGAGAACTTGAGAAGTTTCCATTTCTACTCCTCTGTTGTGTTGTCACAAAAGCCAGTTCACTTTCAGCCTGCAGACAAACATATTATGTTTAGGTGGCCTATTTTTGAAATATACAAATAAACTTAACATATATAATATAACACACTCACACACATACATATATATATATATATATATATATATATATATATATATATATATATATATATATATATATATATATATATATATATATATATATATATACACTTTGAGTGCCACTGTCAGGGATTCACCCTGCCACGCCCCCCTCTGTAGCTGTCAGGGATTCACCCTGCCACGCCCCCCCTCGTTAGCAGTCACGCTGCTTCCCAAGATTACCGACAGCTGTGGCTCATGAAAGATCAGACTACATAAACTCACGTTCTTGAGTCACAGGCTGTCGGTCGTTATATTGTCAAGCTGGACAATCGCGTGGCTGCTCGGCCGCCGGCTGTATATCCGAATTCCACTTCCGACTTGGATTACTCAGTGCCGAAGGCTTTATGGATTATGCTTGGGACATTCGAACTCATAGCGGACAACGCGTATCGAGCGGATGTCTTTGTTTGTTATTTTCAACGGCTTATGAGTGTTTTTGTGTTGTACGGTGTTTTGAAATAAAAGGACAATGATCGGACTATATCGGCTTCCGCGTCTGCAGCCTGACAGAACGACCGACCTAAACCGAACGCGGATTCGACACACCGCGTTTCCGACCGCGACGGATCGGCAGCTGAACCCGGCTTCGGATTTCCTCCGGAAGCTCAGTGCCGCTCCTCGCGGATCAGATCCACAGAAGCCGGATCATAAGAGCGCGGCTGCGCCTCGCCCCTCAGAGTGCGCGAGGGGATTACCGGCTCGTTACTCGGGGAAAAAAGACGAATTGGGCGGATTTCTGCAAGGCATCGGCGAGTATGTGGCTGTTAACATTTCCCGGTTTCCTTCCGAACGAGCCAAGATTGCCCTCTGTATTTCCCTCCAGTCTGGTGAAGTTCTTGCCAAAGCCAGCTCACTATGGAGCGCCAAAGGGGGCAAATTCGGCTCACTCTCCGAATTCAGCGGGCTGCTTCTGGGGAAGTTGGGGATAGAGGTGGTGGATCTCCACTACAGTCCCCTTGAGGAGGAAGGTGCTCCATTCCAAGGTTCTCAAGAGCACGCGGCTCCGTGCCGGATCTCCCATGAGCCTGCAGCTCAGCCCCAATGCTTTAATGAAAGGGCTGCTTCATCTCAGGGTCTCTACCAGCGTGCTGCTGTGTTCCGGGGTTCTCGTGGACGCACCACACCATCTCCGAGCGTCGGCGAGCACACCATGCCGTCACAGAGCTTCTACAGGCGTGCCGCTCTGTTCCGAGGTTCCCGTGGGCGTGCCACGCCGCCACAGTGTCTCCAGGAGCGTGCTTTCCCGCCACAGAGTCTTCACGAGAGCGCCTCGCCGCCACAGAGTCTTCACGAGAGCGCCTCGCCGCCACAGAGTCTTCACGAGAGCGCCGCGCCGCCACAGAGTCTTCACGAGAGCGCCGCGCCGCCACAGAGTCTTCACGAGAGCGCCGCGCCGCCACAGAGTCTTCACGAGAGCGCCGCGCCGCCACAGAGTCTTCACGAGAGCGTCGCGCCGCCACAGAGTCGTCACGAGAGCGCCTCGCCGCCACAGAGTCTTCACGAGAGTCGTCACGAGAGCGCCGCGCCGCCACAGAGTCGTCACGAGAGCACCGCGCCGCCACAGAGTCGTCACCTCCGGTCACAGAAGGCGAAGTGACTTCTCCAAGTCCCTCTCCAGACGACGCCACATCCCAGAGCCCCTTCCAAGGCGACATCTCGCCCACGGAAAGCTCGGCTCCGCCTCAGGACCTCCAAGAGAGCTCCGCCCAGCTCCAGGTCCCTCAAGAGTGCTCCGCCCAGCTCCTGGCTCCTCAAGAGGGCACGACTCCGCTCCAGGCTCCTCCCGAGAGCTCGTCTCCGCTCCAGGCTCCTCCCGAGAGCTCGTCTCCGCTCCAGGCTCCTCCCGAGAGCTCGTCTCCGCCTCCGAGCGACCCCACGAGCTCGTCTCTGCTTCAGTGTCCCAAAGAGAGCTCCACTGATGTCGTGGACCTCCAGACGAGCCCTTCTCCGCTCGTGGATCTCCAGGCAGGCTTCACCTCATTTCCAGGCTGCCCAGTAGGCTCCGATCTGCTCCTAAGGGTCCCAAGGAGCGCCCCTACGCCCAGGGGTTTCCCTGTGCACTCACCCCGGCTCCAGGACTGCGAAAGGGAAGTTAAACCGCTGCCCCCGGGTTCCACCGACGGCGACGGCTCACCCCACAGTCCCGCAGAAGGCGACGGCTCGTCTCCAGCACCCGCAGAAGGCGACGGCTCGTCTCCAACGCCCGCAGAAGGCGACGGCTCGTCTCCAGCGCCCGCAGAAGGCGACGGCTCGTCTCCAGCGCCCGCAGAAGGCGAAGTCTCGCCCCCGGGCTCCACAGAAGGCGACGTTTCGCCCCCGGGCTTCACACAAGGCGACGTCTCGCCCCCGGGCTCCACAGAAGGCGACGTCTCGCCCCCGGGCTCCACAGAAGGCGACGTCTCGCCCCCGGGCTCCACAGAAGTCGACGTCTCGCCCCCGGGCTCCACAGAAGGCGACGTCTCGCCCCCGGGTCCTCTTCAGGGCGAAGGAATGCCCCCGAGTCCTCTTCAGGGCGATGGATCGCATCCAGGCTCCACGCAGGGCAAAGGATCGCATACAAGCTCCACAGAGGACGACCTCTCACCCCCAAGTCCTTCTCAGGGTGACGGATCGCCCCCAGGATCCTCGCATGGCGACGTCGGTCCTCCAGGTCCCTCTGACGGCGACGGCGGTCCTCCAGGTCCCTCTGACGGCGACGGCGGTCCTCCAGGTACCTCTGACGGCGACGCCGGTCCTCCAGGTCCCTCAGAGGGTGGTACGACCTTCCTGGTCTCCGCCCGGGACGTCCTCCACTCCCCGGTCATTGTCATGGTTGGCGTCCAGTTCCAGTTCCCCGCCATGGAGGTCGCTCCGGCTCCAATCCCCGCTGAGGGCTTTACTCAGCCTCCCGTCAGCACCGAGGGCGTGGCTCCGTTCCGGATCCTCCTGCAAGGTGTTGTTCCATTCCGGCTCTCCGCAGAGGATGCTCACCAGGCCTCCGTTGCTCCCAGGCGTCTAAGGAGGCCGTCCTCGGAGTGCCCTGGCCCGCCTGGCATAGGTGGGTTTTGGGGCTTCAGGTGTCGCCCCTGGAGGGGGGGGTACTGTCAGGGATTCACCCTGCCACGCCCCCCTCTGTAGCTGTCAGGGATTCACCCTGCCACGCCCCCCCTCGATAGCAGTCACGCTGCTTCCCAAGATTACCGACAGCTGTGGCTCATGAAAGATCAGACTACATAAACTCACGTTCTTGAGTCACAGGCTGTCGGTCGTTATATTGTCAAGCTGGACAATCGCGTGGCTGCTCGGCCGCCGGCTGTATATCCGAATTCCACTTCCGACTTGGATTACTCATTGCCGAAGGCTTTATGGATTATGCTTGGGACATTCGAACTCATAGCGGACAACGCGTATCGAGCGGATGTCTTTGTTTGTTATTTTCAACGGCTTATGAGTGTTTTTGTGTTGTACGGTGTTTTGAAATCAAAGGACAATGATCGGACTATATCGGCTTCCGCGTCTGCAGCCTGACAGCCACATATGCATGTCGGACGCTCAAGGGCCGACATGCATATATGCAGGTAAGGGCCTATTGTTACTGGGGGGTATAAATGAGAACTGGGCATATGGATCTGCTTGCCACCCCCGACGAGTGGATATGTGGTATTGGTGTGGGGGGTCGAACGGGGGGCCGAAAATAATACTAAGTAATACTAAGAAAAAAAAAAAGAATAAAAAGATTTTGCCCCTTTTATCCCCCTTTTTCCCGGGGGTATTTAACAACAGGAGTGGTATCAGTGTGATCTGCTCCGCACCCCAGACAAGTGGATATGCCATATGTGCATGTCGGACCCTCGAGGGCCGAGATATGACGCACATGTTTAATTCCCCATTCATTTTTTATAGGAAAAATATTTGCCATTTTTTGGTCATGTGATCGAAAAAAGGCTGGGGCAAATCCTAAAAAAAATGATAGCACACCTCCCCCGAACAGACTGCACGATTTGAGGTATCATTCGTGGTGCTGGGGCAAAAACTGCAGGACGAGTTACGCTTTTATTATGTTGTTTTGTTTAGTTATGCTTTGGTTTTGAGAGTTTTTATCTGGAGGAATTTGCAACATTGGAATAGTGATGCTTTTCAACCACCAATAAAAAATGCACTCAGTGGGAGAATAAACAAACTTGCGGTCTGCCAATTAATACATTCCTGAGGAAACTCAGATTGCAACTGTGTTCCGCACATAAAAAGGATTGTAAGCGGTACATGTGTGAACCTGATCGAAAGCTGTATAATATACAATATTGTGAACTATAGCTAATCTCTTTAGTCCTATTTGTTTATTTTTGTTTGTTTTTTTTTCAGGTAAGGTGCAAGATTATAAAGTATAAAATACAATTTAAAATATGAGCCTAAAACATTTTAACACTTTGTCCATGTTTCACGTGAGAAATAAACATGTCCTTACAATATAGAAGCACAATTCACAGTGTCAAGACAAGAAATGACAAATGCTTCTGAATCCATTAGCAAAATCAAACACATCCATTTGGGGCCCTGACACTCAGCAGACTGAAAGAGAGATCGCCACTGTGTACCTCAACGCTCACCTGTGCCACGCCGTGTGGCTCACGGAACCTATTACATCACAGGATGTTCAAAGTGGCTTCCACTGCAGGTTTCTACTGCAGATAACTACAGTGTACAGTGTACACAGGGCCAAACGATTCCACTTTTACTGACCTTCATGTCATTTTGTTGCACTCTAATGTACAGAGAACATTTTTTTGTATCCTCCAGCACACCTGCACACCAGCGGGCACTGTTTTCTGCCTACAGTACCACACATTGACCAGTGATGAAGTCTGCTGTATGCAAGATAATTAATTTCAGGAATCTTCAGCCTGTCCATGAGTTTAGTTTTCAATCGTTGTGAGAGACAGATTCAATTAGAAGCACTTTGGATGCTCAGGGACACCCCCTATCTCACCTTCAAGCATTAACCTGTCCTGTCTTGCTCTCAATCTTCCACCTCACTTCTTCTCAATCCATCCTGTCTTCCTCTCCATCTGTTTCTCAACTCTCTGCAATTGCTCGGCCTTCTCCTTGTTCCATCTGGTCCCTCCTTTCATCCTTTCCTTCACGATTTCTATCCTTATCCCCTTCTATAAGATTCCGCAGACTTTTGTTAGTATTATGTACTATATTTGAGTAATCTGGCTGCATCACTGCTCTCATACACACGCGTCTAAGTAAATATTATTAACGATTAGCATAAGTCTAAAGTTAAACCTAGCCCTGCTTTCTTTTGGTAAATATGTGACACGTCTCATTAAAGCGGTCCCACAGCTTTCCGAGCTCTGCTCTTTAGACTGTGAGCTAACGCTAAAAGCACTAACGTCAGAAAGAGCTGAGGCAAGCATGTACAGCTGCCAGGGCTAGCACTCTCCTTCTCTTTCTTAAAGTTAACACACACACACACACACACACACACACACACACACACACACACACACACACACAGGAGTTTTTTGACTCAAGTTATTAAACCTAGCACAGATGCTAGCCCTCAGCGCTCCAGCCGTTTATCTCCAGGGGACAAAGAACGCGCATTTGCGATCGACTAAATAGCTTCACATTATTATTCAGGACTCTATAATTATCTTCCAGAGTGACAGCATGCTCAGGCCTCATATTCATCTCACCAGTTATGAGTCACGCTTATTAAATGGAATTATAGTTTATAATGGCTTGGTCAATAGGGGTGATTCAGCCCATACATCACTGTCAGCATCAGAGCTTTTGGCTCGAACTGCATCGTGCAGCGAAAAGCCGTGTACGGATTCCAGACCACGCGCCAGCATCTGTGTTTCTGTATTTACTGTCTAAAGTCTAAAAGCACTCGGTTTTATTGAAAGTGAGCTCTCGTTATTGATCAGCGGGGCCGATTGTGTTTTCACACACCTCTTTCTGGACGCTAAATCAGGCCGACGATGTTCATTTAGCACAAACTTGGCTCTGTTTTCCGTTGAGCTGAAAACTCGTGCGGTTTTACGCCATTTTAGTCCAGGAGATGGAGCTGGATCTGATACAACAGTTCCCTGTAAAGGTGCACATATCCAGCGCTTCACTTTTACAATGCAGGCATACAGTACGTGTGCACAGCTAGCACATCGGTTCAGTTTAAACAAGGCTTCAATGTGTCTCAGAAGAACAAGAAGTCGCAAAGAGCGATTCGTTTATTTTGTACTGGGCGCAGAGCATCGCAACATCTCCGTAGGTTATGTACAGGAAACAGTATCGAGTGGTTTACCTCTCGACTTTTTCAATCCGAGTCATTCCTTTCTTTTCATCGCATGACTCCCATATACGCTATGCAGTTATATACACATACTATATAAATTATTGGAGGTAAAGTCAAAGTGCTTGTATGTAGAAGTGTGGGTGGGATCTGCTTATTGAAGATCTAACATTTGATTTTATTTCTGGTCAAAGGAAGTAAATAAATTAAATGATTTAAAAATAAAGAAATCAATAAATCATTCATTTTGATGAACGAGATTCAAAGAACTAAGTCAGTAAAATGATCCGATCTTCCCATCACTACTGCACACGTGCTGAGGGGTATTATGGGTGCCCACCAATTTACGAGCAGCTTATCCAAATTATAACCGTAATCATATTACGTTGCAATACAAGTATTAAAAATGAATGCACAGGAATGGCAGGAAGGGCATCCAGCGTAAAAACATGTGCCAAATCAAACATGCGGATAGTCCGCTGTAGCGACCCCTAATGGGAGAAGCCGAAAGAAAGATTGTAGTATTTGGGACACGACTGTAGTTTGTTTATTTGTTTGCAGACACAGTGTCACATCCTGCTCTATTTACACTGGTATTGCATTAGGAGTATGATGTATGTTATGTGCACTGGCGAATAAGCAATGCCAAGTGTATTGGGGGAATAAACCACAAAACGCATGGATCGTTTAATATTCATGAATTTGTTTTTTCCTAACAGGTTATAATATTTTGTTCGCAATTGTTTTCAAGTTGTTGTTTTATATGATAATTATCACAAAGTAAAATTACGTACAAAGTAGCAATTTGGGTAAAAATGAAATTTCCCATTCAAATCAACCTTAGTGTAAATTACTGAAAAATGCACATTCATTTTCTTGTTATTCAGGTCCATTCAGGCTATTACGCATTGCTCAAATCCTTTACTTTACTGTCTCTGTACTGAAGCACCTTGCTGTGGTAATCCAGCTCATGCAGCACTTTATCAAGCATAGCAACATATGGTTAACTGTCTGAGGCAGTGCATTACTGCCTCAGACAGCAGAAACATGAAATGAATTGCATTCAGTAAATGAAAATTAGCTACCGAGACTTGATGTACAGTACATTAGTCACTCTTTTAAGTAAATGACCGAGCTTTCATCTAAGGTTTATTTTATTACTGGATTTTAATATATATAAGCGAATAGCTGTCCAGAACCGTCTAGAAATGTGAACTGTACTTTAGCATGAAGAGTAAACTCGTTCACAGTAATTTAAGGTGAATCAATTTCCACCACACAGCCCGAAGCGACACTTTTAATTACACACGGAGGTTCTGTTAGTGTAATAAACCAGTGTATCAGGGTGTAGTTATTAGTGTGTGTGGGTGTGTGCGTGTTCATTCATATTTGATTGTGGCGCTTGGGCCGATCCGGTCAAAATAATACCAGGTCAGAAATGACAATTCTCTTAATGCACACATTGTATTTCCCCTTAAATCTAAACACATTCGAATAAACTTCACAGTCTTGATTTTCACAGTTGTGGTTGTCGATTATTAAAACGTATCTGTGTTGCAAGATCAAAGCTCGTGTTACGGTAAATGCATCGGCCGAACATCGTGAGTCATTAAAACTGCACTCACGTGTTGTGGTAAAAAACGGGCATATATATATATATATATATATATATATATATATATATATATATATATATATATATATATATATATATATATATAAAAAACAGAAAGTTGATGCATTGATCATTAATGTTTTTTTTAGTTGTTTAGTGGCTGGTGGTTTTGGAGAAAATTGGACCAGGATATTTCAACTAATTCCATTTTGCGAAATAACGGGTCTAATATGCCTCCAGAATTATGGTTTGCACTGTCCACATAAATGTATTATTATTTTTAATAATGTTTTGCAGTAAAAAAAATAGTTAAAGAAAACATTTACAGTATAATTAATGACCAAATACAATACTTAGTTACTAACCAATCTCATATAGTTTACAAAGCGTATTTATTTCTGTTTTGTTTTGCTTGTCTGTTTTGTCGTAAAAATAATACAAGCCTGCAGGTGTATATTTGCATGCTTGGTTAGCAGCATATAGCTTAGCATCATATCAGACCGGAACATATAAAAAGATATAATACACACAATATTACACCAGTCCTAGACATTCAAATACAGCAGATATTTCTGAATAAACATATGAAGGAATTTTAACTAGGGATGCACCGAAATGAAAATTCTGGGCCGAAACCGAAAACCGAAAAAGAGGAAAGCAAGGCCGAAAACCGAAACACAGAAAGAAATTATGCCCATTATTATTACCATTGCATTTATGGCTATGACTGTGTACAAACCTTACTAAAATCAAGGCATTTCAATTGCATAAATTAATATTAAAGTTTCAATGAATAAATTAATTACAAATTATGAAAATATTCATTAATAGCACATTGCAACAATGCACAGGATAAAATAAACAATTCAAACTTAAATGTTTAACTTAAATGCACTCATGTGTACATGAAATAATAATGTACAGGCCCTCTGGCCTGCTGAAAGGTTGTAAAATTAAATATGTTCTTTCATAAAAACAAAGTGCATTCAGAACAAGTGCAACTGCTTAAAGATACAGCAATAAACACTATCACTGGGAAACTTCCTGCCTTTTCAAAAACGTCCGCCACAGACGGAGTGCGCGTGCTCGGAGGGGTTTTGCTTTTCTGTGCCGCGTTTCTCTCATATTCAGCATAGCGATCGGAATGTTTGGATTTCAGGTGATAAATTAAACCCGACGTGGAGAAAGTTTTTACAGACGAAATTTCGGCATTACATGTTTTGCAAATCGCTATCCGAGGGTCTTTCTCAGATATACTGAAACACGTCCACACCACAGACATGTTGTTTTAGAAAAGCACGTGCAGGCAGCGGTTTCTGTTTGCGTCATCACAACACACTGTTTCGGCCGTGTTTTTTCGGTGATCAAAGTCTTTCGGCTGAAAACCGAAAATGCACTTTTGGGCCATTTTCGGCCGAAAATTTTCGGTGGCCGAATATTCGGTGCATCCCTAATTTTAACATGTTGTTGCATACCGTACTGTTCTCTCTCAATCTCATGACTCAGCGTCTTGTTTAAAGGTAATCTAGAACAATATCTGAGGAAGAGCCAGTCACGAGATTTTGATTGATTGTGACTAAATTTTTTTTCAAATTCATGTATATCGCATGTGTGTCCTTTACTGGATTCACGGCTGGTCATGGATTAGACATCTCACCAGAGCCAGTGGCAGCAGTGAACAGGGGTGTGCTTAGCTCAAACTCAGTTTGCTTCTTGCCCTCCCAATCAAAGTTTGAGTTTATTATTTCAGCCAATAGGAAAAGCCAATGAGCAATGATCAGCCAATGAACAAGGATCAGTCTGTAACAGTCTCACCTAAAGCCCTGCATCAGCATCACAAGATTAGTGCAATTTGTTCCTTTGATCAGAAAAAAAAAATATTTGTTACATTAATCTACATACACAAACTTTGACTATAGTTCCAATAATGTAAATATATACAGTACAAATGCAGCCAAGGACAAATTATGATTAAAAGAATGAGTCCAGTTTGTTTTAGTTCGTTCAGAATGAACTTTCAGATCAAGACGCTTACAAGACTTTAGCTCTCTTCTGGCTTTGTTTTTGTTTTTGTTTTTGAAAGTGTGTCTACTCAGTTTGTGATTGTTGTGAAACATCTCACAAATTCTTGTTTAACAAACTGCTGTTACAACATCACGTGTGTCATTTTTAAAAACCTATATGCAATTCTAGTGCTGCATGTGTCTCTAGTGATGTTGCTGCTAGCACATTAGAGGCTACAGCTAATTTCAGTTTATCCTCCACAAGCACTGCTCTTTCCTAGTCCTCAACAAGTTCCCCAAAGCAGACCTATAGCTGCTTTAGCCCCAGTACAGGCGGTTAGCGAGTTAAATAACGACGCGTCATCCCAACCAATGTTAGCGAGTTACTCAAATCGTGTTGTAAACCACTCATCTAATCCTTCCTGGTACCACACGCGACCAGGGCTGGAGTTCAGTAAATCATTACAAGGTGCAAACCTTTCAAAGATCGCCGTGTGTTTGTCAGCGATGAACCCGGTCATGGTTGCTCCCTGATGATGAAGTGAAGCAGGCTGGCCCCAGATGGTTCAGGCATACTGGCAAATCTTTCTTTGGCCAAATTTTTCCAGGCATTGCTTAAACACTGGGAGGAAGGCATCAATGTAGAAAGGGAGTTTGTCGAAAAATAATGCAGTTTCTACTATTTTATTAACTTAAAAGTCCTTGGTATACTTGAACACCTCTCGTATAAATAAGCAAGATGTCAGGCCGATTGCTTTATATGGTGTGGCTATTCAGAATGTACTGTTTTTTTTTGTTTTGTTTTGTTTTGTTTTTCTTTGTCGATTTTTTGTTGAATTTTTAAAACATCTTAACAATCCAGGTTCTAGTGTTTTGTTCTATCACGTCTATCATCATCTATGCTGTCTTAAACCATGTGAGCGTCTCCAGCGCGCTCCCCTGCCTGATTTTTCGGCTTCTTCTCTGAATGATTTCTTATAATTGTTTTTTTCACTGCAGCCATTTTTTTCCCAGAGCCGCCAGTGTCAACGCAATTATCCTAATTAGCGCTAATTCAACATGGCTCGAGCCGTTTTTGCTAGCGGAGCAGAATGAGAGCCCTAACGAGAACACTCAAAAGAGGAGGGCCCTCTGCCCGATGCCTCCTCTGGGCACACGGTAACCGTTCCCATGGAGATCGGCTTTCGGAAGCGACACGGCGAGGGGAGGGGTTAGCTTAGGTGTGTAGCTGGAAAAATACAAAAATAAAAACAGCACGGGAATTAGGACGAGACTGCAATCTGACAGAAGCGAAGAGTGCCGCGCTTCACAGTGGGTGGGGCTGGGTTATTTCAGGCAGCAATCAAAACGTTTTTTTTTTTTTTGCAGATTGACGAATAAATACATGAATAGCCTAAAACTGAGGCTACAAAAAAAACTTTTTAAAGAACAAACTTTTAGGCCAAAAATCCTAATCTGCTCATGTAGCCGAGACACACTGTCGCTCCCTGAAACTCTATTACCTTAAGCTGCTTAATCTCGATCTTCTGAGTGTTCAGACGTAGATCTTATTGGAGGGCAAACGGATGACATGCGGTCTTTACACTTTTGGGGGGATTTGACGATGTAATTTCCAGCTGAGAGAAAAAGCGAGAGAGAGAGAAAGAGAAAGAGAGAGAGATGTTATCATTAATTCTAAATTTGCACATTTTTGTGGTTTGATGATTACAATGTTACAGCCCAGCCGACTGTGTAATCTGCTGCACGCACTATAGGCAGTGATGGCTGTGCCGAAATTCTCCTCAAAAAGGTCAGATGCAGTGTGTATTTGACGCCATTGTTATTATTGGCGGTGAAGGATAACGAATATTGGATTGGGCCGGGGCTAATCTTAAACCCCGGATCCGATTGAGCTTTTATATTGTCAGTGCGTTCTCCGGTGCGGAATCAAAGGCCACGTTTTTTGATGAATCTACAACCATGGCGTTTCTGCTCTCCCCTGATGGATGTACTCTGCGTTTCAGGATTTGGAGTGCACAGATGATTCTCTCCTCTTGTTTTTTTTCAGACTTCTTTTTCCTCTGTTTGCCCCCTGCCCTTGCTCATTTCCCTTTCTGCTGTCTGACACATGCTGACAGAAAACAAATGGTTCACTTTTTCGCCTCCTTCCATTTTTCTTTTTTTCTTCCCATAGACACGCACTCACACCACATGCATGCATTTTTTAGTTCAGGGTTCACTGATTTGTAGCTGTCAGTGTTGTCAGCAGACTGAATAGTGACCATCTTACCTGCCGAGGTAGATACAGATACGACCCCACGTCTGCTGGATATCCTGCTATGCCTTCTTTTTGCTCCAGGGCTGCATTTCGATTGATGGAATGAGACACGTCCTGACGTATTCTTTTCTTCGCCTGGGTCAAAATAACGCTTTAGGGCTGCAAACCTAATGAGCGCTGTGGAGAGGCAGGAGGGGGGGGCGGATTCTGATGTGTTTTAGCCTGAGGTTGGCATGGAGCTTATGTGTCAAACGGTGTCCTCTGCGTACTTTTGGCGCAGGTTGCATGTTCACACCGAAACAACATGTCGGGTAATAATGAAAGGTGCCATGTTTTTTTTCATCACTCAGCCTAATCTGAGACAGTGCTATGACTTGAAATCTTCAAAAACCACGTATTTCTTTATTTTTTTTAATCGGCAGCTGTTCATGCAGAGGCTGTTATGGCTCATTAAATTGATTTGAACATGTGAACATGAGGTTTAAGTCACATGAACATCAAATCCGTTTTCCAACCCACGAATTTGGACGCTAGAACCGTTCATTCTCCAAAGATCTAAAATGCATGTTTCCCCTAGCCTATTCTGCTTTCTTTCTGTGTTTGGTCCACTAGACTTTGTCTTTTCACACAGAAATTTTCTAATTAACAATCGTTTTCTTAATCTTTCATTTGCTTCAGGTCTCAGGGGAGAAAATGTTCCATTGACCTTCACAGCTGCAACCTCAAGGTAAAAAAAAAAACAAATCTTTATCCTTGCTTTACTTCCCTTTCAACTGGCTCAAACGTGTGGTGTCGGTGTGGATCATTTGTAAGGTTTATGCCCTGATTGTATTTGTCATTTAGAGTAATCCAGGTGTTTGTGGCCACGTAATCAAGATCTGCACATAAAATACTAAATAATAAAACACTTTCCCTGACTTTAAACACATGGCTGTACTTTAAATAACTTAAAAAAAATCTTTCACAGTTCTCCCATATGACTTTAAAAAAAAAAAAAAAAAAAAAGCATTAGCTTGGGATTGGTATTAGCGATTTGAGGATTGTTTGGTTGTTATACGTTTGGTTACTACATGCTAAACCAGTAGTCTCAGAGGCTTAGCTGGTGTAGGTGGTGGATGTCTGAGGGCCTCTGAGATCACTTTATTATAAGAAATATGTTGTAAAAAAATATGGCTGTAAATATGAGGAAGCAAATACGAACTTGCTAATTTAGATGTTAAAGTGCTAGTTTACTGGGTGCTAGCTAGCCATCTCTAAATATGCATTCTTATGAATAAGGGATGATAAGATTCACCAGTTCGCATCGGTAGATTGGCATAAAAGTGAAAAATGCGATCCATCGATTTGAAAAGTGTACATCCGATACAAGTTGGCATTTATATTGCGATACATCGTTTTGAGCATATTTGCACCCTTAAAAACCGAATTATTTATACATAGGGAGTGAAATTTATTTATACACAGTTCTGTTACAGCAGCAAAGAAAAAGAAATGCAAATGTATAAAAGAATAGAGACGTAATATGGTATACAGTATATACACAACACAATGTATAAATACAAAAGAAGAAAAAAAAAAAACCACGAGTAAGTAGTCATGCTAACCGACATATTGCACACAGGTAATATTGCACGGTTTTAAAATCTCTGTTATTGCACATGTTTTTTTAAATACTTTGTTATTGTTATTATTGCAGTTAAACAGTGATAACAGTGTGTATTTTAGTGACTGGTTCACTGGGAGCAGCTTCGATTGTAAAGTCTAATAGCAGCAGGGAGAAAAGACCGTCTGTTACATCACACTAAGGATGTAACAGTGTGTCACTGGAGGAGCTGCTCAAAGATGAAACTGTTTCATCCAGGGGGTGAGAGACGTTCTCCAGCAATGATGATAATGTAGCTACCATCCTCCTTTCTCCCACCTCCTGTACAGTGTCCAGGGGAATCCCCAGGTCTTCCTGATCAGCTTGTCCAGTCACTTCCTTTCTGCAGCAGAGATGCTGCTGCACCAGCAGAAAACACCATAGAATACGAATGAGGCCACCACAGAGTCAAGCTTATAATTGATGTACTACAATTTTAAATAAGACCTGGAGATAATACGGCGAGAACAGTGCTGCCTGATTTGAAAGCGTGAGGAAAGAACGTTCTGCGCAGGAGTTAGTGATAGTGTAGAAAGAGACAAGATGTACGAGTTTCACTTGCTGATGTTTAACGAATTTAGGGTGTGACCCCCGAGCTCCTTGTCAGTGTCTTAAATGAAGTGGTAAATAAAAAAATCGCCAGAACAAAGCCAAGTACCCATGAACATTGCGTTGAATCAAATTGAAATCGGATCACACCGCATCGGTAACTGCTCCATACGTATCTTTAATGCACCGTATCATTGGCTATGCATCGAGATGCCCACCACTATTATGCATAATACAGGACAGTGTCCTGAGAGAAGGAAGTAGGGATGGCAATTTGGTACGGAACTGTTTTTGATTTTAATATTCATGAATATCCATGTATCGAATATATAGAGATGTTCCCTGAACATCCGCTTTGGTGGAAACATGTTGTACACATATACAGTTAGGTACACATACAAAATTGGGAAATGTTATTTCTTGTGGACCCTATAAAGGTTACGGGTTTAGATACAGTAATTTCTCGATTAGGTGCAAGTAGACTGTGATGAGGGAAAAATGTTTTTGTGTTTTAAACCCAGTCCTCTATACTACACTTATATGCAACAGCATATATTAATGAAACTGTGGGTTTTATAATAACCCCTGATGCCTGGGTAAAGTGCAAGAGCTTTATTACAGATAACGGTCAGTACAGCAGAGTTGGTGACTCACGATTGTCAGAAAAGGTTTTCGTTGATGAAAAAGATGCTAAACAAAAAATAGCATAAGCATTAAAACAGAAAAAGAGCACTGAGCTTTTGTTCAAATATCCTGAAACACTGACCTTTCATGTTTTCTTTTACACGATGAAATCCGTCTTCAGTTTTACAATCTCTCACTTGGCTTTGGAAAATCAGGGTGGAATAACAGGCAAACGTCACCGAAAGCTCGAAATTTGTATTTCATAAGGTTTCCTTCAACAGCTAAAACACACACACACACACACACACACACACACACACACACACACACACACACACACACACATATATATACACACACACACACACCCCGTCCCTCTACCTTTTTTCCCCTGTCTTTCTCTTTCACTCTTTTGGCATCTAAATGTTATCCGCCCACATTTACTCCACGGCACCCTATTGACAGATGACCCTGTCTCTCTCTCACACACACACACACACACACACACACACACACACACACACACACACACACACACACACACACACACACACACAAACACATACTTCGACACAATGGCGCAAGCGGGCTTATTTAGAGTTTACATCAGAGCTACGTTATTATGAAAGATGGCTATTTACGTGTCTCCTTTTTAGAGAAGTCGTTTGGGCGGATGAAAAAGGCGCTTTTTGGGATTACGATTCCTCATGCACGCTCCAAATCACGCTGCAAATTCAATGTGAAATTGGCCTACAGTGCGCTGAATACTGTCAGCCTCTGATGCACAGTGCTCACAGTGAAAGGGGTCATTTATATGGATTAGTTAATGTGCTTTTAGAGAGCGAGAGAGAGACCCTGTGGACATATAAATAAGGTTCCTTTTCAGTTTGATCACTGGCCTGTTTTCTCTCTGTTATTCTTCTCATTTCACATTCTTTTATTGCCAGCTATTCCCAAATAAGACCAAGACGCAACTGTCCACAAGTTATTAAATATCGAATGTATGGCTTTATGTTTGATGAAGTAATTAATGAAAAATCTGACAGATAGAGAAGCAGAAGGACAGATATATTGCAGGGTATTGCTGTTTAGAGACAGAGCACTAGTACAGGGATCACTCTTCACGATACAGAACAGGTTTATGGGGACATAACTTACATTTATCTGTTTTCTGAAACCTTAGGAGTGTCATGGGAATAACCAGTGGTGGACACAAACCATGTATTTGAGTAAAAGTAAAAGTGCTCCCTTTAAACTCTCATTTGAGTAACAGTACAAAAATATTCACTTTCAAACGTACTTAAGTATCCAAATTACTATGATTTATTATGGCTATAATCAAGGTTCCCTGGTGGTCTAGTGGTTGGGATGCGGCGCTCTCACCGCTGCAGCCCGGGTTTGATCCCCGGTCAGGGAACCAACCCCAGCCACTCTTAGTGCTGGTCCCAAGCCCGGATAAATGGGGAGAGTTGCATTAGGAAGGACATACAATGTAAAAACATGTGCCAAATCAAACATGCGGATGATCTGCTGTGGCGACCCCTAGAGGGAGAAGCCGAAAGAAAGTTTATTATGGCTATAATGTTTCTATTGTCTTTGGTGTTGCAAAACTTTTGCTCTTTATGAGACTTGAATGTTACTCTCAACATACCAGTCTACTAATAGAATGATATTCATGAGTCAAACGCTAATTGATTTTTATTAAAATGATAAAAAAAAAAAAATAAATAATAATAAATAAAAAAAAACGCTAATCTTCCATCATTAATTTTCTCTCCAAATGTTCTGCTTGCTGGTGAACTGATGCTGATCTGTACGTACGTGATAAGTAGACACCACCAAGCGCCAACAAAACAACTTTAAAACCCTAACCCTACGCTCTCGACACTGATCGGTGGATTGCTGCGGGTTCGACCAGTTAAGTTTTTTTTCCACTTGTAAATAAAAAGGAACGACCGATTTCGCAAAGTGTATTAAGGTTCAAATAAAAGTCTCTCTAAATACTTCAGTAAAGTACAGATAAGCGAAAAAGCTACTTAAGTACAATGAAGAATTACATTTACTTCATTACTGTCCACTACTGATTATAGCATGCAGGGTTTACAGATCTACAGTCTCATTCTTCATTCTGTGTTGTAGACGTGATACAGATTGTAGGGATGTTTTGAGGTAATTATTGTTGGCAGATTCGAAATTGGTAGACTTAACGATTAAGATGATCGGAATGTCGTGAGTACAAATTAGATTCAACTTTATTAGATTAGATTCAACTTTATTGTCATTACACATGTACAAGTACAAGGGTCTAACCAAAGTGCAATATCAGCAAGTGCAGGATATACAGTGTTTACATGATTTACATAAGTTAAATCCCAGCACCACCAAAGTTCCACTGCTGTGCTCTTGAGCAAGACCTTTAACTCTAATTGTAAGTCATTCTGGAAAAGGGCATTTGCCATATGGTTTAAATGTAAATGGATTGGTGTGGACGTATTTGAGACACACCTTATATTACTTTTTGGTTAAATTCAATTGATTGATCACAGTAATTATTACCGATATAAAGTTCCAGGTCACCGAAGCGTTTGTTTGGATGTAAAAAAAAAAAAAATTGTTAATGCCTCTGACATTTCATGTTATAATCAGGAAGTAAAGTTATTTAAGGGTAAAACATTCTGGATTCTAAATTGGTATATTGTGGTGAAATTAATAAAAAAAGATTTGAAAAATTCCTTTCAGTATGTTTAGTTGGTGTTGATGGAACTTTAGTATTTCAGTAGAATAATAGTAAAATAATGGTCACTTTTTCGTTGCTTATTTGCACTACAAATGTTTGTATCGACGAACTCTTACTATGGTTTTATTCTCCTCAATAAAACCTCGAACCGTCCCCAAAATCTTCGTACATGTAGGCGGAGAGATATTTTTGTCAAATTGTAAAATTGTCCTCCCAGAACTTTTTCAAACGAAGAGTTTATGTTTGTGACCTCCTGCAGAAATGTGTGCGCAGGCGTTCTCTCCTGAATTCTTCGCTCCAGCTCTTTGGATTATTATTTTTTTCGTTATTTTTGCAGAGGCACCGCATAGTGAAGGAAGGCAGTCTGGCAGAGTTTGAGCACTTGACATGAGCTTAAGACGAGACTGGCAGCCATTAGTGTCAGAAAGAGCCTCTCTCGGCAGAAAGATGTTAGCGCTGGCCTTGCTAATCCACCCCCAGCTACTGCCAGTTTAACACACCAAGGCTCTGTAATACTACGATTTACACACTTCAATTTACCCTGGCATCCAACAGCCGAGAGCTACGACTTGCTGAAATACTCTCACTTTCTCTCTCTCTCTCTCTCTCTCTCTCTCTCTCTCTCTCTCTCTCTCTCTCTCTCTCTCTCTCTCTCTCTCTCTCTCCTCTTTTACTTGTCTATACACACACACACACACACACTTTCGGATGCTATTACTAGTACGAATCCTATCGGTGGTTTCTAGATGAAATGCTTTTTTCTTCTAATTGATTTCATTGTCAGTAAGCTCAGCGGAGACGCTTTCCGCCGCAGCTGCCTCCTCGTCCTCCTGAATCCATCTCTCTGAATCGTCACCGATTCCCCCTTTCTCTGCTCCTCTGTCACTCTGTAAAATGACTCTTGCCGGATGATCCATCATTCGACATGGAGACAGCACCCCGACACATTGTCTCACAAAGTCCTTTAGCATCCCTTATCTCCGCACTAACTTTGCCGATCATTCAGCTGCTGTTGTGCAACTGTTTTTTTTTGTTTGTCTGTTTTTTTTTTTGTTCACACTTTTATGAACAGTCACTTTCTGTATGGAAGAGGCGTGTTTTGTGTACAGTGTGTTCTGTAATAAGAACCCGCGAATTTTCCGAGCCACGAGTTACGAACCGTGAATTATCGGGGTTGACTGTATATATATATATATATATATATTTAATACATCACAGTTCATAATTCGTGCCATCATACCTCAGGGACTATTAGTGTATATTTATATTTAAGCCAACCAGGACTATAAAAATGGATGTTAGCATGACAGTACTAAACGGATGCTAGCATGGCGGTACTACACGCAGCAGTAAGTTGCTAGTGTGTCCTATTACTGATGTCCGCACATGTCGCGGGTCAAGATGGCTGACAACAGGGTGCATAGAACAGGTTGTGGTGATAAAGTTTCTTGTGAACGAAAGCGTAAAACCCGCAGAAGACTGGAGAGTGAGGAGGCGCTCAGCCGCTGTAAGACATTCGAATTGTGCAAACGCTTTAAACACGGCCGCATGTCCGTCAGTGTTATGGGTTCCAGCATACAGCAGTCATTCATGTGAAGAAGTTCCTCTGAGGTCAGCATTTCAGCACTGGTGACAGAGCGAAGCAGGTTGTCCTAGAATGGTTCAGGCGTACTGACAAATCTTTTCATGCCAAATGTTTCCAGGAATTGGTTAAATGCTTGAATAAGTGTATAAATGTTGCAGGGGAGTATGTTAAAAAACGAATGCAGTTTCCACTCCTAAAATGTAGTTCTTTTATTTTATAAACTCAGTATCGGTTTGACTCGAATGTCCCTTGTATATACTCTATAGTATTAGATACATTACTGATTCCTTTCATACTTTCTAGCACGGCTGTCATGATCATTCCTCATCCTCCGTTGTACAGGAAGATGTTTAAGATGTAAAAGTTGTCTAATTTATGAGGGGAAAAAAAAGAAAAAAAAAAGCATCAGCAATTAGTTTTACATTTAAAATGTAATCAGGGCCATTTAGTGTAATCAGTGTTCCTTCATAAGCAGGAGAGCGAATAGAGAGAGAGAGAGAGAGAGAGAGAGAGAGAGAGAGAGAGAGAGAGAAAAAGGGAGAGAGAGAAAAAGGAAGGCCAAGATTAAAAACAATACCCATAAATTGTTCAGCAGCCAAACGCATGCATGATAAAAATGTTTCAAGTTGTCTGGGTGTGGCCTAATATGCAAATTAATATGCTAACGAGTCTTACGCCTTTCAAGCAGAACTACATCCAACCTTATTGTATCGTACGTAATATCTAAGTGCATTTCAATTCAGTTAGACGATCACCGAGTGCGTTATCGCATCACACATCCCTTCCTCCGCTTTTTTTGCAGTGAGCAACTACACAGCATATTTCACTCTTCAGTTTCTCATCAAGCCCGAGTTGATGAAAGATCTTTTTAGGTCAGTGGCGCCCACGTTACCATTTATTCCACAGCTGTAATTACTACAAGAGTGGAATCATCAGTGATAATTATTTCTGCGCAGCAACTCCTCTAATAGGATTTCCTCTTTTCCCCCTCCCCCAGCAGTCCCCTGACACAAACGGGTTCGGACGTGCCGTCCCAGCGCATTTCTCTTTAGTTCATTATCAGACCTGCTCTCCTCCTAATAACGCTAGCTATTATTATGAACAAACGCATACCGCACTTTGAACCCAACACGGTATGGAGACTGATTATGGTTCAGAAAGAGAAAGCAATCGGGCTGGATTTCTGGAGCTGAATGCACACTGTGTGCAATCGCGATACACACTTCCACACCGCAGCATAGCCGTTTTGTTCAGCTCGGAATGGATTCGTCTGAATGAATCCCAGCGCGCCTAACCTTATGTATGAAAACAGGTAAAAAAAAAAAAAAAAAAGCTGTTTAAAAACCACAATCAGCGTACATTTCTGAAAGCGAGGGCATCGCAATGTGATGCAATTTCCACCTTAAAACTGCGTAGTAAACTCTACAGAAATAGCTATTACCTTAGATCATTAGAGCTGATGTAACTTCAACTCTGTCTAGAGTAACGTCCGTGAGGAGGCAAGGCCTCCGTGTTTAAACGAAGGTAGTCGATAAAGTGAAAATGGGGAAGCGTGAACTCGGAAAGCTTTATTATGAAGAAAGAAACGGCATTGTCACTTTAATCGGTGACTCGACATAAAACAGGCGCACACACTTGGTAAACAAACCAATGGCAGGCCGGGGGGGGGGGGGGGGGGGCACAGGAACCAGAATATAAGCACACAATTTTTTTTTTTTTTGAATGCATATCTAATTATTAAACATAAATGATTGAATTCTACCTACTCATCCTCCGTCCTCCAAGTGGACACTCGTGTAGTGCCGAGGAATGAAATTTTAAACTCGACGCAGGACGCAGAAGTGGAACATTTTAAAGTAAAAGAACAATGAAGTTTTTTTCAAGTTCAAGATGTGCAAATGGATGGCCATCACTCATGCACATAATCATTCAAACACACACACACACACACACACACACACACACACACACACACACACACACACACACACACACACACACATCTTCCTGATTCTCCTATGATGGAAAACAGGTCAGCTGTGAGTCTGACTGCTTCATCTGAAGGCAGCTCAGGAATTATCTTTAATCTCTAGCAGTGCATGGAGGGATAAATGAAGGAATTATGCATCGACGTGTAAACAAAAGCCCCTGTGTTTCACTGTCTCTCTGACAATTCCCTTTTTGCATTCAAAGCACATAAAGCCTAGTGAGTTAGCTTCTGATATTACTTGCATTATAGCAGCTATAAACACTTTGCTCCTTCATTAGTACAGAAGCTAAGAAGAATGCTTTGACCTAAATCTTATAGGACAACACAGGGCACAGGCAAGTGTGTGTGTGTGTGTGTGTGTGTGTGTGTGTGTGTGTGTGTCTTGGCACAGTGTCAAAGCTACAATCTTTACTCCCTGACCACTTAATTAAGGGTTTGCATGTGTAATAGCGAATAGGTCAGTATTAAACATCTAAATCCTGCAGAGTCTGTCCAAACGCAGAGGCCGATCGATGACCCATACGGTCAGCGTAGCCCTGATTGCCCTCCTTCCTGTGTGTGTGTGTGTGTGTGTGTGTGTGTGTGTGTGTGTGTGTGTGTGTGTGTGTGTGTATGTATTGATGAGATGTTTGTGTCGATAGCTCAACAGCGATCCACCACATACTCCAGTTTCAGTGATATTGATTGCTGAACTTCCAACACGGAAGAAGTGCTCCACTATCGAACTCTGTAGCAGCTAAGAGTAGAACAGTATGTGATGTCCATAAACACATAGCTTACACAGAATCCGATTACAGGATATTTCTGTTTCAACTGCAATTTCTGCTCGAGCATTTGGAAAAAAAAACTATATTTAAATATGTGTGTAAATTCATAATAAGAGGATCTAGTACATCTTTTACACCACGTCACGTTTTACACGCCCGATTGATTTCTACACGCTTCTGAGCATGATTTTGTTTTGTGTTTTGTTTTGTTTCCACATCAAATCTGATTCTGTCACTGTGGTGGAGCCACAACACATGATCTTAAAAGTTCCTAGGATTCTGTAAAGGGTTGTAGAGAGAAATTATTCCTGTAATGTACTGGAATGGCTTTTATGCACTATACTATATAATAATAATAATAATAATAATAATAATAATAATAATAATAATAATAATAATAATAATAATAGTGATATTAGTAATTGCAATTATTTTCCATTATACGTTTCTAAGACCCGTGTGTGTGTGTGTGTGTGTGTGTGTGTGTGTGTGTGTGTGTGTGTGTGTGTGTGTGTGTATATATATCAATGCCTTTTTAGTAGCCAATTTGGGGTTTCCAGATAAATATTTCTCACTATTTCAGTATTAAATATTATTTTCAGCATTATACACATTAAATAAAAGATCATTCGACATCCCTAGAAAAATTTGCCTATTTCACGAGCACCTATTGGATGACCAAAACAATCAAGTTAAAATGCGATAAAATAAAAAAAAAGCACATTCAAACAGCAGCTCTGCCATATATATAACAGTAACTTATTACATTTTATTGCATCAATTACTTCTCTAAATCTCAATTTTTTTCCACTTAAAAATAAGACTGCACTCTACTAACTCTCTGCTTCTGCTGCGGCTGCTGTTGTCTCTGAGCACTGCAGCAAATTACACAGATTTATTATCTTCTAATGTCTTTAACTGCTCTTGACCCTCTTCCAAAAGATCAAGTGGAGGCCGGTTCAACACCGCCATCCTATTAATGTCTGCTCAGTGGTCAATGGAAGACTGCGGTCTAGTGAACGATTGTGATCTGGAGATTTAATGGTATTGCACTTGGAACACACATTATTTAGCATTATAATAAGAGATCGGAGTTAAGAGAGCCGTGCTAGTGATCGATCGTCGCGTCGCGAGCGGCGGGAACCGTAATCGTCATGCTGCTTTTCGTCTTGTAAACTATTTAAAAGCTTTTTACATACATCGGTACTGATACGGGTAACGCAAGGACGTAGTAGAACAAGATAATGTGAATTGCATATTGCATCATAGATCATTACAGCATAAACATAAACATAAACATCTCACCCCTGCCTCAGTGCTTGATGAAATGTGCGATTTCCCTCGTCCCCCAGCCCTCCCCATCTGCTCATCTGCCCACAGCACTAGCTAATGAAGTTTTTTTTTTTTTTATCAGCTCTTTAATATCAGACAAGTCAAATTAAATTGACCTGCCTATTAAGCCGGACATGATGAGCTAAAGCAGCGGCAGTCCTCTCCTCTAATCTCATCTCCAGGTCTCCTAGTGAGGGATAATGCCTACTTCATGCTAACACTGCAGGCTAATAAGAAGCTGAGATATCGATAAAGAAAGAAACGAAATGGTTCGAAACTCATTGTAGACCTCATTACAGTGTGGAAATCACAATGGTACAAGATCAAAAACATAAACATGGATTCTTTGTTTCTTTTTGTTTTTTGTTTGTTTTTTTGCATGAGAGTTCATTTAGTATATTTTTTAAAATAAATACTATATTAACCTGAAAGTTAACATCTTTAAAATAAATCTAGGGTTCTCTTGACACTTTATAGATGTGGCATGACGGTTATACTGTAAGACCAATCAGATTCAAGGAATCAGCATTGCTGTGGTACAGAAAGATTTATTCTGAAATTCAAGCACATGTGGATTTTTGGATGTCGTGCGTTAGAGGTCGGCAATTTTTTATTTTTATTTAATCAACATCAGCCAATTGTGCTACAAATTAGGCCGATTATTTAGCAAGTGCATCTTGCATTCCAAACTTTGTGCGTACATTCTGCACCCATACCAGCAGGTGGCAGTAGTTTGCATTTGGCATCCTAACAGGGAAACCGGAAGAGCTAGAACTGTGCATATCTAAAGCAAGCAGCTTTTACACCTGCCCCAAACATTACGGATTCGTCAAGCTTTTTTTTTTTTTCAATCATGTCTGCTAATTTGCAAAAACAAGAGCAAGAATGTCTACAAGTGTCTGTTCGTTCCATCTTTACCCTGAAAGCGCTGTTTGCTTTCGTCAGCTGTAGTTGTAATAAATGATAAATTTAAGCAATTTTCGGTGTAATCTTTTATCGCTTAACTGTTAGATTTTATGAAATGGGGTGGAAAAATGGAAAATCGGCTAAACATGTCGGCCCAAAATCAAATCGTCTGCCCTGATTTCCAAATATCGGCATCAGACGGAGAAAATCGGTCGACCACCATCATGCATGTGCACGCTTAAGATTCTCTACAACACGCTAACGCCTCCGACAGATCTCCAGTACGCTATCAGCGTCTCTGCAGCACGAGTAAACAGAAGCTCCGGAATGATGGATTATCAAAAGACTCTCAGTAGCAAAAAAAAGTTAATTATTCTTAGAAAGTAATTAATCCCAGACTGGAGATAATAGCTTTTTTTTTTCTTTTTTTTTTTTCTCTGGCTAGGTGAGTGGGCTGAGAAATAAAAGTATATTTGTTGAAGACGAGCAAATTGTTCAGGAATCCTTATCATGGCTTGTGGCATTTCTTGATGGTGACAAAAAAGGAAAGAAAAAAAAAGATGAAATATTAACTGAAAATATCACCACGAGGGATGGAAAATAAATGGCTTTGGTGTGGCCAGTCGAAAAGATTCAGTGTGATTTAGCACATGTGGATTGAAACCGATGAATGGCGATTGAAATCGTTGGCCTTGGGTTGAAAATGTGTTAAAATAAAAATGCTCCTCAGAGCAACTCACGGTTGTTTATACAAGTTAAAAAATAAATAAATAAAAAAAAAAGGTTTCCCTGCTGTAGATAGAATTTGCTTGATTAATTGATGTCACATATTGAGCCATGTACATATTCATCTTGTGGTGACAGTCGTATTATAACCTTATAGGCAAATGATCTGAGGGGATTCAGAGAATTAGTCGACTATCTGTCTTTCTCTTGAAAAGATCCAGAACAAGCTTACGTGTCCTTAAATCATCTTCCAAGTTCCACACTGAGGCGGTTGGCCAGGCCAGTGCATTCGGTACTAGAAGGTTAAAAAGTGCTACGGCTTACGGTGTCCATTTTTATTAGCTAGCCGAAGTAAAAGAAAGGGGGGGAAAAAGTGGCATCGTTATTGATCGCTCTGTAAACCCTCTATAATTACTTGCATGTGCAGACTCGCGTGTTAGGGTCAGTATTATCTCGGCCCATTTTACAGGTCAGTGCTTCGGTTCCAGCAATAAATTACCCGTGTGTAAACACCGGCTTCAACCTTGGGGAGACTTATCGAGTCTAAGCGGCAAAAAGACGCACCGATATGTCTGCTGTCCCTCTCTTTACTTCGGACCGAAATAAATTACAGCCAATGCGGGAACAAGACTTCACGTCTATTGCAATTTTATACACCTCAGCAGCTTTGTGTTTGGGCAATTAGAAGAGGAAGGGATACCGGAACGCCATACAGCGCCCGTCTTCTCCTACCTGACCTGCCTCATTTATATCTGTACCTGATTGTGACACTGTTGCATATCCTATTAATCATGCTAATGCCTTTCTAATGTACGCAAACGTATTCTTCTCGTACGAGTGAACGTTTTTATTTATTTTGAACGTGCACAGAGAAGTTTTCAGTCTTCTCATATTTCAGAAGTTTAAGAGGAAAACCAAAAAGCGCTAATGGTTTTTGAAAGGGTGTTGAGGCAGCGCTTTTGAGGCACAAAACCTCTATAAGTTTATACAATGAAATAAAGAGGAGTCCTGTGAGACCTGTGTATAAACTAATACGTCTGAAAGTTTGTGTACGTCCACTAATATATTATCAATAGTATGAATAGTTAATTAGCATTTATATTAATATAGTATTAATAATTTGAATAGTATTAATATTGCATAGTGTATCGTATTGTATATAGTATTAATATACAAGGTGGTATCAACGAAATTCGAGACTAATGGTGCCACCAGACAAACCTGAAGTAATGAGTGAAACGTACGCTTGATATACGGCGATGCCGCAACGAGTGGTTCGAGGCGTTTTGAGCGGCACGTGCGCTTCAAGACGGAAGAACGTCACTGGAAGGCGACGAGAGATCAGAAAGACGAGCTCAACCCCCGGAAATGTCAAAATCAATCGGCAAGACGTGGATGATGATCGTCGGAGAAAAATCCACACGATCGCCGCACCCACCCTACGTGTGACCAGATGTGACTCCTGACGACTTTTATCCCGAAGATGAAGATCCAGCTCAACCATTGCGGAGATCTTGCGCCAATAGCTAAAAGTTAGCATGGTTGTGACGCTTTGAAAAGAAGACTTCCAGGACACATTCCAGATGTAAGCGCTGTATTGCTGTGCAAAGGGACTATTCTGAGGGTGTAAAGATCCTTCTCATGAACAGAGCAAGTCTTGAACATGTTTGGATCCCACCTCATAGTTATAACAATCGTCATCAAACCTAATCGTCTTTATTGTCATTCCAACCATATACAGTTTAGTACACAGTGAAACAAAGCAGCGTTTCCACAGGACCAAGGTGCAACATCAGACAACATAAATGAACAAAAGGAACACGGAACTACACAAAACTCTAAACAAACAACACAAAGTGCTAAAATAGTAAACACAGTGACACTGGAGGTTTGTGCATGTGGATACTGTACATGTCAACATTTGGTCCGATGTAAACATGAAGTTCAAGCAACAAGTGTGCAAACAGCAATTTTGTGCAAGTTTTGTTTTTGTTAATATTATCAATAGTGCTTTATTAGTATATTATTAATAGTATTAATATATTAGTGCAGCTTATTTCCCGGATTCTCCTTCAGCTCAAACCAATGGATTTTTTGGTGTCGCGACGTTTTGCCGCTAAACATGTATCCGTTTATGTCGCATCTGCACAGATGTTCCACTTCTCCTGGAGACATCTGGCTGCAGTGCGAGATGCCCTGGCCTTTGATTCTGCAGGTGAACCCAGACAGACTCCTTTCTTGCCTGATGGCAAGTGCTTCAGATGTTATGTTAGATAAATTCACAATCAGAATCATGCCAGAATTGCAGGAATGTTTTTTGTTGTTGTTGTTGTTGTTTTTTTGTATGTATGTATGTATGTATGTATGTATGTATGTATGTATGTATGTATGTATGTATGTATGTATGTATGTATGTATGTACAAGAAAATGAGTGAAATTTAAATAGGTTGCTTCTGGTCATCCTGTGAGAATAATGTTCATGTTTGTCTTTTCTTTGAGCTGCGAAATCAATAACCTCCCAATGGAATGATCACCTTAATGGGTAATCAATGATGCCCTGAATACTGATCTCCCACAGGGATACACTAGGACAGGGCTCGGTGTGTGTGTGTGTGTGTGTGTGTGTGTGTGTGTGTGTGTGTGTGTGTGTGCTCTCTCTCTCATAGTGTACTGCAATGCTTGACTGGATAGCACTTTCCAAACAGAAGAGATGGCAATATCGATTAAGCGAGTGTGTTTTTCTTACTCCCAAATGGCCGCAGTAATCACCCTGAGCTCAGTGTATTTACGTTCAGCAATGCCGCCTTTTTTTTTTTTTTTTTTTTTTTTAAACCATACGAACAAACAGTATATCGCAAAGCCAAACGTGGCAGCCGTCAGCCATTCCGGCTTTGATTTAAGGTAAAGCAGGGGTTCGGCATGCGGCGCGCTGATAACGTTATCTCGTGATGTTGGCGTTAGTCATGTGTGACATCTTTAACAGACACACTGCAGAAACAGCATACATTTCAAGGTCACGTTGTCGGTCTGATTTTTATAACATGCCAGTCATTGGGGACGGTGACAGTCGCTGCATGCATATATGCAAGAGAGACAGACAGACGGCAGTGGGGAAAGGACACCTGACGAGGCGGGAAGACGACGGACAGCGTGCATAATAAGGGTGTAGCGAGGGGTGACCCCGAATAATTGGAGATTCGATTTTTCTATAGGAGGATTCCACTACCAATCTCACCGTCGAAACGCCGCGGACGTGCTGTGAAACGAGGATCATGGCATTTTTGGTTATATTGGGAGGGAGGTTGTGCAATGTCTGATATCACATAGAGCTGCTGGTCTTATTATACGTTAATATACAGCCTATTATGATAATGCTGGTAAAAAAATGTGAAAATAAAGAAGCTTTTAATAAATATTATTAATGTCAGGGAATAAATCTAACCAACACTTTGACAGATTTAAGTTTCACTCTCCATGATCTGTGACCGACACTGGAGCATCTTGGCAGCAGGGATTTAAATATTTAACAATGTCTTTAATGGTTCTTTAAAGGTATATTCTGTTCTAATTTAGTTCTGTAAATACACACACACACACACACACACACACACACACACACAAACACACAGACACAAACACACACAATGTATGCATGTTGATTATATACATGACTTGACAAATCTGAAAAATGTTAATCTTTAGTCGAGGACACCCCTAGGAAATAAGCACATATGTTTACATACACAGTATATGTACTAGTGGTTATTGTCATGATGAGGAGGGAGAAAGAAAGAAAGAAAGAAAGAAAGAAAGAAAGAAAGAAAGAAAGAAAGAAAGAAAGAAAGAAAGAAAGAAAGGAGGGAAGGAGGGGTGGATGGAAGAAATGGAGGGAATGGAAGGAATGGAAGGAATGGAGGGAGGAAAAAAGAAAAATAAGAAAGAAAGAAAGAAAGAAAGAAAGAAAGAAAGAAAGAAAGAAAGAAAGAAAGAAAGAAAGAAAGAAAGAACAGAAGGAAGGAAAGAAGGAAGGAAAAAATAGGAGAGAGGGAAGGAAGGGAAAGAAAAAAAAAGAGAAAGACAGAAAAAGAACAAAAAACAGAAAGAAAGAAAGAAAGAAAGAAAGAAAGAAAGAAAGAAAGAAAGAAAGAAAGAAAGAAAGAAAGAAAGAAAGAAAGAAAGAAAGAAAGAAAGGAATGGAGGGAGGAAAAAAGAAAAAAGAGGAGGCAAGAAAGAAAGAACGCTAGAAAGAACGCTAGAAAGAAAGAAAGAAAGAAAGAAAGAAAGAAAGAAAGAAAGAAAGAAAGAAAGAAAGAACAGAACAGAAGGAAGGAAAGAAGGAAAGAACGAAGGAAAAATATAGGAGAGAGGGAAGGAAGGGAAAAAGAAAAAAAGAGAAAGACAGAAAAAGAACAAAAAACAGAAGGAAAGAAAGAAAGAAAGAAAGAAAGAAAGAAAGAAAGAAAGAAAGAAAGAAAGAAAGAAAGAAAGAAATGTATTTTATATAAGTCACATCATTCTGTTTTGGTATAAAGAGATATCAGGAAGCTGGGGTGAGAGCTCAGGGTCAACCATGTTACAAAACCCGTGAAACACTGAAAGTTAAGGGCCTTGCTTAAGGGCCCGAAGCGTGGCAGCTTGGCTTAAACCCCCGACCTTTAAATCACTAACCCACTGAGCTACTACTTCTTTAGGTATAGTATACTACAGTATAGTAAATACTGTACTGTTTTAAATCGGATCAATAGAATTTTAAAATACATTCAGTACAAATCCGTCAAATTCCCCCAAATTTTTTTTTATAGAATTGTGCTTGTCTTTTCTCATTATTGTTCCCTCTCTCTTTCTCTCTTCTGCCCAGTGATGAAATTGGTGTGGCCGAGTGAATGTGACGCCCAGTTCTTTGGAAAAATAACTTCAAAAGTACTGGGCGTCACATTCACTCGGCCACACCAATTTCATCACGCAAAGCCTCTACAGTCCCAGTCTCCGTTATTGGCAGGCAGATGTCTCCTAGCAGATAGCGCTGCAGTATCGCAGTAGATCCGACGACATCATCTATGTTAAAAGTATGTTCGAAGCTTGTGACGTGAGCCACGTTCGCCTCATGCTCATGTATGTGGTTTTATATATGTGTGATCTTTTAAAGGAGTAAATTTCAAATCCAGCACTCTATTGATGTCTGATTTGTATCAGATCGTTACATCCCCTGAGGCAGTTGCTTGACGTGTGTCTCGAGCTGTGATCCCTGGTTTAGAAGCTGTCAGATAGAACTGACCCTCTAATCCATGCTGACATGCCCATAACACTCAGCTCACCTAAGCTCTCATTTCAGGATTATTTTATTAATCCCTGGCTTGTTTCTAAGATTCGCCAGCTATTGAGAGAGTCGATCTGTCAAGTTTATCTGGCTTTTTTTTTGTCCCCCCCGCACTGGGGAGGCCTGAGTCCCCCTCTCTCCGGCCTGGAGCAAGAGATAAGAGAGGGATGAATTGCAGCCTGGAAAGAAGAGAAACGAGCTATGCTTTGGCTTGAGGGACACACTCGAGATGACCTGTCGGATTCGTGTGATTGGAGTGACCCCTGTGTCCCGGCCAAAGAAATGGGAGGATTCTAACTTGGACGTAATGCTGGAATCAAGGCTGTGTGGTGATTCTTGTTTGTTAGAGCCAAATATTTGGATTATGGTACACTGTATCAGATCATACGCTTGATTTATTTTTTTTTCCTACCATAATCCTTTGAATTGATGCACTATTTGTAATTATACAGCATTCTGTAGGGCATCTTCGGCTCAGCAATCTTCGCTCTTCTGATCCCAATTTTTGCGAAGATCCGGTGCAAAAGGAGGATTATGGAAGCGAGAGCTGGTGATGATACTGGGAATAAAAGGATCATAATATTATTGTGCTACATTATTGGTTTTTTTTTTGGTCTTCATCACAAGAACACACATTACAAATATCCATTTCTAACATGGAATGAATGAAAAGAATTACATCATCATCTCATGAATTATCCATGGCCTTACTTGTACATGTCAGAACCTTTCAGCAAGAAACCAACAGGAACAGCTGTTTGACCTTTTCTTTAAAGATACCTCTTCTTTATAAACCTTTTCTGTCTCTCTGTCTCTGTCTCTCTCTCTCTCTCTCTCTCTCTCTCTCTCTCTCTCTCTCTCTCTCTCTCTCAACATTTCTCACTCCCATGTGTTGTTTTTCTCTTCGGGCTTTCGGGTTTTGTCAGTGATTAATCCAACCTGATAGAGGAAAAGAGAGAGAAAAAGAGAGAGTATTTTCTCAGCAAATTTCTGCACTATAAACACTTCGCCTTATATCACTCTGGTGTGCTCAGGCTGGAAAATACCAAAACTCATTTCCCAAATATCAGACGCTCTCTGTGCCCGGAATACCACCGAGCCCATTACATTAATACCCTCAGCCATATTTATTCAGAGCTGAAAGCACCTCTCTGACATAGTGATAGCATGTAATAGCACAGCAAAGTAAAATCACCCTGGATCATAAACGCATTCATATGCAGATGTGTTTCGTTCTCGTGCGTCCGTATATCTATCGACGGGGGGGGGGGGCTTCTTCCTGCCTGACAGAGTGACTGACTGCAATGTTAAGTGTAATTACATCTGACTTCAATCAAGCACTAATGAAATAAGGCTCCATCACCACAGAGGCTGGAGATATCAGTCATCGAATTGTTTTGGCACGTCGTGACGTCACGACCATTGAGCCGCATTCGGAAAACAGTCGGTTTTCCATAGAAGGAAAAATGCTTTGCCAGTATTATAGTCATTGTTTTATATGGAAGTGTTCACATTTAAATGGTTCTATACCAAAATATGTACAAATGGTAAAGGAATCATATAAAATACATAAACTATACTCCACTACATTATAAGATACAATGCAATGGTTTGCCTTTATATACAAAACTATACGAAACTATGCCACACTATATGTAATAATAAACTGTACTGTGAAATACAATGTTATTCTATACTGGTAGCGTATGTGATATATATATATATATATATATATATATATAAAATACAATGCACTATTTTTATAGTATGACACACTAAATCGTGCCATACTCAAGTAAATTATGATCTACTCTACAATACTCCATTATACTATACTAGGGATGGTAAGACTTATAGAGATTAGTTTATTAGAAGGACAGCGCATGTAGGACGTTTTGGAGACAAGGTGAGGGAGGCGAGATTGAGATGGTTTGGACATGAGCAGAGGAGGGACATAGGGATGGTAAGACATATAGTCGGTAGGAGAATGCTGAGGATGGAGCCACCAGGAAGGAGGAAAAGAGGAAGACCAAGGAGGAGGTTTATGGATGTGGTGAGGGAAGACATGTAGGTAGTTGGGTTGAAAGAGGCAGATGTAGAGGACAGGGGGGCATGGAGACGGACGATCTGCTGTGGCAACCCCTAATGGGAGAAGCCAAAAGAAGTCAAGTCAAGTCAAGTCAAGTTTATTTGTATAGCGCTTTTCACAACAGACATTGTCTCAAAGCAGCTTTACAGAAAACAACAGTGAAGGTGAATGGTGTGCGTTTGTCCCTGATGAGCAGCCGTGGCGACAGTGGCAAGGAAAAACTCCCTTAGATGATATGAGGAAGAAACCTTGAGAGGAACCAGACTCAAAGGGGAACCCATCCTCATATGGGTGAAGAAGAAAAAGAAGAAGAAGAAGAAGAAGAAGAAGAAGAAGAAGAAGAAGAGATGGTAAGACATTAAAGTTAACGGTTTTAAGAAAAGTGTGAATCGCATACAAGTCAACATTTGTATCACATAGCATCGTTTTTAACATTCACATCGGTTAAAGGCGATTTATTTATATATAATTATCAGTAGATATTTGTATTATTTAAAAAGTGACCAATAATTTGTGACCAATATTTTATAATAGTAGTAGATTGATTTCTTCTCACAAAATGTTTCCTCTCAGCAACGCTGCCGCTACGTGAATATGACGTATCGCAACACTACGGAGACCAAGTCGTGTCCTAAGAGTCACATAGAATATAGATTGACATGGTAGAGGTAGAGCTGCGACTTCCTGGAGATGGAACAGGAAAACGTGGTTTTATTGATTTTTTTTTTCCTTTTTTTTTTACATTACAAAGGCTTGTTTGTGAAAGGGGCCATGCGTTAGAAGTCATCAATATCTACCATACTATACTATATTATACTATACTCTACTTTATTATACTCTATTGCTCATATGTACTGATGTTAATACCCTACACTCTATCTTTGACCTTATGCACACCAGGCATCGCCTTGCCCTAAGTGTCTTCCTCAATCTTTACACCCTACAACCAGCTTAATGCAGTTAATGCAACAACTTCAATGCAATACATTTCCTACTTCACATATCATTTTCTAGCCTGTGTTTTGTTTGCGCTTTCTCAGATGTCAGTCTAAATTGTGGCATGTAAAAACCAGCCAACCAACCAGCTGCCAGGACGAGAACCCCAGTAAAATCATACTTGGCCCTAAAATTCTAGAAGGCTTGAAATATTTGAGGATGAATTATTACTTTTGACTCTCTGGCTATGCATCTAATGGAGATGGTACAGCAGATGAAAGTTAAAGTCTCAGATCACCAGGTTCATGTTTATTACACCTTTGTAATATTACTTTTATTGATATGAAAAAAGAAAAAAGAAATAATAATAACCTTCTCAATCATCACACCTAGACCTCCCATAGTTATCAGATTTTTGCTCTACCTACTGCCTTCTGCAAAAGGAATAACAAGGTCAAATGCTGGTGTGACCCCAGATTACTACACTTACGGAATAAAGACCGGGCCAAGAAATGTGTTCTGGATGTGCTATCTGTGATGGACGCTGCTGCGCTTCGATAATGGCACATCATTTAGATACATCTGTTCATTGTTTTGATCTCTCGCTCTCTCTCTCTCTCTCTCGCTCCCCTTTTCTCTTCCCTCTCACTCTCTTTTACACAAACACAGAGAGTGTGTATGCTAGTCCCGGCTCGCACTGTTGCCCAGCTTGATATTCCATTAAATGCACGTGCCATACCGTCTGCGCCACAGATGTCTAACGCGTGGACCGGACACAAATAATTTGCTGTTCGTTTATTAATTTATATACTTACCCAGATTTTAGAGCGAGAAAACAGCTGCCGTGTCACCACACCACAACTCTACCTCCCCAGAATAGCTAATCCATGAAAAGTGCTGGCAGGATACAAGCATTAGCTCAGGTGTACAGGGTGCACAGCCAACTGGAAAAGCTTCTCTCACACTCACACAGTCCCAATAGAGGAGGAGGAGGAGGACACGTCAGAATCATGACCACAGAGCATTTGAGAGTCATCTTTGGTCCTGCAGGACATCATCATCACTACACAGCATGACATGGAAAAATAAAGATAGACAGATTTATACTACTTGTTAGTTTGTACTGGAGGAAAAGTAGAGCAGTGAATGATGCAAGAATGCAAGGACCATTGAGGAGCACAGAAACGTAACATGACGACAATACAATACAATGCACTATTTGACGGTATGGCACACCGAATCATGCTATACTCGACAGTAGTTAATTGATATCGGATAAAATTGTCGTAAAAACTAAGCAAAACTAATTCTAATAATGATTTCAACTGATTAAAAAAATCACGCAAACAAGGCCACGGGTGTTGTGGCACATCAGAGTCAATAGATACCATCAAGTGACAAACAAAACAAGACGTGTGTGAGTAAACAAGTAGCTAATGTTAGCTCAGTTTGCTAGCCTGAATGTCAAGGGAAGAGGTGATGTTTTTTTATTAAACAGATGGACGAATGAGAAATGATGGATGAATTAGCAATGCTAAAATATACTTTTTTAACCACTAGATTATTTTTTTTTAAGTTATAAATCAGCTTATTACTGGTTATAGTAGGCTTTATCTTAAGCGCTATGAGTCGTAACTACAAAGAAGAATCTTTCAAATTCCTCATTCCATTTCAGCTGCAAACATAAAAGAAATAAAGATGCCAAGAAGCAAAGCTATACTGTAGATGTAAAGACATGAACACTGGTATTCATTTTCTAAGCATTGCAAAAACAAACCACTGTATCCTTGTCTCTCTGTTCTGCTGATTTGGTATTAGACAATCATTTCAACATGTTATATTAATTGACTGTGTGTGTTCCTGTGTGTCTGCGTGTACATTTTTTATTTTGTTTCATGCCTCATAAGATCACTGAATTGCCACTTTCTAGTTACGTCATCGTTATTCCTTTGTATCCGTTTGCGGTCATAAATCCAGCGCCGCCTGACACGGGAACGCCCGGCCGACATGGCGCGATCTTTCCCCGACGTTCCGGATCTGACGGCCAGATTTCATCTTCTTTCCTCGAATACGCACGCCGGCGACGGATCTGTTGACACATCCGTCCGCATGTGTCTGTGTAATGATATTATTTTTCATTTCCCGGGCAAAAAAGAAAACACCATTACCCAGGGCAGTGAGTCGTAACGGAGCATTCTGTGCCTCCGTCTCTTTTCCTCTTCTTCGGCGGGACTCTAATTGAATTACCCACTCTCATGATGGAAAGTTTCAAAGGGACCGTTGCTGTCTTTTTCCTCTTTTTCCTTCTTCCCGCTTTGCCGTAGTTCCTTTCTCTCCCCTGGCACGCATCGCCAGCTGACAGTGACACAAGCTGGCCGTCCGATTTAGCCTCGGTTAAAGAAAATCCGGCTCCAGAGAGAATATGAAGAGACAGGTGATCAGGGTCAGGTTACGGACCCGTCTTTTATCCTCCGCGCTTGGGCTAGAGCTATATTCACGCAGCATTCAGCTCTTTTGAAAGGAGACGTCCAGCACCAGCGCTAAAGTCAGGCAGACGGAATTCAGGCCGGCGGATGAAGAGGCAAGAAGCCAGCATCTTTTGTGCAATGGGATTAGGGAAGAAAAAGAGCGATGAAAAAGGGATCCAGCTCTGACTGGCACCTCTATAGACAGAAGGACACCCGTTTGACAAGAGGTCCCAGTCTATTATTGCACGCACACACGACACAAATTGCTTTATGATGCACGAGAAAGTAACTCACGCAAATAACTGAGGATTTCTTACAAAAAAAAACCCAAACCCTTTGAACTCCACGTGACGGGTTCGATCCAATCGTGCGAAACACAACTTTAACAATATTACTAGTGCAGCTGAAAAGCTTCGCTTTAGAGTTTTTTTGAGAGTCAGGTATTGTTTTCAGCGCGTGCAAATTCCCCCGTGCGCACGTGTCATTAGCAAGTCCCTCCCTTTCATTAGTGCAATTGTGTAGATGAGCTTTTTATGGCCTCTTACAATGATGGACAATTGTCTAATGGATAATTGTCTATTTCTTTAAAAGCGCTCGCATATGTGCGGTCTATTCCAAAAAAAACCTTGTATTTGTTTTTCTGCTCGGTGAGAACACAACTATCGAGCCGAACTGTTTAATAAGTACAAACTATTAAATGGGGGAAAGAATGCGATTGAGTGAGGAGAATATTCTAGAAACTATCTACAGGTATGCTTTTCTGATACTCTTTAGTCGTACTTTATCGCAACATTGATATAAACCATGGCACGAGAGGTCAGACAGAGGGCAGAGTCCGATGGCGACGCCTTCTCCAAAGAGGGAGAAGTGGCGTTCTTTCTAAGCGAGTAAAACACAGATAGAGGGACTAAGTGCTCCCCCAGGGCCTGACCTTCAGCCTGTGCTCTGAAAACCCACAATCAGGGAAGCCAAGCAAAATTGATTAGCACATTATTTTCTCTTGACGAGCTTTGGATACTGGCGGGTTCGAGCTTTCAGAGCTTTCGGATCATCGACTAGCGGGTAGAGAAGGCGAGATAAAGATTTGAGAATAAAACATCTGCTCATGCGATAAACAGATTTTCCAGCACGTGTCTCTGTTTCATTTGGATGAACAGTGAGTTGTGTAGCATTCGATTGCTTATGGACTTTATAGTTGCTTCAACCATGATTTTACCAATGACAGTTCTGCAAAATAACATCTGTATTTTTTTTTTTTTTTTTTTTTAAGTATACTCACTCAATTTTATCGGGCATTCATAGTTAGGATTAATGCGAGGTAAAAGAAAATAATAATAAAGTCGGGATTTAATGTATTTCATCCTTTTATTTATATTTTATGCTGTTAAAGAGTTAATTAATATGGTTAAAAAAAATAATAAAATAAAAACGTTTGGATGTACGAGTCTTTCTGTACCAAATACACTCCTTATGAAAGTTTTATTTTTCGAGTATGGCCCCTAATAATGTCATGAAGAGCGGAATTCCTTGTATGAGTCTCATATGAGCCCTTACACACAGCAACCAGCACAACAGCAAGTGCACGCCCACCGCCATGCTTCATTCGGTAATCGTCGCCAGCGCTACACAGGACTCGCTCGAGTGTGCTTTTGGAGGTGAGGGAAGAGAACCTTGTTATCTTACTATATAGACACGTCCTGCTTTAGATATCATTGCGCTTGATGTTCAAATTCAGACTGAATCTGGATCAGATATATGTACGGCTGAATCTGATTGTTAGCCGTAGTTCATTTAAAACTATAAAGTTTTAGTCCGTTTTATTTATAGCAATTGACAGCTAGACAAAAGCTGTGTGCGTTTGCAATTCTTTAGCTCCACCCATGGCCACGCCTACAGGAGCTCAGCTGTTTTTGGAGAAGAAGAAGACGGATAGCCTTTATTTTATTTGTCACATATACATTACAGCAGTGGTCCCCAACCCCCGGGTCAATTGGTACCCGGCCGCACAGAAAGAATACATAACTTACATTATTTCCGTTTTATTTATTACCTGATTCTGAACGATGTTTTATTTTGGAAAATTAACGGATTTTCTCCGCCACATCTGTCTATGATTCACTCTTGATTCATGTAAAGATGCTTCCCTCGGTCACATGTCACAAACATACGCTACCTTCTTAAAGGTGCTGCTAACACATAATACATTACCGCTAAACATCAAAGTGCTCAAAACCCCAAGCGAGCAAAATGAACAAAAAACAACACAGTGGATTCACGTTTAATATTATATTCAAAAAATACCTGTTTTTATGCCGGTCGTATCATTTCATTTTGTTGTATTTATCCGCCACACCTTAAAGGCCGGTCCGTGAAAATATTGTCCGACATTAAACCGGTCCGTGGCGCAAAAAAGGTTGGGGACCGCTGCATTACAGCACAATGAAATTCTTTCTTTGCATATCCCAGCTTGTTCGGAAGTTGGAGTCAGAGCACAGGGTCAACCATGACCACTAGAGCACAGAGGGTTAAGGGCCTTGCTCAAGGGCCCAAGAGTGGCAGCTGTATCTTTCTTTTATAAATCTTATAAAACTAGAAACTCTTTGGAGATGTGAAGGATGCAATATTACTCTATAGGTAGTCAAGATTAACATCACATTAACATTTGAAACTGCGTGGTATGTCCACTTTAAAATAAAATAAAAACAAAACGAGCAGCACATGTTGAAAGTCAACTCTGAAACTGGTTGGAGTGGAATAGTTAAAAATTCACACACTGTACTTGGCTAAGTGACGTGTCGAAAAGTTTCCGATATATGCTAATATTTACAATTTTAAATCCTATGCCCTGTGTGTGTCGGCCCGTGATGTAATGTTCGAGTGCTTTAGAATAGATTGAGGCTGCGCTACTCTGTGTATAAAACACGGCTCAATAAAATCTTTCTGTTTCTCACTTTCCCCAACGCGATTTTGAACTGTACGTTCTTAGTACTTAGCATTTCAGATTTACATCGAGAAATAAGCTAGAAACTCACGCACATAGCTAAAATATAGAAATGCGCACCATGATGTGTACTCTGTGTGAGCAAGACTGCGTGTGTGCCTTTGCACAAGTGTCAGAGAACTTTTTTTTTTTGTTTTTTTTGTGAAGCGTGCCGAAGCTAATCTGTACGTAGCGCCGTTAGCGTGCGAGCCCGTGTGCTTTTTTCACATCAGTAACCTAAACTGCACCTCAGGCGAGCTAAGTCATTACCACAGCTGTGCAGATAAACAGTAGCGGTGATGCTAAGCAGCTAGCTCCAGGGAGCGATTAGCATGGCGCAACGAAATGTAAGACGCGAGGGATATCCGTTATACCGCATGACCTTTCTTGCTTTATCTCGACACAGCTGAATTATGTGTACATCACCGCGATTAGCATCGCCGCTTGATTGTTAGCAAAACATTTCACTCATGCCTTATAGCTCCTATAGTGTGAAATATAGCCGTGGTATTAAAGCGGATGCTAAATTGAGAGGAAGAGAGATGATAAAGTGTGAGGGATGCTCAGAGGTGACCTGTACCTGCAAGGAGTTACACCCTCTAGCTTAATCATAGCTGTATTGTCTGCATCACCCTCATGTCCTTTTTGACGCACACAAACTCACCCACACACACACGCGCACACACGCACATTTGGGGCCGTACCTGAATCTGATCAGACAGTGTGTATGTTTCAGTAGCATGTAAGTGCAGAGTTCAGGCAACCCTGTTTTTGCTCTAACTTTCTCTCCCACTAATAATTTTTTTCCTGATTGCTTGCTTTAGCTGACCTAGAAGCCAGAGGAGAGCAAGGCTGTGAACCGTCTACCGGTCGCTAAGAAACGCAGAACCTGTGTGTACATGTTTGTGTGCGTGTGTTCTGGATCCTGTAGCTGCCCAAGTGTAATGGGAACATTGTATTGCGGAAGGAGCTGTGTGTTGCGTGATGAGGTGTAGTAAAGAGTAGTGGTGCAAAAGTATTACTTCTCTCCTCTTCATTGGCTTCTTTCGTGTACCAGTGTGTGTGTGTGTGTGTGTGTGTGTGTGTGTGTGTGTGTGTGTGTGTGTCGTTGTGACTGCAGGCCATCACAGCGCTGCTCACTCAAGAGGAAACACCACAGCTGTGCTTTCTGACAGCTGCCTCAATGACACACACACACAAACACACAGCCATATATACGTATATATATACAAGACACACACACTGTGCGGTCTTCAGCACAGATGCACAGGCACGGTGTGCAGTCATAAATGGATTTAACACACCACACACACACACACACACCTACGAGGCTATGTGCAAATGCGTTACCATATAGATGAATGAGTATACACACACACACACACAAACCAGTTAACCACGTTGTAAAAGACTGCAGGATAAACCCTAATCTTGGTCAGATGAATCCTGTCAAACTGTTATTCCCCTCTCTTTTTATCCCTTCATCATTTCATCCTTTACTCACACAGAACTATGATCTGATGACCATATTCCTCTTGTTTCATAAACTGTGAAATGGGCCAGTTTTCAGGCAGGTGTATCTTAGTCATTAAACCTTTATGCTAGGGACTATCATTGTAAAAAAAAAATAATAATAATAAAAAAATGAATAAACAGGGTTAAAAGCGTTATTAGTATAACTTTTATTAATATTAGGGTTGTTCTCGTGTGTGGGTGTATGTGTGTTGGGGGAAGGGGGACACCAGGTAGTCAACAAGTGTGTGTGGCAACTTAACTTTTATTTTCAGACTTTTAAAACTCTCTGATCAAGAGTACAAAAAAACTGGCTGGCAAGTGATAGACGAAACTGACGAAATCATTGAAAAGTTGAAATGAAACTCAATGTGAATAAGCATTTGTAAAAACGCTTCCTCATAAAGATTTAACCCCACGATGTACAGAACTCAAATATATAAAAGAAAATGGATATAAACATTATGCACTAAAAAAACAATAAAACATCTATTTAAGAATTTAATTAAAACAAAATGCACCTTTACAGAAAAAACCCAGACATTTAGGATTTAAATTGCCTCTACCAAGATGCTCCTGCATTATCATAATAGGCTGTATATTCACTTATTGGGAGAAAACCAGTAGTTCTATGTGGAATCAGACATTGAGCACCCCCACGTAACCAAAATGGCATATTTATTTATTTATTTATTACCCACACTGTCTTTACTGTCTCATATAGTCTGTATTGTCTTGTCTTGTCTGTTTTGTCATGTATAGGTTTTATTTATGTCTGTACTTTTGAGAGTCACAAAGAGTCACAAAGCTGGAAACAAATTCCTTGTGTGTGTCAACACACTTGGCCAATAAACCTGATTCTGATTCTGATTCTGATATTCCTTGTTTATTAACACCTCAACCCTGAGATTGTTAGTTGAATCAGACTCCTCCTTTTAAAGCATCGAATCTTCGACTATTTGGGGTCACCCCCCTAACTAATAACATATAAATAGTCACATGACCGACTGAAACATAACTTCAGGCACACCAGTTTTCAGGGATTTTTGTCGCATCCCTACATTCCGAATACTCCCGAGTATGATTACCTCAGTATTTAATGAGAATGTGTATCCCTTCGTACAGCTCAATTGATTGACAGCGAGTTTATTGAAAGTGCAGTTTAAATTTGGCAGCATTGTTTAATTGAATAGCAACTTCAGTATCAATTTCCCCTCCCTCGCTTGATTACCGTTGTGTTTCCATCAGCACACCGTGTGTCAGTCATCGACGTGGGGGGAACAAGACATAAAAGCGCCAAAACGTTTCCTGTGCTAATCACCTTCCTTGCCAGGCCATTTTAATTGCACCTCTTTAATTTCATGAATAAATCCAGTGGATTGAAAGTGCTGAAGTCCTATAGTGCAGCGTGTGGGGGTGGAGGAGGGGAGGCAGTGGAGTGGTGGTGGTGGTGTGGGGGGTAATTATGGAAGGCGAAACACAATAGATTCATCATTATAGCCGAGTCTGAACAGCTCTGGAAATCCGCTTAGTCAGAGTTCCACAAGGTACATTTGGGATTCGTTCTTTGTCCTGTCGGCATTTTGTGTAGAAGAGAAAAACACGTTTGCCGATCATGCAGTCACAAACACACACCACGGCTCCACACAAGATTCATCCTTCATTTAGTCAACGTTGGCATGTTTTAAGGTTTTTACCTCATGTGCATGTTAAGAATCTGTTAAAATTCTGGTTAAATATGTTTTATTGATTGCTCGTTGTTTATTAGATTGTTTACATGACCTGTTTATTGAAATACATGCAGCAAAATGTCTTATTCATCTGACATTCAACACAGCGTAATGATTTAAAGGTTGTCTGTGGTTATACCCAGATGCGATCTGAATTTAGACTACACACACATGTAGGCTCTTTATTTCATTAGTAGCAGCTCCAGTCGAATGTCTGAACAGGGAAATATTTGAAACCTGTTCCATCCCAGCAACTAACATCTTTATTTGAAAGTCTGTAAAATGTTAATCTTTCATGAGGTTGGAAACTGTTGGATAACAAGCTAAATCACATACTTGCACTTGTGTGTGTGTGTGTGTGTGTGTGTGTGTGTGTGTGTGTGTGTGTGTGTGTGTGTGTGTGTGTGTGTGTGTGTGTTTGAGTTTATATGTACGGGTAATATATGTAAGTGTTGGTGGGTTTGGTGGAGTTATAAACCACAGACTCCCCCGTAAACTAAACATGGCAGTGGTCTGTGCATATGTCTGTGAACTAATCATCGTTTAAATTGAGTCAGTCACAGGAAGTGGTGTTACAGCTTTTTTCCATCCCCACTCGTTTACCACCGAGCCTTTTAAGAGCTGCTTCATTTTAAAGCCGTCTACTTAATAAAACTTTACTTCATTACAAATTTAAACGGCACTCACAGGAAATCGTTTTGGTTACACACACACACACACACACACACACACACACACACACACACACACACACACACACACACACACACACACACACAGAGTTCTCTTTTCTACTTCTATTACAGCACAATTGTGTCCAAATAATACAACAAAAATATATATTACAATATTCTTACACAACTGCATTTTCATTAAAACACACTAACATTCTCTAACATACACTAACATTCCTTATCAAACACTAACATTATCAAACACGGTCATTCTTCATTAAACACTAACATTCTCTATCAAATACACACATTTGTTTTTTTTTTATTCAAACTCTAGCAGTCTCCATCAAACACTAACATTCTCTATCAAACAACAACATTCCCCCTAAAACACTAACATTCTCCCTCAATCACCAACATTCTCTATCAAACACTAACATTATCTATCAAACACAGACATTTCTCTTAAACACTAACATTCTCTATCAAACTCTAACATTCTCTATCAAACTCTAACATTCTCTATCAAACACTAACATTCTCCATCAAACACCAACATTCTCCCTCAAACACTAACGGTTTCTATCAAACACTAACATTTTCCTTCAAATACTAACATTCCCTATCAAACACTAAAATTATCCATCAAACACCAACATGCTCCATCAAACACTAACATTCTCTATCGAACACACATTCTCTTTTAAACACTAACAGTCTCCATCAAACACTAACATTCTCTATCCAACACAGACATTCTTGATCAAACACTAACATTCTCCACCAAACACTAACCATCTTTATCAAACACTAACATTCTCTATCAAACACTAACATTCTCCATCAAATGCTAACAGTCTTAAACACTTACATTCTCCAACAAACACTAACATTCTCCATCAAACACTAACATTCTCTATTGAAGACACATTCTCTATCAAACACAGACATTCTCCATCATACACTTACATTCTCTATCAAACAGTAACATTCTACTTCAAACACCAACATTCTCTCAAAATCCCCAACATTCTCCATCAAACACTTACATTCTCCCTTAAACACTAGCATTCTCTATCAAACAGTAACATTCTTCATCAAATAAACACATTTTCTCTCAAACTCTTAACAATCTCAATCAAACACTAACATTCTCCATCAAACACTAACATTCTCCATCAAACACTAACCATCTCTATCAAACACTAACATTCTCCCTCAAACACTAACATTCTCCACCAAACACTAACCATCTCTATCAAACACTAACATTCTCCCTCAAACACTAACATTCTCCACCAAACACTAACCATCTCTATAAAACACTAACATTCTCTATCAAACACTAACCATCTCTATCAAACACTAACATTCTCCCTCAAACACTAACATTCTCCACCAAACACTAACCATCTCTATCAAACACTAACATTCTCCCTCAAACACTAACATTCTCCACCAAACACTAACCATCTCTATCAAACACTAACATTCTCCCTCAAACACTAACATTCCCCACCAAACACTAACCATCTCTATCAAACACTAACATTCTCCCTCAAACACTAACATTCTCCACCAAACACTAACCATCTCTATAAAACACTAACATTCTCTATCAAACACTAACCATCTCTATCAAACACTAACATTCTCCCTCAAACACTAACATTCTCCACCAAACACTAACCATCTCTATCAAACACTAACATTCTCCCTCAAACACTAACATTCTCCACCAAACACTAACCATCTCTATCAAACACTAACATTCTCCCTCAAACACTAACATTCCCCACCAAACACTAACCATCTCTATCAAACACTAACATTCTCCCTCAAACACTAACAGTCTATATCAAACACTAACATTATCCACCAAACACCAACATTATCCACCAAACACTAACCATCTCTATCAAACACTAACATTCTCCCTCAAACACTAACATTCTCCATCAAACACTAACATTCTCCACCAAACACTATCCATTTCTATCAAACACTAACATTCTCAATCAAACACTAACATTCTCAATCAAACACTAACATTCTCTAACACCAACATTCTCTATCAAACACCAACATTCTCTATCAAACTCAAAACTAAATATATAACACTGCCATTTAAACATCAAACACTGACATTCTTCATGAAACACTGCCATTCTTCTTCCAACACTTACTGTCCTCAAACATCAACATTGAACATTAAACACTAACGTTCTTCAACACACCGGAATATTACACACTAAATGCACATTCTACATCAAACACTAACATTTTACATCAAACACTGACATTAAACAACCCCTACGTGTGAAGCACTAACAATAATGAACTAATCCCACTCTTCTTCATCCAGCATTAAACACCATCTCACACACACACACACACACACACACACACACACACGCACACGCACACACACACACACGCACACACACACACACACACACACACCATTTTTTTTTGACTAATCACATGCTTTATCACACAGAATAATAGTATTTATTAAATACTACAATTCTACCATTTGCTGTGTATCCATCTACAACAGTCTAATGATGATTAATGGAGAATGATTCTTTAATGTAAAAAAAATTTGCCCAAATAAAATGACTACAACTTGCTAATTAGTATCTGATGCTTCATAAAGGTGTTTGGATACTAGATATTTGGTTATTAAGTTGTATGTTTGCTATAAACAGTAACATAAATGCTCATAGGTTTTGCATTAATATGGTCTTACTCGACCTGTAGCTTCTTTCCCAGTAGATGTTATTTAACAGAGGATTACAGAGAGATCAGATCAGCTAATTATATCAACAGTCAGAGTTATATAACATGAATATAACAGCACTAATGAACTTAACGCAGAAGATCCAGGTCTGTAGTATCAGACGGCACAAGTGGACTCTCTCGATCTCGTTATGAAATGCGTCCATCTTTAGTTCT
>NC_139600.1:9084840-9092340 GCF_946808225.1 Silurus aristotelis | reverse complement strand
GCTTCGGTCTCGTGGTAAAAGTAAGTCATGTTATATGCTTACGAACAGTGCTATAGCACACCCACTAAAGCATTCTGTTTTGCGCTTTCTGTGAATTTTATAGCCTAAGTCATGGGTCCTAAATTGGTTAAAAATGCAACCAAGAAGCCTGGAAAGAAAAGCCATATTTTTCCTTTTACATCGGGGCAAAAGAAGATATTAAAAAAGAACACAACACTTTAAAGTGAAGTTAAATGTTATTTGAAATACAGTATCTGATTACAGGATTGCTGAATCAGATAAGTGGGTGACTAAACTAAATCCGATTTAATATGAACACCGATTCACTACATTTAACACATTTATCAAATCCAATGATTTAGTAATTCAGTAAATTAAACACTAAATGAGAGAAGCTTTTTTTTTTTTTTTGAGGGGGGGGGTTAGTTTGAACCAAAAGTCAGTGAATCAGTTCGTAGCCAACTGAGAATCAGGTTTCAACTTTTACATTTGGATAATAAATTAATACAGGCACAAGCAAAAAATAAAACAGGGTACAGAATTACTAGGTTCAAAATATAGAGGTTGTCCATTATAAACATGTTTTCCATTAGCAACCTAACCTTCTTTAGTTTAATCTCCATTTAAGATCAGTAAAATGCTCGAATGCGAAGCAGCTGTCCATCTTACCTAAGTAGATTTTTCTGTCAATATTTTTCTTCTCACTGCGTTTTCAGCCCGTCAACCTACTTCTTGTCTTTGCACGCTTTTTTCAATCTACCACAGTTGTATAATTCCCTGGCTCTCACGCACAATACACGTAGGCTAGTTTACGAAGCTAACAACAAGCAACAAGTATGAAGTATGTGGTTAATGTGAATGAGACAGAGGGAGTCAGTGATGTAAACATGATAGCGAACAGAGACATTTCTGATCACCTGATCTTCTTTTCTCTGCTTGTGTTCTATATGGTGGATGTTCAGCCTGAAAACATTTATTAGGTAACAACATTTTAAATTATTTTGTGTTAATATATTAATATGATGTGAGGTCCAGTTACCAGCATGACACTAAAACAGGTAGTAGTAATGACTACTTTTTACTTAAGTACATGTCAGAGCCCAAACTTCTTTACTTTAACTTGAGTGAAAAAGTGGTCAGTACTTCAACTTCTACCAGAGTCTTTTAAAACATGAGAATCTGTACTTGAGGGAAGAATCTGTGCACTTTTGCAAATAAGCAACAGATTCTCCTTTTTGGACAAACTAAAGTAAAGAGAGGCTAACAATCCATGAAGCGCTATCTTACACCATACTCCCTATGCCAAACACAAGCCAGCAGGTAAATCAGAGAGATAAAAATGTCAGCTCACAATTTGTCAGATAATTTCATCATTTAGGTGGATTAAGAGCTGTGAATTAAACACGGAATTGAATAATCCATTGATACACAGGGTTTAGTAGATCAAACAGTAAACCAAATCTTCCCGTGAGTCGCATTAGACAGAGGTCCATTGTACTTCATGTCAAATTATGAATTTCAAAACAGAAATTCGTTTGAGTCACTCGAAGAACAACGTAATCCTGTGATTCCGGATTTCACTTTTGGTAAATCTCATCGTGAAAGGCTGATTAAATGAATGCAATCACATGCTTGCATTGTGTGCCATCTTCCTCACATTTAAGTAAAGGCACAGGTTAAAAAAATTTATATCTTCGAGACGTGCATACAGAGGCATATATATATACAGTGAGGAAAATAAGTATTTGAACACCCTGCTATTTTGCAAGTTCCCCCACTTAGAAATCATGTAGGGGTCTGAAATTGTCATCGTAGGTGCATGTCTACTGTAAGAGACATAATCTAAAAAAAAAAATCCAGAAATCACAATATATGATTTTTAAACTATTTATTTGTATGATACAGCTGCAAATAAGTATTTGAACACCTGTCTATCAGCTAGAATTCTGACCCTCAAAGACCTGTTAGTCTGCCTTTAAAATGTCCACCTCCACTACATTTATTATCCTAAATTAGATGCACCTGTTTGAGGTCGTTAGCTGCATAAAGACACCTGTCCACCCCATACAATCAGTAAGAATCCAACTACTAACATGGCCAAGACCAAAGAGCTGTCCAAAGACACTAGAGACAAAATTGTACACCTCCACAAGGCTGGAAAGGGCTACGGGGAAATTGCCAAGCAGCTTGGTGAAAAAAGGTCCACTGTTGGAGCAATCATTAGAAAATGGAAGAAGCTAAACATGACTGTCAATCTCCCTCGGACTGGGGCTCCATGCAAGATCTCACCTCGTGGGGTCTCAATGATCCTAAGGAAGGTGAGAAATCAGCCCAGAACTACACGGGAGGATCTGGTCAATGACCTGAAAAGAGCTGGGACCACAGTTTCCAAGGTTACTGTTGGTAATACACTAAGACGTCATAGTGTGAAATCATGCATGGCACGGAAGGTTCCCCTGCTTAAACCAGCACATGTCCAGGCACGTCTTGAGTTTGCCAATGACCATTTGGATGATCCAGAGGAGTCATGGGAGAAAGTCATGTGGTCAGATGAGACCAAAATAGAACTTTTGGGTCATAATTCCACAAAACGTGTTTGGAGGAAGAAGAATGATAAGTACCATCCCGAGAACACCATCCCTACTGTGAAGCATGGGGGTGGTAGCATCATGCTTTGGGGGTGTTTTTCTGCACATGTGACAGGGCGACTGCACTGTATTGAGGAGAGGATGACCGGGGCCATGTATTGCGAGATTTTGGGGAACAGTTCTCCTAACTCTAACCTTCCCTCAGTTAGAGCATTGAAGATGGGTCAAGGCTGGGTCTTCCAACATGACAATGACCCGAAGCACACAGCCAGGATAACCAAGGAGTGGCTCTGTAAGAAGCATATCAAGGTTCTGGCGTGGCCTAGCCAGTCTCCAGACCTAAACCCAATAGAGAATCTTTGGAGGGAGCTCAAACTCCATGTTTCTCAGCGACAGGCCAGAAACCTGACTGATCTAGAGAAGATCTGTGTGAAGGAGTGGGCCAAAATCCCTCCTGCAGTGTGTGCAAACCTGGTGAAAAACTACAGGAAACGTTTGACCTCTGTAATTGCAAACAAAGGCTACTGTACCAAATATTAACATTGACTTTCTCAGGTGTTCAAATACTTATTTGCAGCTGTATCATACAAATAAATAGTTTAAAAATCATACATTGTGATTTCTGGATTATTTTTTTTTGATTATGTCTCTCACAGTGGACATGCACCTACGATGACAATTTCAGATCCCTCCATGATTTCTAAGTGGGAGAACTTGCAAAATAGCAGGGTGTTCAAATACTTATTTTCCTCACTGTATATATGTGTGCATACAGAGGCAGATAGATAGATAGATAGATAGATAGATAGATAGATAGATAGATAGATAGATAGATAGATAGATAGATAGATAGATAGATAGATATGCATACAGATATAGTATACAGTATATATAAAGTACAGTACACTTGCCAGATAGTAAGTTATGGAGGTCACCACGCTGAGTCGTATATCATGGTGATATACAAATAAACAGATGTGCAGCTTTTCTGCGTGTTTAATAGTCATTATGAAGTTATGCATTAGCATTTGAAATAAATCTGCAATATGTGTTTGTGTGTGTGTGTGTGTGTGTGTGTTTGTGTGTTAAATGTCATAGCACCATGTGTTGTATGAGGAGAATGGTGAATAAGAGAACAGGCTGGTTTAAATAAGGAGTGATTTTAATGAGGACAGCAGGCGTGACTATTTTGGGAGATTTCCTACTAAGTGTTTATCAATGTAGTTAATGATGAAGCTATGGGGTTGCCATTCTCTCAAGGCTTAGTCTCTTTCGTTCTCTCTCTCTTTCTCATTCTTCTTTTGTGTCAAAATCTATTCATTTAATTCCTGGGCCTCATGTTGGAAGTAAGGTCCTTGAAAGGTAGTTACATAGTGTATATGCTATTTTTTTCTGGCCTTTAGATGTAATAGAGCCGTGAGTGTTTTCTTTCGTTTGTTCAGGTTTCTTTGTTTCCTGTTTAGACTTTAGCTTTAATTAATCTAACTGATTTTTAGATTATTAAAGCTACAATATGTAGTTCAAAGTGATAGAATTATAACAGCTCATTATTTACTTATAGCTATTGTACCTACTGTACCTATTTTCATCTAATCACCAGTGGCGGGCCGTGCATTTGGTACCTGGGCCTTGCAATATAACAACGCATGGAATTAGAGAGAGAGAGAGGCATTTCACATATGGAGGGTGAATACCATTTTTACTAAAACAAGAAACCCAGTTAAGACAACTGTGCCACCTACATCATCTGGAGCAGTTCAGAATCATTATTTGTCTAATAACATGTCAAAAAAAAAAAAAAAAATTAAATAAAATACAACCTACTAACCAGAGATCTTCTGAAGGCTGTAATCCAGTGGTACCGCTCGTATTTACTGGTCCGGAAGTGGTGAAAAAAAACGCTTTCCCGGGCTGAGACATGCTAGCTAGCTTTGGGGTTGGGCGACCTCTCCTCACAATGTCTATGTCCGAGACCAAATCAATTTCTTTTTCTCCGTAGGCATAAAAAAGTCAGATGTATTAATGTGTGCAGAGTTACACGTGTTTTGCCAGTCGAACTTAGCTGTAACAGTTTCCCTCTGACCAACCAATCAGTGGAAGGAAAAAAGCTGACACTATTCTGGGCCAGCTAGCTGCCCTGTAAGGAGAATTTGAAATCTGATTGGTTAAAGAAACAGACCTAATTATTAAGGAGAGGATGGTAAAAGGGCCAGCAGTACTGACTTTGCAGGCCCTCGACAGATTAGATTGACATGGCAGCACATAGAGGCTAAAATCTGATTGGACAAAAAATCTAACATCCAGATACACATACTGGAAGCAGTGCAGCCAAGAGAAACGCAATGAAATGAAGAGAATAAACTGTTGGGAATAAATTAATACAATTTTATTGAACAAATATTAGAATTTAGGTTGTAAATGTAGAATGTAGGTCAGTGCTTCTGATAGTGTTTAGGACAGCAGAGAAGGCTTTGCTGGTCCTGACCGCCCACCACTGATAATCACTGTACTGACTGTTAAAGCAATGTACTTGCTATACTAAACTTCTTTTTTTTTTTTTTTTTTGTAGCTCAATAATATGTTCAATAATCTGATTGCAAAACCTAGGAAATAAAAAAAAAATCTGACTAAAGAAAAGAAAACAGAAAAGCCTTTGATCTTCAGCTCTGGATTCAGCTTTGTGCAAGGAATTAGTGGTACATCAGTAATTGAGTTTAATAACAGCACTGAGTAAGAAGCTAAGTTTGTGGGATATGAGCGACTGAACTCTCTCTCATCATTTAGTAGTACACTACTTGTTTCTGGTATTAGAAGTCCTCAAAACTGAAATGAATCAAAGCGTGGCTGTAACATTATACACAGAATGTTCTTGAAACTCACTTTTGTTTTTTGTTTTTTTAAGTCGTTGTGATCCTGTTGGGTGCCAGACGGATTTTTGTTCCTATTTCAGAGAACAATCATGGAATCGTTCTTCAGATCCACATGCTGAAATGCGTATGCTCAGGAGATCAGTCTGTGTTAGAGGGGTTCGTCAGCTTGCCTTATGAAATAAACCATGAATAATATGAACAGTGAGCAGCAGCAGGCCGTTTTAAAGAGACAAAAAAAAAGAAAAAAAAAAAAGGGGGATTTTAAAGTCTCATGAGCCGGAGTCGAAGTCATTTCAATCACTCCTGCCATTTTCATAAGCAAGCAGGCGGGACCGGGCGGCTATCTGATTTTTATTCCGGATATTTGAATTGAGTTGATACTGAATTCTGCAGGCATATGGAATACAACCACAATCTCTCATTTACTTGGGTTGAACATGTTTAAATCTGTTTTAATAATCAATACAATATGCACAAAACGGTTTACACATCAGCTGTCGGAGCATCAATGATCTTTACAGCCACGCTGCAACTCATAAACCAGGTTGAGAAAGTAAAAACACTGAGGGAAAGGACATGAAAGAAAGACACGTAGGAGGTGGTGGAACCGTCCTGAAGAAATTCATCTGGAACGAGAAGATGTTCAGAAAAGGTTTAAAAGGAAGATAGGGAGCATGCCCTCGTGCCACAGGGAATAAGTAATTCACCAAAAAATAGCTGCAGCCTTCCTTACTGTACGGCAGATCGGAATTTTTAAAGCGTCGCTTTCAGCATGGATTATTTCCACATGACCGCACCTCTGTCCCGAAACATGCAGCGGGAAAAAGAAAAATATGAGACACGGCGAAAGAGAGCAAGAGAGTATGGGACTGTGATTTCTTAATGCTGTTGGCTGATGCTGTAAGCACGCTACAGCTGTCAGTCTGTCTGTCCATCTGTCTGTCAGTACACGAGACAGCAAAATGCCACGAGTCAAACTCTGGAGCCGAACTGACAAGAATCTCGCCTGTCAAAAAAGAAAAAAAAAAAAAAAAAGTTCCTGTCAGTCCTAGAACGAATGTTTATTTCTCTAGCGGTCATAATAATCACAATCAGCATCATCGATCACTTAGACTCGGGCTGGAAAAGTACTTATCCTTGTGCAGTCTATTAACTGATTACATACTCGAGTTCTCTAAGGCGAAGGATACACATATACTGTTAGACATAAAATCTTTTCAGTCGGTCTCTGATGGAGACGGTGAAAGTAGGGAAATATTTCATATAATTAAAAGCTCTATTGCTAAATAAATACGCACATTCATATTCTTCACTGAAGTTAAATAAAATACATATGCTTCAATAATCATGTAAAAGGAAAGAAGTCTGCTTTAGATCACACATTGATTTTAATTATTGATCATAACCAAAAAAACAAGGAACAAGAAAATATATTGGATTAAAAAAAAAAAAAAAAAAGCTAAAGCTAACTAACTAGCCTAATTAATCACATGATAGTATATAAAAAAAAAATCAGCTACATAAACAGGTTGAGTTTTCTGTAACCCACTGCACACTGCTGTGTTTAAAACAAAGTGTCTCGAGTTAGTATTGTATTAAACCACAAAAACATGGTGATTACGAGGTGCTATCAAAAAGTTTCAAGACCAACGGTGCTATCTGATGCTATATTTTAACCACGCACCCTTTAAAAGCAGAAGAAAATCACTGGAGGTGATGAGACGAGAGATCAGGAAGTCTTTTAACGAGCTCAACCCCCTGAAAATATTAAGACCATTCAGCAACTTGTGCATAATGACGGTCGGAACACAAGCCACACGATCTTCTCGAAGCTGAAGATGAAGCTTAAAGGTCTCAGCTTTGACACCATTGTGGAGATCCGGCACGGATCACAGAAGATGCTCGACAAGTTACAGAAAGAAGACTGCCAGGACATAGTGCAGAAGTGGCAGTAACGCTGGGAGCGCTTTTAAAGGTGATAGTGTGTACACGAAGATAAATAAAGTACTTTCTTGTAAACAGAGCTAGTCTTAAAACTTTTT
>NC_139600.1:9054840-9072340 GCF_946808225.1 Silurus aristotelis | reverse complement strand
GGAAACAAGTTGTGTTGTTTTTTGTTTTGTTCAAGTCACGTCAAGTCAAGTCAAGAAGCTTTTATTGTCATTTCAACCATATATAGCTGATGCAGTACACAGTAAAATGAGACAACGTTCCTCCAGAACCCTGGTTCTACATAAAACAGTGTAGAGCTACATCACACAACGTAGAGCCACATACAGGACACAGAGCTCAGGTAATTTGAGCTACAGCTCATAAAGTGCATCATGTGCAACCGAGTTCAAACGGTGCAAAACAAAAGACAGATACACAAAAAAGAACAGCACCGCCAGTAAACCTACTGTATGTTATACTGTACAATGTGCAAAAGAGGACTGTATACAAAAGTATACATTTAAATTATCAAATATATAAACACAGACGTTTGTGCAAAACATCAACAGCAGCAGTAAAGTAGATGTGCAAAGCAGCATGTAAACAGTTATATAGTTATGATAAAATAATTATCTAAAATTGGTGGTGCTGAAGACATGGATGTGTGTTAATTGAAACGAGTATTTAGTGTGTTTTTGAGTTCAGGTTGTATCAATTCAGTTGAGTGAGTGTGTGTGTGTGAGTTCCAGTTTCAGTTGCAGTTCAGTTCTGTGTGTTGAGGAACCTGATGGCTTGAGGGAAAACACTGTTGCACAGTCTGAATGTGAGAGTGAAGAGTGAAGTGAGGGGTGTGTCCATAATGCTGTTGGCTTTGCGGATACAGCGTGAGGTGTAAATTTCCGTGATGGAGGGGAGAGAGATGATCTCCAGTGATCTTCTTGTCCGTCCTCATCATCCTATGTAGGGTCTTGCTATCCGGGACGGTGCAGTTCCCAAATCAGGCAGTGATGCAGCTGCTCAAGCTGCTCTTGATGGTCCCTCTGTAAAATGTGGTCTGGATGGGGGAGGGAGATGGGCTTTCCTCAGCCTTCTCAGGAAGTAGAGACACTGTGTGGCTTTCTTGTTGATGGAGCTGGTGTTGAGTGAACAGGTGATGTTCTCTGCCAGATGTACACCAAGGAATTTGGTGCTCTTGACGATCTCCATAGAGGATCAATCAATGATTACTGGTGAATGGCCTCTGTGCTCTTCTAAAGTCAACAACCATCTCCTTAGTTTTGTCAATGTTCAGAGACAGCTTGTTGGCTCTACACCAGACCGTCGGTTGTTGCACCTCTTCTTTGTATACTGACTTGTTGTTCCTACTGATGAGACCCACCACAGTCGTGTCTTCGGCGAACTTGATGATGTGATTTAAGCTGTGCATTGCTACACAGTGGTGAGACAGCAGTGGGCTGAGCACACAGCCCTGGGGGGCGCCAGTGCTCAGTGTGGTGTGCTGCCGATGCTGTCCCCGGTTTGGACTGACTGAGGTCTCCCAGTCAGGAAGTCCAGGACCCAGTTGCAGAGGGAGGTGTTCAGGCCCAGTAGGCTCAGATTTTCAATCAGGTGCTGAGGGATGAAGTACTGCAGGCTATGAGCAGCATTGTATGTATGTGTCCTTGTTGTCCAGGTAAGTGTGGGCCAGATAAAGGGTTGTAGCGATGTCATAGTCCGTGGAACGGTTTGGACGAAACGCAAACTGCATGGGGTCCAGTGAGGGTGGTATCTGGCACTTGATGTGCCTCATGACGAGCCTCTCGAAGCACTTTATCACGATGGGTGTGAGTGTGACAGGACAATAGACAATTGAGGCAGGAGACTGAAGACTTCTTTGGCAACGGGATGATGATCGTTGTCTTGAGGCATGTATGAACAATGGCGCTGCTAAGGGAGATGTTGAAGATGTCAGTGAAGACATCCACTAGCTGTTCTGCACATTCCCTAAGCACTCTGTCAGGAATGTTGTCTGGTCCAGCAGACTTCCGTGGGTTATGCTGTGGTTAGACAGAGCACCTGGCCATTGGGAGAAGGGGTGGTCTTCCCTGCTGCCACATTGTTCTGCACCTATACCCGGAAGTCGTACAGCGGTCTGGGAGGGAGACATCATGGTCACAGGCAGGTGAAGTTGTCTTGTAGTTAATGATCTCCTGGATGCCCTGCCACATGCGCGGGGTGTCTCCGCAGTCCTGGAAGTGGCCGTAGATTCTCTTGGCGTGTGCGTGCTTTGCCTCTCTGATAGCACGGGACAGTTTTGCCCTTGTCGCTCTTAAGGCCGTTCTGAAGGCGGAGTCTCTAGCCTTTAGTAGCACATGCAACAATGCAAAAAAAAAAATGTTTTTCACCTCATCAAAATGGAAGGCATTTCTTCCAGCTTGGTGTTGGTGTAGATATTCAGTATTGTTCTCTACAGAGCTGACGGTTTGTCAGCGTATGTTATAACCCTAGCAGCAATTATGTAATAGTGACGAAGTTAGATGGTGTACAATGGTGTCTAAGACTTGCCAATAGCATCATGTAAGAAATATAGCGCAACGCATTAAGTGTGAGGGATGATGTAATGCTTATTCTAACAGTTTTGACATATGTGCCATAACATTTCATAATTATGTGCAATCAAATACGCTGTCTAGAGCACACGGGATATAATTAAGCTCTTACTGTAATCTCTTACTACCAGAAGTAATATTGTTTTACAACTAGATATAGAATGGTATCTTGTGGCTGTCTTGTGTCCGCAGGTTCATGGTGGAAAGGCAACCTGCGTACATACACGCATTACACTTTCCCATATTTAGAAGAGTTCATTCTCAAGATCATGACACACTCCAATGGCATCGGGTTTGTTCTGTTAATGTGTAAGCTTCTCCACTCTTCCGCTGGAGACTTTGTGCAGATGTTGGGATTGGATTAGAGCTGTTTTTTTATATACAGAGTTAAAGTGTTTGTGTGTGTGTGTGTGTGTGTGTGTGTGTGTGTGTGTGTGTGTGTGTGTGTGTGTGTGTGTGTGTGTATTGTGCCAATCCTCAATTCAGTCCTTACCTCTAAAACAGCAGGTTATATAATCCTACAAGAGGCTGGTAAACATGCACTTATGCAACATTGGCCTCAAGTGAAAGCTTCCCCTCTCAGGCTGACAGGAAAGTAACAACCTATTTGAAAGGTAGATCATTTCAAGCAGTATAACACACTATATATAAAACAAGAAATATAGATATGTATTAGATTTGCCTCTATTTAATCCAATCATTGTAATGCACATGGATGTACATATGTGGTACATGAATAAACAAATACAGTATCATCGACATTTATGTACACATCATATTGGTTACATGGAAACATGCCGTATTATTCATATTAACCCAGCTAACATATTACACACGTGCGCAAAAAATGCGTAAATAAGCTCACTGTTTGTGAGCTTTCATTAGATTCTTCATGCAGCTGTTTTTCAGCGAGACTGTAACGCTCATGTGTTTCATCGCAATATTTTTCAGATGTAAAAAACATGTTGAGTACCGTGGCATCACTGTATATACTTCAATCAGGCATAACATTATGACCACTAACAGGTGAAGTGAATAACCTGTTAGTGGGTGGGATTTATTAATCAGCAAGTGAACATTTCATCCTTAAAGTTGACATGTTAGAAGCAGGAAAAAATGGGCAAGCGTAAGGATTTGAGCGAGTTTTGGCTAAATTTTGATGGCTAGACGTCTGGGTCAGAGCATCTCCAAAACTGCAGCTCTTGTGGGATGTTCCTGTGGTCAGAATCTATCAAAAAGGCTCCAAAGAAGGAACAGTGGTGAACCGGTGACATGGTCATGGGCGGTTGAGGCTCACTGATGTACGTGAGGAGCGATGGCTGGACCGTGTGATCCAACAGACGAGCTCCTGTAGCTCAAATTACTGAAGAAGTTCATGCTGTTGATGCTTAATGGGTCAGAACTGTTTTGTCAGCAAAAGGGGGACCAACACAATATTAGGCAGGTGGTCATAATATTATGGCTGATTAGTGGCCATAAAGAGTTGCCTGATCAGTTTTTTTCACACATAATAATGGATACATGCAGTATTATTTGCATTAACATAGCTAAAACACTATTTTGCTAAATTATTTACTATAATTTGTTAAATTATGATCGCCATTCTTTAAGACTCTTGGGTAGGCTAGGCCATGTCTCGGCCTATGACATTTTCAAGTTACGATGAGGTCATTGGAACTCATTTCATAGTTCTTATTATCGGTGATGCCTGGTTGCCGGCGGAGTGGTGTGTTAAAGTCGAGTGAAACGCTTGCATGTGCCGATAACACTTTTGCTGAACTTTCCCCTCTGCCAGAGTGCAGATGCAGAGAGTCATAAATGTAAATGACACCAGTAATTAGACCTGGTCGATAAAAGTTGTAACTCTGTGTCCAATTAGTGAGCCTGACGTCTTCTGCAACCGCAATTCCTAGATGTAAATAGCGAAGAGGCCAAAGACACTGTTGACCGAGACGATGCACACGGCAGCAGATCCTGAGATTTAGTCTTAAATCCAATCCTGCTCTGTTAGTCCTTATGCATACCTGGTTCAGCTCTTTTTCAGCTCAGACGGATGAACTGAAGCTGAAACATCAATAAACTCTCTTTCTGCGCTTTTGCATGCACGTGTGCAGTGTGTACAGCAAGACTAGAGGACCAAATCCTCAGTGGTGCCACTACTAAGAATCTATTAATAACTTATACTATCTTTTACTGTACCATTACAATATATTAAGCACATAGTATGTGTCCTGCTGCATCCATCTTTCACATAAATCATGCAAATTGTTTCATCCGCTGCTTATGAGAAGTAATAAGACGAGTCTGAGGTGTGAAATTGCTTGCCAACAACAAACAGGGGTCCGATTTACAGTAGGTGTCGCCACAGCAGTAATTAACTGCATTAATAATTAATAATGACATGAAAGTTCTCACAAGGGTCTCGCAAAGGATTACAACAAATGTGCTTGTGTGTGTGAGTGTGTGTGCGGTCACGTGGGAACATTCTCTATCCTTTTCATGTGCATCTTTTCAGCTACAGAGGTCCCCATCTAAACCAAAGCCAACAATTGACGGGGTAAAAAAAGTCAACGCTAACAGCGGATTCTTTTTCTCTCTACACTTCTCTCGCTCAACCTCGCTCTCCCTTTTTTGGGCTTCTATGTCTCATGCTTTCTCTGTCTCTCTTTTTTCCTGTTACATCAGTATAGCAGCAGTCTTTCATGGACAGTGAAGTGTAAAATGGATGGAGCGAGAGACACAATGCTGCTGATCAATCTGCCACGCAGGAGAGAACTCTGGGTAAACGTGTGCGTCAGGAGTGTGAAGGGAGAGAAGCGTGTCCGAAAGAGTGTGTGTGTGTGCGTGTGTGTGAGAGAGAGAGACCGAGAGAAAGAGGGAGGACAGGTTCATTGTCACACTCTAGAATAGGCTCAAATTCACTCTGACTAGGCTTTTTGCTCGAAAAAAGAATCTTAGATAAACAGCGTAAAAAAAGTAGAAAAGGCAACCGTACACTCACCACTTTAACACAATGCCTGGCAGACCTTCATTATATTCCTCTGCTCTTTTTTTTTTTCTCTTTTTTTTATATACAAATACAATTCGATCAGTTTGTTTGACGGAGCAAATCTCAGACCTGTTTTTATGAACAAAAAGCGCAAACATTTGGCATGCACTTGTAGAAATATGCACACACCTGATTTATTATGTGCTACCAGGAATTTCAATCAACTTTATTTAAAAGTTGCAGTGAAATAATTAGAATCTAAAAAGTGTCTTTTTTTTTTTTTTCATTAACTTTGGAAAAAGCTGTTGCTTTTCCAAACGTGTGCAAACTTTCATTAGTAATGCTTTTGACATCATTTGAATAAAATATATATTTCTTTCTGGGTGATTACATAATTTCCTATGTCTATGGCATTCCACAATTCTATAGCAGTGGAATCTAATGTACAGGTGCGCAGGTTATCAGATTCTGTATTATAACAGTATTATTTCAACACAAACCCTGCATTAAGCCCTTCAGATTTAAGAGCTAATATGATGCATGAGTAATTTGATTACAAAAATTTTCCGTTTAGTCCATTAAACTACACCCGGAGCACTATGTTTCCCAACGGACCATTATTACCGACGCACCACATGATAAACTTTGGAGCGATCTGGACAGGTATCGCAGAAGACGTTGCAGAATAAAAAATTAATTCGGCCCAAAGAAAACGTCAAAAAAGTCTTCAACGTTTGAGATTATTTCAAGCTAAAAGATGCAGAAAACACCGTACAGTGCGGTTACCGTTTTTACAGTCATTTAAAAGAGATTTTATAATATTTTTATTTATATACAGTGTGGTCAAAAAGTCTCTCCGCAGTGGCCGTGTAGAGCAGGGAGCGCAGAGAGCGAAAATTTCAAGCAGCTTTCCTGAAGACAAGAAAACCACATTGCGATACTGTGCGAGATTTAATAAATAAATACATGAGTGAGAATAATAAAATCTATTGTTTTGTTTTGTTTTCATCTTTATATCTCTCTGAATTGCATCAGTAAGGAGTCGGACTTAAAAAATGAGCACAAACTTTTGCTTTATAGAGGCAATGTCTGCACAATGTCTGCTAGTTTTTGGTTTATTGTGTAATGCTAATAAGCAGGGTTTGTGGCTTCGTTGTGAAGATCGCATGCTAGCTTTTTGCCATGACAATAGATTGTTATTGATTTTATCGCCCTGCATGTTCATGATTTCTATTTATATATTTATTTGTATTCATTTTTGTCAGCTCTAAGCTCAAAACATTAGCAAAGGAAGCCCCATACTTCGGATGTTTGATGGACTTTATACGAATCATGCTAGTCCTCTTACCTGTGTGTTAGTTTCTTTCCTTTTATCCCCTCCCCATTGATTTTTATTTTCCCTCTCGAACACACCCCACGCTCCATCCCTTCATTTCCACTCCTCCGTTCATCCCTGCGGGCTATCTTTCGCTGTGTGACATCATGCTGCTTCCTGTCTCCTTGCCAGTTTGACGACAGCTTCCTGTTCCGCAGGCTGCTCCGCGTCTCCGCGACGGCAGATGCTGTCGCCACAGCAACTGTCACTCAAAGGGTTGAACAGGTGGACTGAGGTGTTTTGCATACAGAGAAGCGCTTCGACACGCAGCCAGCCGATAGTTTGGCAAATCGACACGGAGTATTTTGTCGTGTTAGATTTTGAAATCGGCACGCTGTGTAGAGCGAACTTTTCAGTAGCGCTGAGTGACGCTGGAGGGAATCAGGGTACAGCGTTAATCTAACGCAGGTGAATAAACAATATCTTCTGTAGACTTAATGTAAAGGAACATTTACAAAACCGTGCAGTAAAACAATCGAGAGAAATACTGCGATTGGCTGTTTTTATTTCAATAAAAATCCCTATAATTCTGGGTCTGGCTTCAACTCCTGTACTGTTGTTGCTGTCGGTGTTGCTGATGATGACGATGATGTTGTTATTGTTGCTGATGAAGCATTTAGATTTTTTTTTGCTGTTGTTAATTATGCTGTTGGTGTTGTTGATGATGTCGGTGTTGATGATGTTGGTGTTGTAGGTGGTGTTGTTGATGGTATCGTTGCTGTTACTAATGATGCTTTTGGTGTTGTTGATGATATTATTGGTGTTGCCGGTGATGCTGTTGTTGATGAGGCTGTTGCTGTTGATGATGTTGTTGTTGTTGATGGTATTGTTGCTGCATGTTGTCACTGCTAATGCTGTTGTTTATATACGTTGTTGCTGCTGATGGTGTTGCTGCTGCTGATGGTGGTGTTGCTGCTGGTGTTGTTGCTGCGTGTTCTCACTGCTGATGGTGTTGTTTATACACGTTGTTGCTGCTGATGGTGTTGCTGCAGCTGATGGTGGTGTTGCTGCTGCTGATAATTGTGTTGCTGATGGTGTTGTTGCTGCTGACTGTGTCTCTACCGATGGTATTGTTGTCACTGTTGATGTCGCTGTTGTTGCTGCTGTTGTTACTGATAATGCTGTTGCTCTCATTGTTGTTGATGTTGCTGTTGTTGTTTTTGCTGCATGTTTTTCGCTGCTGATGGTGTTGTTGCTGCTTGTTTTCGCTGCTGTTAGTGTTGTTGCTGCATGTTGTCGCTGCTTTTGGTGTTGTTGCTGCGTGTTGTCGCTGCTGATGGTGTTGTTGCTGCGTGTTGTTGCTGCGTGTTGCTGCTGCTGCTGCTGCTGTTGGTGTTGTTGCTGCGTGTCGTCGCTGCTGATGGTGTTGTTGCTGCGTGTTGTCGCTGCTGTTGGTGTTGTTGATGCGTGTTGTCGCTGCTGATAGTGTTGTTGCTGCTGCTGAAGGTGTTATTGGTGCTGATGGTGTTGTTGCTGCTAATGGTGTTGTTGCTGCTGATGGTGTTGTTGCTGCTGATGGTGTTGTTGCTGCTGCTAAAGGCGTTATTGCTGCTGATGGTGTTGTTGCTGCTAATGGTGTTGTTGCTGCTGCTGATGTTGTTGCTGCTGATTTTGTTGTTGCTGCGTGTTGTCACTGCTGATGGCATTGTTGCTGCTGCTGATGGTGTTGTTGCTGCTGATGGTGTTGTTGCTGCTAATGGTGTTGTTGCTGCTGATGATGTTGTTGCTGCTGTTGGTGTTGTTGCTGCGTGTTGTCACTGCTGATGGCATTGTTGCTGCTGATGATGATGTTGTTGCTGCTGTTGGTGTTGTTGCTGCGTGTTGTCACTGCTGATAGCATTGTTGCTGCTGCTGATGGTGTTGTTGCTGCTAATGGTGTTATTGCTGCTGATGGTGTTGTTGCTGATGTGTAGTTGTTGCTGCTGTTGTTTCTGATAATGCTATTGTTGCTTTCACTGTTGTTTATATCGCTTTTGTTGTTGCTATTGTGGCTGTTGCTGCTGCTGCTGTTTGTGTAGCTATTGATTTGTCTGTTGTTACTTTTGCTTGTGTTGTTACTATTTGTTGCTGTTGCTGTTGCCGTTTTTTATTGAGTCGATGTTTGACGATTGATGGAGCAGGCCGTGGAAGACAAATGCCCACGAACTGACAATAAATTATTATCTTACACAGCGCACACAGAAACAAATCATCTGGATTCTACTTTTTCATCTTAATGTTGTTTTCAGTACAACATACATTATCTTACTCGGGAGATGAATAGGTTGTTAGACTCACCAGTACTGTAACTTAATAGAGAGAGAGAGAGAGAGAGAGAGAGAGAGAGAGAGAGAGAGAGAGAGAGAGAGAGATACATTAGCATGTATTTGATAAGAGGAGATGGATCGCACCTGGGACCAAGCTTTAATGTGTTACATTATCTGAATGATATGAGCACATGTTGGCATGATAAGCTGTGTAAGAATACATACTGAAGCTTGAGATATCAGACTTGGGCTCGTGCCAGCAACTATGGCCGGGTGCCCATCCCTCATTTGTGTCTTATCATTACAGTGGCCCAGGTAATGTACTCATGGGAAGCAGTAGGGAGAATAGACTTAGTTGAGTTTTCAAGAATAGGAATAATATGTGTACAAGACAGTTTAATACAGAACAGAAATATTGATGTTGGGCATTAAATCTGATCGATGCCTGCTGATTTGATTTCACCCGGAGGGCCTGACGCTAGTTCTAGATTGCCGTTTATCATTAGATTTTTTTTTCCATATTGCATAAAATACCCAGCTAGTCACATTTACACTGTTGAGAAGTTAAAGTTCCTGTGTATCTTGCTGATTACTTAAAGCATTAACGCCCATCATGAGCATCAGGTTCAGCTGAGTCAAAGAAAATCATTGCACTTTCATCATCTCAAAACTATAATAAATATAATAAAAATAATAATAGCAATAATAATATCAACACGTTAACGCAAATTAATTTTAACAGCACAAATTTTATTCGCAACACATTTATTCACATCCTTTCTTCACTCAGATATAAAAGAAATTATAAACTCTGCCGAAAAATAATGTTTTTATTATAAACATTTGGTTTACTGATGCGCCAAGTCTCAAATCAAGCACCAAAACCCGCCGCGATGCACACATCCGGCAATTAACACCGTCCGTGTGGAAACATAGCAAAAGTTCCGTTTGGTGTCCTGATGATTTATATCATTTTAAATAATTTACTTAAGTAATTATTTAAAATGACTTTAAAACATTTACAAGAATATTTTGTCTTCAACGAAGAATCATTCCATACAATAGCATGTTTCTTAAATAATTATTTCTTCCTGAATTTTTCCAAGCCTTGATGATTAAGTTGTTGAAGCACATTTTACGGCTTGAGTCGATTCCGCATTAGCATTAAGAGACAGCTTTTGCTCAGTCTGAGATTTTGAAATTAAATTAGCATTAGTAAAATTAGTGTTAGCATGGCAGAAGCTTATTTAATTAGCATTGCTGGCTAATGACTGTTTTAATAGTGTTGTTTTTTTTGTTTTGTTTTTTTTTTCTTTTTTTCCCCCTTATAACAGAGCTTTAATGGGTGCACGAGACACACCCTTAAAACGTACTAATAATGCTTAGAAAATAAATAGACTTGCAGTAGTTTCAGACTGTTTTCTCTCATTAGGTCACTTTTACTGAGGGCATTTTGTGATTACCTGGAAATAACTATCAAGAAGGCTATTGAAAAAAATTTATTTTGTGCTTTTTCAGAATTTTTGCACAAATGAAACAAGCTTGTGGGTTTGATGTGAGCTTTTGGTTTGTTCATTTACTTCATTGGGCAGACTCCCTTATCCGGAGCGACTTTTTCTGTCATTTGTACAATTGAGCAGTTGAGGATTAAGGGCCTTGTTAAAGGGCCCATCAGTGGCATATTGGTGGCAGCTGGGATTTAAACTCAACCTTTTGATCACAAGTCCAACATCCTAACTACTGAGCCAGCACTTCCCCATGCTCGTTGATATTATGTTTACCCTGCATTTTTACATTGCCATAGATACGTACAGGTAGTCCCCTACTTACAATGGAGATACGTTAAGACGACCCCATCGTAAGTCAAAAATATTGTAAGTCGAAGATGGTACTATGACTGTGACAGCCTTTCCTGCTTCATGCTGATTTATAATTTACATTTTCTTATATATTAACCCTAACCCTAACTCATTATCTGCTCTGAACTGATTATTTTCCTCTGCTTTTTTCCCTACAAGCAGGAAACATACAGTGAGGAAAATAAGTATTTGAACACCCTGCTATTTTGCATGTTCTTCCACTTAGAAATCATGGAGGGGTCTGAAATTGTCATCGTAGGTGCATGTCCACTGTGAGAGACATAATCTAAAAAAAAAAAAAAAAATCCAGAAATCACAATGTATGATTTTTTAACCATTTATTTGTATGATACAGCTGCAAATAAGTATTTGAACACCTGAGAAAGTCAATGTTAATATTTGGTACAGTAGCCTTTGTTTGCAATTACAGAGGTCAAACATTTCCTGTAGTTTTTCACCAGGTTTGCACACACTGCAGGAGGGATTTTGGCCCACTCCTCCACACAGATCTTCTCTAGATCAGTCAGGTTTCTGGCCGGTCACTGAGAAACACGGAGTTTGAGCTCCCTTCAAAGATTCTCTATTGGGTTTAGGTCTGGAGACCGGCTAGGCCACGCCAGAACCTTGATATGCTTCTTACAGAGCCACTCCTTGGTTATCCTGGCTGTGTGCTTCGGGTCATTGTCATGTTGGAAGACCCAGCCTCGACCCATCTTCAATGCTCTAACTGAGGGAAGGAGGTTGTTCCCCAAAATCTCGCAATACATGGCCCCGGTCATCCTCTCCTTAATACAGTGCAGTCGCCCTGTCCCATGTGCAGAAAAACAACCCCGAAAGCATGATGCTACCACCCCCATGCTTCACAGTGGGGATGGTGTTCTTGGAATGGTACTCATCATTCTTCTTCCTCCAAACACGTTTAGTGGAATTATGACCCAAAAGTTCTATTTTGGTCTCATCTGACCACATGACTTTCTCCCATGACTCCTCTGGATCATCCAAATGGTCATTGGCAAACTTAAGACGTGCCTGGACATGTGCTGGTTTAAGCAGGGGAACCTTCCGTGCCATGCATGATTTCAAACCATGACGGTGGTCCCAGCTCTTTTCAGGTAATTGACCAGCTCCTCCCGTGTAGTTCTGGGCTGATTTCTCACCTTCCTTAGGATCATTGCGACCCCACGAGGTGAGATCTTGCATGGAGCCCCAGTCCGAGGGAGATTGACAGTCATGTTTAGCTTCTTCCATTTTCTAATGATTGCTCCAACAGTGGACCTTTTTTCACCAAGCTGCTTGGCAATTTCCCCGTAGCCCTTTCCAGCCTTGTGGAGGTGTACACTTTTGTCTCTAGTGTCTTTGGACAGCTCTTTGGTCTTGGCCATGTTAGTAGTTGGATTCTATCAATTGTATGGATTGGATTGTATGGGGTGGACAGGTGTCTTTATGCAGCTAACGACCTCAAACAGGTGCATCTAATTTAGGATAATAAATGTAGTGGAGGTGGACATTTTAAAGGCAGACTAACAGGTCTTTGAGGGTCAGAATTCTAGCTGATAGACAGGTGTTCAAATACTCATTTGCAGCTGTACCATACAAATAAATAGTTTAAAAATCATATATTGTGATTTCTGGATATTTTTTTTTTAGATTATGTCTCTCACAGTGGACATGCACCTACAATGACCATGTCAGACCTCTCCATGATTTCTAAGTGGGAGAACTTGCAAAATAGCAGGGTGTTCAAATACTTATTTTCCTCACTGTACTTGGGCACTTGAAAGAAATGCTTTTATCACTAAAATTGCTGTTTGAAACTTTTAAACATTTTAAATATTTTTACAATTTTGTTGCATCGTTCTCTTCATCATAAGATCGAAAACTCGAACCACTGAACTCGGGGACCATCTGAATATGATTTCAGCTCCTACTTGTATGTTAGAAGCATAAGCTCCACCGCTTTAAACTTTGACACATTTGCTTAATTTAGTACCATTTGATTTATTAACGTTATTGTAGTGGTGGACTGTAACGAATTACATTTACTTAAGTACTTAAGTAGCTTTTTTTGGGTATCTGTACTTTACTGAAGTATTTCCATTTGGGGAGACTTTAACTTTAACTTCACTACATATTAAAGTCAAATATTTTACTTTTAACATTTTGCGAAATTAGACGTTCCTTTTTTTTTTTTTTATTTATGAGTGAATAAAAACATACCTGGTCAAGCACACAGCAAGACACCAGTCATGCTCTGTTTTGAACTTGTTTTGATTGGCGCTTGGTGGTATCTACTTATCACCAATATACAGTTCAGCATCAGTTCAACAGAAAGCAGAACATTTTAGAGGAATTAATTATGGGAAACACTCCTGACTCAAACAGGATTTGGGCTACTGATCAATGTAATAGATATCAATCAGTATTTGACTCATTAATATCATTCTATTAATCGATCGCTGTGTTAAGCGTAACATAAAAGTCTTTTCACATAAACTGAGTTGATTAAGCAAAGAGTCTTATGACAAAGATGATAATAGGAACATTATTCTTATAATAGATTATTGTACTTTGTACTTCTACTCAAGTGAAAGTTTAAAGGGAGCACTTATACTTTTACTGGAGTCATATTTCTAAAACTGTGTATTTCTACTTTAACTCAAGTACATGGTTTGTGTACTTTATCCATCACTGCTTTATTCTGCCTATATAAGTTTCATCTAGAAGTTTTTCCTTGCCACAATCATCAGGGATAAATACACATTGTTCACCTTAAATTCTGTAAAGCTGCTTTGAGACAAAGTCTGTTGTAAAAAGCGCTATAGAAATAAACTTGACTTAATTTGACTTGACTTGACTTGACTTGACTTGACTTGTGTTAGCTGTTGCCAGACATTGACTGCTTATAGGACATATTCATTCTTATACTTTAGAATTCTCAATAAAACTGTCCAATCAACTATTCCAAACCCTTATAAAATCGTTTATATGACACCCAACATAATTTTTCAGATTTCCGCCCAGCCGCGATCGTTAAACTTCCACCCCTTGCCGACACGTTGGCAATTCCAGGCGTATCCCTCTCACCATCGAGAAGAAATTGAGACGTAGTGTGAAAGCGGACATGTGATACCGTGGCTCAGGATCCGTCTGGTATAAATTCTGTCAGTTTGGAGTGATTTGTTCCAATGCCCGCAAGGTGATGGGACTCGGAGCGTGTCTCTGCGCGCTCTCTCCCTTCAGCCGGCAGCCATAAAAGAAAAAAAGGGGAAAAAACCTCAAAACTTCTCTCATCCTCTTAGGGAGATACAGATCCAGGTGAGAGTGAATCTCTGTGTGAAATTAATTTTCACGATGCCTGGTTTACCCCCACTTTGGCTAAGTCTCTGATTACATCTCACAAGCAGCTCAGCAATACAAAATGAAGAACACAAATCACTTTCTGCATTTGTGCCAAGGTCACAACCTTGCAGATTTCAGTTTTGATCAGTTGTGTAAGGCATAGGCCACAGATCAGATTGGTGTTGTTTGTGTTATCCGGTCTTATCCCACTTCGTTTAGAGGCTTCATATTAAAGGATTCATATTTTACCCAGGAAGATCAGAATACATTTCTAGAGCTGTTTGGTGAAACTATTTTTAATTTAGAACAAAGCATTTTAAGGGTGAATGTGAGAAAATGTTCCCTCTTTTATTCCTTTTATTGATTTTTTTTTTTCCTTTGTTTGTTTCGTTCATTTCTGTATTTCTTTGTCGTTTTTCAGGTTTTATGCACAAAATCTAATGAAAATCATCAAATGGCAAAACCCTTCTAAACACCCACCCGATATTGACCACAATTCCCAAGACATGTGAACCCTAGCTATTTATCTCATAGACTCTCTACTGCAAATCACTGCGACTGGGACAGTTATAAGTACAGATGTTCACACTACAGCATATTTCACAAGGTAGACCATCGAATACGAAATCCCTTTACCTGGAAAAACGGTGATTTAAAAAATAAGGAATCGTAATTATCTCAGTGTTTATGATTTTGGCAAACAGGTTGCCTTCACTTTGAAACATTCTGAATGGGCTTTATGACATTTTAAAAAATTGTAGCTGATGAATAGCCTCTCTGCACGAATGCAGCAACAGAAGTTCAAGGCATTTGATTGAATCACAGTCAAACTGCACCTCATTACAAAAGCTATTAGTCTAGTCGACAGCAGAGCTCGCAAACTGTCTAGAGGAACAGGGACAAAGTGGTGTCTCAGGATGACAACACTGATAAGGCATCAATATTTATCAGGGTCTAATGGCCCTGTTAATATATTATGATAAAGCAACGGTTCTGGTTTTCAACTTAAGCACTTTATTGCTTTTTTGGAATGTGTCTTTGAATTTGGTTGAGCTGAAACGGGAATAAGAAAAAAAAAAGATTGGACATCATCGGAAATTCACTGTGATATTAGTAGATGATGTATTAGGTTTAAAAGTCCAACTTATTGGATTTTGGCTGAAATGCATGTATGAAATGTGACCAAAATAGGAAATTTTGGAGTTACTGAGTTGGAAACTAACGTTAAAGTCAGCTTTTATTCTCTTGTACCAAGTGCCTGGACTTTTCTCTGTTTACTTCTTTTGCCCAATTCTTTTGCACAGTTTAACACATTTCAGTGTCAATTGAATACAGTACATAAACATTTCATAAACAATGACAATGACTTCTGACTTATTCTTGTGTATATATATACTGTTGTGTATGGATACACTGTTTATATATAGGGCATGTAGACATCCTTATATACTATACTTTATATTAAGTTATATTTATAATTTATTTATAATTTTATACTTTTTTTATTTGTATTTTCTTTTTTTTTTCTTTTTTTTTTATAATTTATTTATATTGTAGTTACCTGTTTGACAATCGTAAAAAAGCATTTCATTACACGTCGTATGAATGTGTATGTGACAAACAAAATCTGATGTGAATATATAGCAAGTGTGAATGTTAATGTTAGTAAAACTCCCTCGAGCCCTTTCCTTTTGGCTTATAAATCTGTTTATTAGTGCAGCAGTGCCTTAATAATTTATTTATTTTTTATTATTTTTGAACAAATCAAATGCACCATATATTTGCTGCAACTTTTCAATTCGATGCTCACACCAGCATTCCACAGCCACATTTGCACTTGAAACACATTCCAAATCTGTGCGAATGGATTCGTTCTCAAATTGCTAGCACCAAGTTGGAGGCACACAATTGTATACGATGTCTTTGGATGCACCCTTGTAGATGAATGAATACAAATCTCCTCAAGTACAATCCAAAATCTAGTGGAAGCCCATACAAATCTCATGGTCAGGTGGTTATTTAGGTGCACATTGTACTCTCACCTTGATGGGTAAATGATAAATTGTGTTGTACAGGATTTACAGTGCCATAGAAGAGAGTTGTTGTTGTACAGTGAGAGAGAGTGATGAGACTGATGAACACCTCAGTCTTCTCTTAATCAGCTTGGACTACAGAGTTCATCATCGGTGTCACAAGAAATGCTGAGATGACCCAGGAGAGCACTGTAAATCCAATCAGCACTGTTTTTCAATTGCCCCTAAGGGTAATGCCACACACACACACACACACACACACACACACACACACACACACACACACACACACACACACACACACACACAATAAAGAGTTGTCTTTTGCTTTTTAAACACAATACAGAGCTTAAAATGTGTACTGGATATTATTACTAATTTAATATGTATCCAGAGGATAAAAAATAGTTTAAAAAAAAAGGTGTGTGTGTGTGTGTGTGTGTGTGTGTGTGTGTGTGTGTGTGTGTGTGTTAAATGTGAGCTGTGAGCACACCCATCTTTTCTCTCATTATTGTTCATTGTTCAGGAGAAATGAGGAACAGGAGCCACTTTCCCGACTGATGATCACAGTGTGATGGGTCTTTCTCAAACACGCTGTCTCACACATGTCAAACAATCTGGTGTGTGTATGTGTGTGTGTGTGTGTGTGTGTGTGTGTGTGTGTGTGTGTGTGTGTGTGTGTGTGAGTGTGTGCGTGCGTGCGTGCACGAGCGTACTAGGGCAGTGATAAACTGGGGTCATGTTTCAAGACAGAATTTTACGGCCCCTGGGCAAAAAAGTTACACACCAGGGCTGCTGACACTGAGGTGAATCCAAGCAGAACATCATGCTACAAGCAAACACACACACACACACACACACACACACACACACACACACACACACACACACACACACACACACACACTGACTTTCTCATGCATTATGGGGCTTTAGAGACTGGAGAAATGAACAAGGGGGTTTCAGATCTTAGCACACAATAACAAATATATAGATATATTATAGATATCATAGATATTATTATTATTATTATTATTATTACTATTATTATTATTATTATTATTATTATTATTATTATTATTATTAATATTTATTATTATTATTATTATTATTATTATTAATATTATTATTATATGTTGTTGCTGCTATTAATATTTTATAAATGCATTAAAAATCTTCTAAAAATCATACTTTCCAGAAAAAAAAAAAAAGAAAAAAAGTTAATCCCTGTG
>NC_139600.1:9034840-9052340 GCF_946808225.1 Silurus aristotelis | reverse complement strand
TTTATGTTTTTTTTTTTCTTAGTCTTTTCTGGACTGTGTTGTCTCATTGCCCACTGCTTCTTATATCTTCTTTCTTTCTTCCTGCATTTTTATTTAAATCTTTCTATCATTTTTTTTTTTTTTTTGCCTGGCCCTTTGGACTCTAGCACGCCCGCAACCACCACCCATCTCACTCTTAAGCTTGTGTGTCTCGGGGCCGCTGGGGGTCTCTGTCCCTCCTGATGTCTCCTGAAGTGAGCGATGGTGGTTCTAAATATTGTGGGTGTTTTATTCGGTGATGTCGGAGTTCTCACCCTCGACTCACTGGGTGCGGTGTGTTCTGTACAGTACCTACACCTGCACAGAGCCCGACTTGGCTCTCGCTGCACTCGTTAGTGCGCGTGATAAGTTACGTGTGTGTGAGAAAACGGTTAGGTGTGTTTGTCTGTGTGTGTGCGTGTGTGTGAGCTATACTTTGCCGTTACTGTCCAATCCACCAGTGTATGCATGGTGTTAAACGGAGAGTGTGATGATGGGAGAGAGTTTTACGGGCACAGTGCAGGTTCAGGGATTTACGGCGGATGAACTCCATATGTTCTCTCTCCGAGTGTTTTCGGCGCCCCTTGTGGGGAAACACTGAGGGGGCGGGGCTTCACCGTAGAACTCTCCCTGTGTGTCTCTTACTCGTTCTTTTTCTCCACCTATCTTTTTCTGTCTCATAATCTCTCTCTCTTTCTCTCTCTCTCTTTTTCCGTTTTTTTCTGCTGAGATGGGGCCAATAACTGCCTGGTGCAGTGAGGTGTTAAAAATGAGACCTAAGTGCTCTGTAAACGTGTGTGTGTGTGTGTGTGTGTGTGTGTGTGTGTGTGTGTGTGTGTGTGTGTGTGTATGAGTGTAGAAAAGTAGAGCATTTCCCAGTTTGCATTCTGTCAGCACTTCCACCCTGCTGGCTCCAGGTCACTCAGGCTTGCGTGCTGTGTGCACTTTTACAGGCACACGGGTTCGAACAGTCCGCACTCAGCGCCTCACTTTGACACGCTGCAATTAACACCATGGAAACGCCTTCGATTTCCAATCCCACTGAAGACAAGGAACGCCAGGACCCAGAGCGATTTATTTCCCTTTTTTGTGTGTTCAGAAATCAGGATTGCAGCCCTGAGTGTGTGTGTGAGTGTGTGTGTGTGTGTGTGTGTGTGTGTGTGTGTGTGTGTGTGTGTGTGTGTGTGTGTGTGTGTGTGTGTTTTTGTGTGTGTGTGTGTGTGTGTGTGTGTGTGTGTGTGTGTAAGATGCTGATACAAAAGGATGATAAAGACCCTTACATACTCTCAATCAGTCACATTTCCAAAGAAGATCTGAAGAGAGTAGTATTAATCTCGGTCTTATTATATCCTCCTCCCTCAAGTCCACCATGAAACCATCCATCCATCACTCGCTTGCTGATGACATGAACATAGACAGAACTCGTCTCTCTCTTTCTCTCTCTGGTTCAGATTGTGTCCGTGCAGTCTGGGTCGATTCCAGTGTTTGTGTTAGTGTAGTGTTTGTGTTAGTGTAGGCAGTCAGTTGTGTTAGTACGGTGTGACAGTCTATTGTGTGTCTGTATAATCTGTGTGCAGTGTGTGCCAGTAAACTGTGTCAGAGAGTTTTTCAGTACAGTGTGTGTCAGTGCGTCATGCCAGTGCCTTGTGTCAGTACTGTGTATGTCTGTGCATTGTGTATCAGTGCAGTGTGTCAGTACTGTAGCATAGTAGTGTGTCAGTAGAGTGTGTGTGTCAGTGCAGTGTGTCAGTACCATATCATGTTAGTGTGTGTCAGAAGATTGTGTGTCAGTGCAGTGGTTCAGTACCATATCATGGTAGTGTGTGTCAGTGCAGTGCGTCAGTCCTATGTGTGTCAGTGTAGTGTGTACCAGTACAGTGTGTCAGTACATTGTGTATTAATAGAGTGCGTGTCAGTGCAGTGTGTCAGTACAGTATCAGTAGAATGTGTGTCAGTGCAGTGTGTCAGTACAGTGTGTATTAATAGAGTGCGTGTCAGTGCAGTGTGTCAGTACAGTATCAGTAGAATGTGTGTCAGTGCAGTGTGTCAGTACGGTATCAGTAGAATGTGTGTCAGTGCAGTGTGTCAGTATGGTATTAGTATAGTATGTATTAGTAGAGTGCGTGTCAGTGCAGTGTGTCAGTACGGTATTAGTATAGTGTGTATTAGTAGAGTGCGTGTCAGTGCAGTGTGTCAGTACGGTATTAGTATAGTGTGTATTAGTAGAGTGCGTGTCAGTGCAGTGTGTCAGTACAGTTTATTAGTAGAGTGTGTGTCAGTGCAGTGTGTCAGTACGGTATCAGTATAGTGTGTATTAGTAGAGTGTGTGTCAGTGCAGTGTGTCAGTACGGTATCAGTACAGTGTGTATTAGTAGAGTGTGTGTCAGTGCAGTGTGTCAGTACGGTATCAGTATAGTGTGTATTAGTAGAGTGCGTGTCAGTGCAGTGTGTCAGTACGGTATTAGTATAGTGTGTATTAGTAGAGTGTGTGTCAGTGCAGTGTGTCAGTACAGTGTATTAGTAGAGTGTGTGTCAGTGCAGTGTGTCAGTACGGTATCAGTACAGTGTGTATTAGTAGAGTGTGTGTCAGTGCAGTGTGTCAGTACGGTATTAGTATAGTGTGTATTAGTAGAGTGTGTGTCAGTGCAGTGTGTCAGTACGGTATTAGTATAGTGTGTATTAGTAGAGTGTGTGTCAGTGCAGTGTGTCAGTACGGTATCAGTACAGTGTGTATTAGTAGAGTGTGTGTCAGTGCAGTGTGTCAGTACGGTATTAGTATAGTGTGTATTAGTAGAGTGCGTGTCAGTGCAGTGTGTCAGTACGGTATTAGTATAGTGTGTATTAGTAGAGTGTGTGTCAGTGCAGTGTGTCAGTACAGTGTATTAGTAGAGTGTGTGTCAGTGCAGTGTGTCAGTACGGTATCAGTATAGTGTGTATTAGTAGAGTGTGTGTCAGTGCAGTGTGTCAGTACGGTATTAGTATAGTGTGTATTAGTAGAGTGCGTGTCAGTGCAGTGTGTCAGTACGGTATTAGTATAGTGTGTATTAGTAGAGTGTGTGTCAGTGCAGTGTGTCAGTACAGTGTATTAGTAGAGTGTGTGTCAGTGCAGTGTGTCAGTACGGTATCAGTATAGTGTGTATTAGTAGAGTGTGTGTGTCAGTGCAGTGTGTCAGTACAGTATCAGTATAGTGTATATTAGTAGAGTGTGTGTCAGTGCAGTGTGTCAGTACGGTATTAGTATAGTGTGTATTAGTAGAGTGTGTGTCAGTGCAGTGTGTCAGTACGGTATCAGTATAGTGTGTTAGAGTAATGTGTGTCATTAGAGTGTGTCAGTGACTTGTGTCAGTACAGTGTGTGTCAGGGCATTGTGTCTCGTTTTAGTGTTCTATGTTGGTCCAGTGTGTCAGTACATGGTGTCCCAGTGCAGTGCTGTGTTAGTAAAGTGTGTGTCGGTGCAGTGTGGCAGTGCATTGTGTACCAGTGTAGTGTGTGGCAGTGCAGTGTGCATCAATACATTGAGGGTGGATGCAGTGGTTCAGTAGATTGTGTACCACTGTTATATCAGTACAGTGTGTGTCAGTGCCGCGGGTTTCAGTGCAGTGTTGCAGTGTTACAGTGCAGTGTGTGTACTTCCTGTTTGTGTTGGTAAAGTGTGTTAGTCTGGTTGCTTGAGTATAGAGTGGGCTTTAGTTTGATGTTGGTGTTGTTTCACTACTCAGGTCAGTTTTAATGGAAGACAGCATCACATTTTCAAGAGAATTGCAGAACTGTACAGTGTTTTCTGTGATTTTCACAACATCAAGGCTTTTCTCAGGCTTTCACACTTTTTTGTCTTGTAGCATGTGAGAGTGTGAGTTGGACTAACAAACACCAAACCTTACAAACCCATCATTTGGAAAAGCCAGCCGTAACTGCTCACACACACACACACACACACACACACACACACACACACACACACACACACACACACACACACACACACATATAGCGGCGCCTGCAAACCCACAACCCCGAACTCACACTCCTAGACTGAGTCATTGCGGCATTGGGGGGGAAATGCTAAAGACACTAAAGACGAACACACAATACAAACACAATGCTAATGAAACAGTGGGGTATTTGTGGCAGAGCGACTCACTGCAGTGGAATGTCAGAGTAATAGAGCAACACCACAGGAAGAGAAAGAAAGAAAAAAAAAACTTTTATTTCACTTTATAAACCCCAATCTATCATTTTTTTTCCCCATCAGTCCCTATCCTGCACTCTGTTCTTCTCTCAATTCCTCATCTTATTCATTTACTTTTCCTTGTGTATTAGTCTACCAGTTCTTCACTTCCTCTCCCTAGAACACTTTCTCTCACCTTTTTCTTTCACTCCATCTTTTCCCTTTCAGAGTCTCAGTTGTCTGTCTTTTTGTGATATATTGTCATCTCCATGGCCAGTGCTTACATCGTATTGATTATAACATCTTATAGCTCCATAAATGATCCTCCCTCTCTCTCTCTCTCTCTCTCTCTCTCTCTCTCTCTCTCTCTCTCTCTCTCTCTCTCTCTCTCTCTCTCTCCCACTCTCTCTCACTCTCTTTCTCTCTCCCTCTCTCTCATTACTGTCAGGCAGCATTAGTTATTGAACTCGTCTCTCAGTGACAGAAATATGGGTTTCTCTGTTTTAATTCTCAGCCTCTCCATTTTTTCTTTTTTTTCCCCCCCAGATCATTTGATGGTAAAGAAAGTAGATGGGTTTTTAAAGGAATACAAATTCTCTCTCTCTCTCTCTCTCTCTCTCTCTCTCTCTCTCTCTCTCTCTCTCTCTCTCTCTCTCTCTCTCTCTCTCTCTCTCTCTCTCTCTCTCTCTCTCTCTCTCTCTCTCTCTCTCTCTCTCTCTCTCTCTCTCTCTCTCTTTCTTTCTGTATTCCACCCTTTCTCTCTCAGCTGTTGGAACAGACAGTGTCGCGTTACGGCTGCCAAGCGCCTGCAGCCATTTGTGGCTGGAAACAAGAATGAAGGAATGGGGCCTAAAATGAAACGAGAGAATGGAGAGAATGATAGATTAGGGTAAAAAAAACAACATGACTGATAGAAAAGAGAGATGAAACAATTGCGACAAGCAAAAAGGAAGGAGTGACGAAGGAAGAGGTAGCTGGCTTTAATGGTCTGATGAAAGAGTAGGAGAAATCTCTGTGATTTCAGGTCAGCCTGAGACTGAGACAGAGGGAAACTCTGGAATTGTGCACTGGTTTTGCGTGAATCTGAACATTTAATGCAATAAGAGCTGCTGAAAGATGGAGTGGGGAAATAAAGCACTCGGCAGCCAGAGGCTGATTTACATGGCAGAGGCCGTGGGGCCATGAGGGGCATGACATTTTCCCACTGGACAATAGACTACAGGGGGCTTTTAAATGGCTAATTGTTTTAGGTCAATGAGAAAATACTACATAATGCACTGAGTATCAGTTGATACTTCATATTCATAATCATATCTGATCAGCCATTATCCAAGTGTGTTAAAACCCCTAGAAGCTTAAGTACCAATTTTGAATCATCTATCTATCTATCTATCTATCTATCTATCTATCTATCTATCTATCTATCTATCTATCTATCTATCTATCTATCTATCTATCTATCTATCTATCTATCTATCCATCCATCCATCCATCCATCCATCCATCCATCCATCCATCCATCCATCCATCCATCTATCTATCTAATCTAATCTTTTATTCGCACTGTTTATGTTAATCAGCATCATGCCTTTTATCAGTGTCAACACCACACACACACACACACACACACACTCATGATTTCCAAATCATGGTCATTATTATTTATTATTCTTCTATCTGTTTGTCTGTCTGTCTGTCTGTCTGTCTGTCTGTCTGTCTGTCTGTCTGTCTGTCTGTCTTCCTGTCTTCCTGTCTGGGTGTCTGTCTCTTTGTCTGTCTCTCTGTCTGTCTATCTAACGAAATTCCAACATTTAATAAAACTCGACAGTGTGTGAACACACACATTTGAGATGTTATTACAGACATTATTGCTGCAAAGTAAGCACAGTGTTGTATTCCTCACATTTTCATTCCTTCAGGAAATGCAAATTTGGCCTAATAATTGTAGGACCACCTGGCCTATTTGTGTGTGCGTGCGTGCGTGCGTGTGTGTGTGTGTGTATGTGTGTGAGTGATTTAGCTGTACCGAGCTGTATAATTGCCTGAATAAGGAAATAAGTCCGGGAGAAACGGCGCTGCAAATTCATCAAATTATGATATCCAATATCTCAGTGAGTGACGGAATTTCGATTAGAGTGCGACAGCCAGTGAAGCGCAGTCCCACAGCCAGACGTCAGATCGGGGACAAGGGAACGACAGGAAGCGGAGAAAATGGGTAATAGAGAGACTGAGAAACGGACAGAGTTTCAAAACTGTTTTTTTTTTCCCCCCAGCCCAGAAGTGTGTGTGTGTGTGTGTGTGTGTGTGTGTGTGTGTGTGTGTGTGTGTGTGTGTGTGTGTGTGTGTGTGTGTGTGTGTGTGTGTTTATGTGTGTGTGTGAGATCAGGAAGTCTTTATTTATGGCCTCTGCTGTTAAGGGAAAGTACAGTGTCCCGGGGGGGGCGGCATAAAATGGAGTGTTTTTCATCAATACAACCTCTTCAAGAGCAGTTAGGCTACCTGCTGAGAGAGATAGGTAAAGAGAGTGAGAGAGAGAAAGAGAGAGACGGAATGAGTGATGGCAGAATTAGCTCGATCAAGACTGCGAAACACGGAACGTGAGAACTGCGAGGGAAGGCAGAGAGAAAGAGATGTCGAATTCGACATATCGAGATATATAAAGAGAGCGAAAGAAAGAGAGTGAGACGGAGAGGTAGAATTAGCGAAAGATATCGAGCTGAAGAGAGAGAAATAGAGAGAGCGAGAGAACGAGAGAGAGAGAGAGAGAGAGAGAGAGAGAGAGAGAGAGAGAGAGAGAGAGAGAGGTAGTGCTGCAAACCTGCGTTTGACCTGACAAAGGGAATAACACTGGGAGGCCTTCATTGCTTCAACACTAGAGTAAATACATCCCAAGGACACATGTGCAGACATGTGTGTATACACACACACACACACACACACACACACACACACACACACACACACACACACACACACACACACACACGCACACACACACACACAGATTCCATGCCCTTCTTTGGGTTTGCAATTTAGTTATAATTCATAACAGGCCCCACATATTTTAAATGCTACACACACACACACACACACACACACACACACACACACACACACACACACACACACACACACACACACACACACACACAAATCATCAAGCACACACACTCGCACTCTGGCTTCAGACACCCTGTAATTAGTGGTGGTTGTCAGGAAAAAAGGCTGGAATTTGAGTGTTTTTCAGGCTCAAGCTGCAGCGAAGTTGCTTGTGTGTTTTACATTACGCTCTCAGCATTTAGAAAGCAAACCTGCACAGCTACTGATAACTTATCGGACTAAACACACACACACACACACACACACACACACACACACACACACACACACACACACACACACACACACACACACATAAAAAATCTCTCTCTCTCTCTTTTCCTCTCTTCCTCTCTCACTCTCTCTTGAATTCCTATTAAGCGGTTTAAACTTTGCTAAAATGTCAAGCACAAACATATTTCATGGCTCCAGTGTTTAACTTCGTGCGGATGTCCTTATCTGGTGACACGCAGCAGAAATCCTTTACGTCGCGCCCGAACACAACTTCATTAAAACGGGATTTATTAAGATCCCGGTCTGATAAATGATTGCGTAAATGACATCCTGTGCAAACGAGGATTCCCCCCCCCCCCCATGTTATTTATGTTCTCTAAAGCCCTGTTGAGTCCAGATTTGAAATCAATTCGCCATCACAAAGCGCATCCCAGGTCGTGAATAAACTCCGGTATGCGGTTGATGAGACGCACGTGAACAGGGTTTCTTCCAGCATTTCTTCACCAGGTGTGAGCACAGTAAAGAAAACATTTCCAATGAGAAATGAAATATTTTTGATACTAGGGCATTATTTCCCAGGATTAAGGTTGTTTTTTGTCTGCAAGCGATGGGAAACGATTTGCTCAAATTGAATACATAGAAAATGCTGAAGGCTGCATGAATTTCAACAGCACAAATTTACACTTTACAGTGTGTGGGTCATTGACAGGATTCACATTTGTACTGTACTAGTGTTTGTTTGTTTTCTGGTTGTTCATCCATTTTTAGAAAAGGTAAATCTGTGTTTTGCTCTGTTTGTACACCGATCAGCCATAACATTATGACCACCCGCTAAATATTGTGTTGGTCCCCCCTTTTGCAGCCAAAACAGTTCTGACCTGTCGAGCATCAACAGCATTAACTTATTCAGTGATTTGAGCTACAGGAGCTCCTCTATCGGATCGAAACCACACGGTCTAGCCTACACTCCTCACGTGCATCAATGAGCCTTGCCCGCCCATGATCCTGTCACCGGTTCACCACTGTTTCTTCCTCGGAGCACTTTTAATAGATTCTGACCACTGCAGACCAGAAACATCCCACAAGAGCTGCAGTTTTGGAGATGCTTTGACCCAGTCGTCTAGACATCACAATTTGTCAAACTCCCCCAAATCCTTACGCTCGCCCATTTTTCCTGCTTCTAACACGTCAACTTTGAGGACAACATGTTCACTTGTTGACTAATACTGTATATCTCACTCACTAACAGGTGCCACGATGAAGAGATAATCAGTGTTATTCACTTCACCGCTTATATCTTTATGCCTGATTGATATACATGCCGCAACGAGTCCTCTGAGGTTTTTTCCGCTTCAAAAGCAGAAAAACATCACAGGAGGACGACGAGATTTTAAAGACCTTCAACGGGCCCAACCCCCGTTTTTAGACGTTTTTGACGTGACGTTTTAAAAAAAAAAAAACCTTAGTGTAAACTACAGAAGCTACAGAAATGCGTATCGAGGCTTTCTAATGTCAGCATTATTAGACTATAGCGAGCGTTCAAAGAGGCTGCTCGCATCTCATCTTCTGATGCATCTTCTGATGGTGAGCTTAGCAACACTAAGCAGATTACAGGATGCTGAGGCACTAGGGCTGGATCGAGGGAGCAGCACAGGATGGGAAGGGAAGAGAGAGAGGGGGAGAGGGAGAGGGAGGAAGAGAAAGAAAATCATCGCTACAAGTATCCGGTACTTCATTCCGCTCATAAAAAAATGAGATACAGCCCAGGCCATGCCGCGGAGGGCTCAGTGGTTATCCTCTAATCTCATATTCCTTCGTTTCTCTCCCTCTCCCTCCCTCTCTCTCCCTCCCTCAGTCTCGCTTGATCCTCAAACTTGATTTATGTGACCGTAACTGCTTTATCTGACGTTGTGATAACGATGGCCCAGATTATGACAAAAACCAAGAGCTTTCCATCAAAGTGTCACATCTCATCCTCATCACCATCATCATTGTCATTAACCTCATCATCCTCATCACACACACCACACACACGCTGTGTTTAATGAAGACAGGTGAGGACTGCTCGGAGGAGGCCGAGCGATGCGTGACGGAGCAGCAACACTGCTTTTCATGTATATTTTAGGAGTAAGAGAGAGGGGGTTTCGCGTGGCGTTTTCATGCTCTTGCATCAGACCGTTCCACCCTGCCCTGTTTATGTTTAGGTACTGAGCGGGAGAGAGAATGTCTCGGGTGTCCCGGGGGGGTACGTGTGGGTGTATTTATAGGAAGCATTAAGCAGGGTCTGTGGATTTTTGCCCACCATATATTTGTATGCTTGGTTCGTTTGTTTCTTTGTTGTCTTTTTTTTTCCTTTACAGTGCAGCGCTCCCAGTTGTGAAGGCTGCATATTTAACCAGGTCGAGTAACGCGATGTCGGGACATAGCTGGCATAATTCTGAACCCAAACGGCGAGCGGCCACGCTGTAAAATCCCGAGCTCGCTTCTAACACGACGTCAAGGCGTGTTGTATAACGCATAACGCATCATATGAGGAATTTCAGACACAATGCTAGCTTTAGCTGCATTGCTAACGGCGTATCGCGTTGCATTAGCATTATTTCCAGCTCCGCCAGGGTTTAAAATGAGCTATAGATACAGGGTTAACACTTTTACATGGCTTTTTTAAATAGGTCAGGATATGATTAACGCCCTTTGAATCTCTCTCTCTCTCACACACACACACACACACACACACACACACACACACACACACACACACACACACACACACACACACACACACTAAAGGCCCTAGAGTGTGATTTGACAGTTTGAGTTTGAGGGATATCAGACACAGGTTAGTGTGCTTCCTTCAGGGGAAAAGGAAATGAAACATGGCTGTTCGTTTAGACCGGGATGAGTTAGGGTGCACACATCTGCTCAGAGAGAGAGAGAGAGAGAGAGAGAGAGAGAGAGAGAGAGAGAGAGAGAGAGAGAGAGAGAGAGAGAAAGGATACCCTGAGGGATATGTCTCTTCTTTTTCTTGTACTTAAAATGTTATCACAAGTTATGTTTTTATTCCGATTCTACTGTATGTCTATAGTGTAGTAGATCTGAGATCTGATATAACGATAGAAATAGAAAGTCGAACCTGAATATTTGTTTGTAAAAAGTTTAGATTTTTCCACATTGGAAAAATTTAGTTGATATCTGAATTGACAAAGAATACGGAGCAAACTGACTTACAGTACACGGACCTTATTTTTCTGTTCCCCAAGCGAAAGAGTGTACAATGAAGAATCAAAAAAAAAAAAAAGAAAGAAATTTATGTGCGATCAAGATCAGGGCCTACACTTTATTTAATTTAATTTTTTTTTACTTTTTTTGTTGTTTTTTTTTGTTAAATTGTTTTACATTAAATTTGATTTACATTTTATTTGTAAAATTTTTTTTTTTCACATTTATTTATACATTTCTTTTATAGTTTCTTTTTTTTTTAGCCTATTATTTTGTGCTGCTGTGTGCGAAATAAGCAAAAAAAAACGAACGCCTTTGCCATTACAGTAATAATCCTTTTAGGAATCATTGTTTTATTTCATTTGCTTAGTCTTCGGCAGCTGCTTTATCCTGTATTTTTTATCCAGGGTCAGGATGTTTTTAATTTCCTTTGTACAATAACACCAATTTCAGCGATTGTGAATTTTTGATATGGTGTTAATGCTAAAATAACTATGGTCCTTTTCATAATACAGCAATCGTAAAATACAGTCAATTGAAAATCACATATAATAGTATTTTTGCCTTATGGGCCACATTAGTGTTTTATAAAACACGCCTAAATAAAACGCATCCTGATCCCCTCAAAGACTCCACAGCTCATTTTTTCTGAATAAAAGACAAGCGGTGAAATGGGTTGTTTCAAAGTGGTGTGTGTTCCCACTGAGGTGCGTTCAGAGTCCAGTATGTGTGTATGTGTGTGTGTGTGTGTGTGTGTGTGTGTGTGTGTGTGTGTGTGTGTGTGTGTGTGTGTGTGTGTGTTCCAAAGCTGGTGTGTGTTCCTGTGGAGGCGTGCGGCGAGCAGATGGCATCGCCTAGAGGGACCTTCCCATATTCTCAGACAGACACCGATGATCTAAAACCACTATAAAACGTATCGTTCTGCGTGACTTCTGTTCTCTGCGACAGGATATTACTTTCAGCAGCCCGGCAGGCGGGTTTACGGAGGGTTCAAAACAAGATCCGTTTAGCTAAAAATAAAGACGAGTCTTCTAATATGTTAAAGGATACGAAGAACTTATGGGAGATGGAAGAAAAAAAGAGATGAAGAACAGCTAGGTCTAGGCTCATGCTAGCAACTCACTGCTAGTCAGCTAGTCTCTGTGCTTCTAATGCTGATCAAAACATTATTCTCTTTCTCTCTCTCCCTCAAACACACAAACACACACACACACACACACACACACATACTAAAGAGAGATCTCGAGCTTTTGCGGTCCACCGATTTGCATCCACACCCAAAATTTCCATCGCATCATTTGCATAAATCATACGTTCTCCTCTGTGTACGCAGTAAGAGATTTGATTTCTATGTAACTCTTTTTTTTTTTTCTTCATTCTTTATGTAATTCATTAATTAATTGTTTTCCAAAACCCTCGAGCTGCTTCTTATTTTCTTCTCCAACAAACATTATTTTTTTCTCTAAATTCTTTTCTGGGGGGTTGAAAAAGCGCTTGATTAAAACGTTAAATGTCCCGTGTCACAAAATGCCTCATTGCTTCCCCAAAGCTTTTCTTTCCTTTTCTTTTCTTCACCCCATCTAATTTTTTACATTCGCTCGTTTTTATTTTTGTATTCTTTTTTCCCCTGACAGTAGTGGTTTTGTTCCAGTGATTGCCATGCTGTAATTTAGGATTAGATGGATCAAATTTAAACGTGTATTCACTTCCTGCATTCGTTCCAGTGTGTCAAAAATGGCCGCCTGAAATCAGCTACTGTATGGTTTAAAAAAAAAAAAGACGCGTCACATCGGCAGTGTTGTACTTTTTACTACCGAGCGTCCAGATCATTTTGATAAAAATTTCAGACCGTGTCGACAAATCCGTCCCAGCTGCCCCACTGTCTGTTGCGAGATTGATCTTCTCAACATGTTCCTTTATTCGGGACACCCAAGTATTTTTTAACGCAATATATTACTCCCAGATTTGTTCAAGCGTCTGCGCTCGCAAATCTTCCCGACCGACTCGTATTTGCGAGGACAAGACGGGCTGAGATCAGAGCCTCAGTGGCTTATTAGGCACCCATAAACACTTAGTACTCCAAATGCTGGGTGGCAGGTCGTGCCGTTTCTAGAATATTCTCCCACATTTACAGTGGGCCATTGAATTTTAAAATTCTGGAACATTTTTTTTTTTTTTTTTTTTTTTTTTTTTTTTATGACCACACACACACACACACACACACACACACACACACACACACACGCACACACACAGATCATACTTAATTTACGATTATATTACCATAATCATATTTCATGCAAGTTTCCACGTTATTGTTATATCAGTTATATGAGATTAAGGCATTTATCACATTTCAGTAAATTAAACAAACACTTGGAATTTAGCCGAATAATCTGGTTATTCAATCTGATCTCCTTCATCTTCATGCATCTGCATAACAGTCACTTGATGCCACCAAACTGCAAAATGGCCACAAATTGCTTCAGGATTAAAAATAAATAAATAAATCCCTACATCTGAAAGAGTGAATTCTACACCATGTTGGTGTGTGTGTGTGTGTGTGTGTGTGTGTGTGAGTGTGTGTGTGTGTGTGTGTGTGTGTGTGATATCAGGGTCGATAGCGCATGAATTTGGAATGAACTATGAGTAGTGACTGATTCTTGTACAGCAGGCGTTTTCCCATTACAGTATTGTACAATGTGTGTGTAAATGCTGCGCTTTTCCCTGTCACTTCGAGAGAGATTCAAAGAAAGTGTCATGTCAAATTAGAGCTACTGCCAACTCTCTCTCTCTCTCTCTCTTCTCTCTCTCTCTCTCTCTCTCTCTCTCTCTCTCTCTCTCTCTCTCTCTCTCTCTCTCTCTCTCTATTTCTCACTCTCTCCCTTTTTCTCTATCTCTTGCCTAAAGCAACCATCTGTACTAGCACTATGACACCAGCGCTACTGTGGCGTTACGAAATCGTGCCATCCTCCCCTTCACACACACAGGAAGACACACACACTCTCACACACTGAGAGATCTTGTCTGCCCGAGTCTCGATGGACTCCATTTCCCAGAATCCCCCAGGGCTCCGTTTCACAGACTCCTCGCAGAGTCTACCGAGGGTCACGTCGAATGACATTTTTGCCCGTGCGCCATTTCTAAAGACTCCTCTCAGAGTTTCTTTATATATCCGTATCATTAGATTTTTGATTACTTGTCACATGTGCTTTATCCACCTTTTTGTATGAGTATGACAAAGATATCGTTGAGAAAATATAAGAAACCTAAAGTTCCTATTTTCATTCACCACGCTTCTCCTGGAACCTTCAAAATAGTCCTCCTGCACAGTAATACAGCGCCCACACTTCTGGAATGTGTCCTGGAAGTCTTCTGTCCGAACGCCGTCAAGCCTTCTGCAATAAATTCTCCGTGATGTCATACCTATCGGAAATGAGATCTTGTTCTCTGATGATCATCGTGCGCAAGTCGCAGAACGCTTTCCACATTTTTAGAGGTTGAGATTGTTGGAAGTCTTCCCGATCTCTTGTCGTCTTTCAATGACGTTTTTCCGTTCTCGACTCGTCGCAGCATCGGCGTGTGTGTCAAACGTATGCTCCTTGTTTTAATATCACCAGTTTTCACCAACGTTTTGATGCCACCTCGTAGAGAACAGTGTATTGACATTATTTTCTTTTGAGAAAGTTGGATAATATGAGACAATGATATCTTGATATCTTTTAATCGAAGATAGGCTACGCAGAGATTCGCTGATCTGAAGGATGAGTAGTTGTCTCTGTGTGTGTGTGTGTGTGTGTGTGTGTGTGTGTGTGTGTGTGTATTTGCTGACTGCTCTGTATGCAGATGGTATGGCTAAAGGCTCTCTTAGGTAGGCCAGGAGATTGCCTAAGTCTAGAAGGTCCTCAGCAGTCGGGCTGTACGCCTCAGTGGGAGCGTCTCCTGTTCTAGATTGAGCCTGGCATAAATTAAGCACACGGTGCTTAAAATTCTGGCAAAAGTGCTCAAATTTCAAAAAAGCTCATTCCCAGAATGAACCCAAAGGACTTACTGGGTGCCCCCCCCCCCCCCCCCCCCCGTCCTCACATATTGGCAGTGTAGAGAAGAACTGTGAGCTCCTTGAATATGAGCATTTCCTCCTTTATTATGCAGCTTAATTGTTGGCTGTGTTGTTATCTCCGGGAGCTAGCCCGTGTACAGATGTTCATAATCCAGCTTTTTCCAACATTGAGCCTTTGCTTCATTTTATGCCTACCAACATTTCACACATCAGAAGGGAAATTTTTCACCAGTGAAGATGTTTTGACTTGGGTCCAAGCATCATGCTGAGCACCTTAGTTGTGTTGCTTTCCAAATTGTATCGAATGTAGACGTGACATTGGCTTCTTCATTCTCCAAATTATCGGTTTTATTTATCCCTCTCTCTCTCTCTCTCTCTCTTGGACGTCGAACATTGGTTGACCCACTTTTCCCAGTGGGGGGAACATTCCAGAACTGCTGCCAGTGTGAGAACTCCTTTCCCATGGGCACTTGCTGCGTGGAAATATATTTAGCAAAAAGTTTTATTTAACAAGTATAAGAAAAAAGGAAAAGAAAAAAGAAAGGGAGAGGAGAGGAACCGTGCTAGGCGAACTCTTCCCCAGAAGGCATGCGGAGGGTTTTTTTATGCTTGTTTTTTTTTTTTTTTTTTTTTTTTTTTTTTACGATCTCTAGGAGATTAGTATTTGAGGTCAGATCCAGATGTGTCAGAACACTGTGCTATGATCAGTCCTTCTACACTTCACCTGCACTCACTAATCCTGCGATGTGGATTTCTGTCTTTCTTACACACACACACACACACACACACACACACACACACACACACACACACACACACTCAGTGACTCACCCTTTAACGAGAGAAAGAAAAGTTTCAATTTGCTTTAATGTCTGAAGGAGAGAGCGAGTTGCATCATTTTTACAGTGTGCTTTGTGTTGAAGATTTCGGGAAACTCTTAATTATGCCAGGTTATTATGGAAACCCCAATTAGGTACACATGCATTAGAGATATTCCAGTGCTAATTTCAGCCCTGAGTTTGCTGGAATTTGAAGGCTAATTTAGCTTCATAAGGCACCATCACGTTATACAAAAACGTGATCAGGCATCGTGATAATACACAAATGCATCATATTCCATGCATAAAAAGTTCCATAATCCTAGACTAGCTTCCGAGGTAGTATCAAAAAGGTTCGAGATCAGTTTTCGAAAACGCCAACAGATGGCAGCACAAGGCTGCATGCACAGTCACAGGAAGCACCAATCTGCATGATTCAGTGTGTCAAAAGACATCGTCACTGGTCTGATCACATGCGCACTCGCCGGAAAACAACGTGATCTCACTTTCGCACCCACCCTACTCGCTAGGTTTGGCTCCTGCGGACGTTCCCCTCTCCCCGAAGTTGAAGATTCTTCTCGCGAATCGCAGGTGTTTGACACGCGTCGAAAAAGAAGACTTCCAGGAACATTCCAGAAGGTGCAGGAACACTGGGGGCGCTGTGTTGCTGTGCACGGGGACCGATAGTGTGTCAGTGTAGATAAATAACGTACTTTCTTGTAAAAAATTTTAAGTCTCGTATTATGTATTAGCTGATGCTAGTGTTTTTTTTTGTTTTGTTTTGTTTTGGGTTTTTTCTCGGTATCCTGATATATTAGTTGTTTAATCCTGTCTCTGTCACTGACAACATATAATTTTCCCTCCATGCTCAAAGGGTGCCAATAAATTTCTGTGTGTGCCTGCATGTAAAGCCACTTGATATTTCCCACATGCTCTGTGTCACTGGCTGCCAGAGCAAACCAGACGTGAAAAGAAGCCATGACACGATTGGCTACCGTTTCACAGACCCCATATCTTTGGCCATGTGATCTCTGACACATCCAGCCAAGCACGTTGATCGTTTGTCTTGGAAGGAGGGGACAGGTTTTCTCAGAAAAATCATTTCTGCAGAGAGAGTGAAGGAAAGAAAGAGTGGAAGAGAAAGACAGAGAGAGAGAGAGAGAGAGAGAGAGAGAGAGAGAGAGAGAGAGAGAGCAAGCAGAGTTGGCTTTGAAGCACATATTTTTGACAGATCATCAATAGACACCGAACGCAACAGCAAATTGCATGATATTGATTTATTTTCAGGCATACTTTTCTGTCCATTTCCCTCACGCTCTTTTCCTTCTTGTTTGTAAGCAATTCTGTTTAAAATGAAATAGACTGGTCTCTAGAGGAACAGATTTTCACCACCAAGCCAATATGGAACCCTTCGAAATGGCGAGTGCTGCACAAAATATCAAAACAGCAGATTGTGGCCCGGAGATGCGGCCTTTGCTTGTCTATCGAAATGAAGGAGGTAAGGCTTCACAAGGCTGCACGCACAATCACAGGGAGCACCAAACTTCCTGATAATCAAGCTCTCCTAATACGTGAGTTTCTCGCCGGACACAACGTGATCTCCCTTTCGCACACTCCCTACTCACCAGATTTGGCTCCTGTGGACTTCACCCTCTTCCCAAAGATGAAGCTCCAACTTAAAGCTCATCGTTATGACACCATTGCTAAGGTCCAGCGCGAATCCCAGAAGGTGCTTGACACGATTTGAAGAGAAGAATTCCAGGACATGTTTCTAGAAGTGGCAGTACCGCCTGGGGCCCTGTATTGCTGTGGAAAGAGACTATTTTGAAGGTGATAGTGTGTAAACAAAGACAAATAAAATACTTAAACAGAGCAAGTTTTAAA
>NC_139600.1:8927340-9027340 GCF_946808225.1 Silurus aristotelis | reverse complement strand
GAGTGAATTGAGAGTAAACACAAATATCGATAAGCGAATGAACAAGACAAATTGGAGAAAGTGCCAAGAAAGAGAGATAGAAAGAGGGAAAGAAAGACTGAGGGAGAATATTGGAGGCAGTCAGGCCTGAAATCAGGTCAGATTGTTCATGAGCAAACTTTTGGAGTGCGTGTGTATCTTGCTAACAAAATATGGCAAGAGTTTGGGTCAAAATGTAATCAGAGGCCACGCCTCTTTTTCTTGTGATTGACAGTACTGCTATTACAAACACAGAGGCCACGCCTCTTTGACAGACCACAGCCATGCCTGCATGGGATTCGTTTCTGCAACTTTCCGCTATGAAATCCTCAATCATTACGCATTCGTTCGAGCCTTTCTGTCTCGCGACAATCCGCTTCCGTCTCCTTCCGCTTGTCGCCGCGACAGTAATGACAGGAGAGGATATCGGCTCCATTGGCTCACACTGCGCCTTTTGTTAGCACCATTGAGAGATTTGACAGAAGTTTGGAACAGAATTAAGAGCCTAGCATCTCACACAAGAGGCTCACGCAGCGCTCGAGTCAATAGCTGTTTTCTGACTAAGACGCTAGACTGCTCTCGGGTTTGCTCCGTGTTCATGTGACGCGACAGTATCGTATCGTATCGTATCGTTTCACGTCTCAAGCAGAGCCTCCACTAGTTTAGCGGGTGTGTTTGGGCTTGAGAGCCTTCCCTCATTTGTTTACAGAGGCAGACCAAATGGGGATTTGCATAGCGACAATCGTCCTATCGCACGTTTTTTTCTCGGAAGCTAATTTCCTCCGCCGTGTGGCAGCCGCTCGTAAAGAAAGAACAGATCTCGCAACAATGGCTTTTTTTTTTTTTCTCTTTCCCTCAGCTGAGACAAAAGGGGACGATGAAAGGCAATACATCATAACGCAGCACGGCAGTGTAATTCCAAACAAGACAGAGTTCATTAATTCCGCAGAGCGCTAGCTACGCTCACCAGGCTGTCAGGAAGGAAGCAGTCACTGCCAAGACAAAAAATAAAAATACGAGTAATCTTAAGCGCGCAGACGACTAAATGTAGACGCCATTGATCTGCCTTGCGCTCGTTCTCATCTATTGTTTTCCTCACAAAATGGCTGTCATTTATGAACAGCGAGAGGCACGCTTGCTCAAAAAGGGATGTCATTGTATCATTGTTGTGCTCTTCCTGAGCATGTTGTGTGTTTTTTTTCCAATTCGCTTTTTACGCCCGCTCTCTATCCTCATTCAGGTAATGCGCCAAGGCGGCCATTTTGGCTCAGCGTGTGCGCCGTTATACAGAGCCGAGCGTGATTAGCCTGAGTTTAGCACTGTGGCAGAGCCATAATGAAACGCTCCATTAGGGAGAAAGGAAAGGTAATTATGCAGTGTCAGATTGAGGAGACGCAGTCGTAGCTCTTTCTCACACACACATACGCTGCTCAGGAGTGTGTCCTACACGCAGGCTGGCTAAGCCCGAATAGCTCAGTGTGTCCTCATTTTATCCAAATGCTATTTTAGCACCCAGCGATGCAGTGTGTTGGAGGGGTAAACATACTAGATGAAAGGTTTATTTATTTGTTTGTTATTGTTGTCACATTAAAAAAAATGCTAGTTGTTACATCACTTATATTTCTAAAATGTAGTATAATAGAAAATATCGATCTTGTAGGTAGCTAGCACAGTATCAGATGTGTATTTGTGCTAGACAGGAGCGAGAACGCCGCTAGCAAAGAAAGAACTAGCATTGTTAAACAAAACATCACTAGAAATGATTAAAATGAAAAATAATACTGATCACCGATCTACTTTAGTCGTTATATTCATGTTATATTTACTGTCTATACAGGAAACTTTAAACAGCACACAAATGACAAAAAAAGTGTTCTATGGTATAATATCTTGGATTGATGCAACGTTGGCGTATAAAATGTGGACAGAGTTAGCATTACAGATTGTTTAAATGATTTGTATAATGTATGCCTGATCTTTGTTTTACCAGTCAAAAATGTAAGCACAATTTCTTTCCTATTCGTGTTTTTTTTTTTTTTTTTTGTCCTTTACAGCTACGATTGTAGTAAAAGGCACCAAATGTGTGCGTAGGTAAAAGTAGACAAATATCGCGCATTTGTTCAAAAAATGCTCCACACACACACAGACACACACACACACACACACAGACACACACACACACACACACACACACACACACACACACACACATTGCCTGCAGTAGAGATGAAAGTTAATCTCCCTACTCTCTGCCCTATAAATAAAAGACATGTTACCTAAACGCTGTGATGAATCAGTAACCAATGCTCTCTCTCTCTCTCTCTTTCTCTCTCTCTCTCTCTCTCTCTCTCTCTCTCTCTCTCTCTCTCTCTCTCTCTCTCTCTCTTTCTCTCTGTCTTTTCTGGAAGAATCATTTCCGTCCATCCCAGAGTCTCATTCTACCATTTATTATTGAGCTAGCAGATGAGCTATTTCCTCTCTCTGCTGTTTATACTTTATGAATACGATCGCTTCGAGGACGGAAAGCGAACGCGCTCATCTCATCTTCAGAGACAAAATCTCATGTGATACCTGGCAATAAGGCTCAACTGTGCAGGTGTATGCTAGTCTCTGTGTGTGTGTGTGTGTGTGTGTGTGTGTGTGTGTGTGTGTGTGTGTGTGTGTGTGTGTGTGTGTGGCAGTATTTGGCAGGGTCTGAGCAGTTCGGAGCGTGACTTGGCGCTATCAGAGCACGGAGCTCATGGGAGATTTGATTTGATCCGCAGACAGATGTCTTTTTGGTCGAGATTCTCACTGCGTCTCGAATCCGCTCGTGTTTCAGAGCCATTTATCAAGATGTACTGACTCTAATGAGATGATGAAAACTGGGTTATGTGCAGTTCAGGACGGTGTCAGGATGCCAATTTACAGCTGTATAAACACTCAGTCCTGCCCCGGTTCCCACACTGGAAGATCCTATTTCCTTTTCACTAGATGTCTTTTAAAGTCCAATTCAGACACCCCATGTTAGTTTTTTGCTTTTTAGATTTTTTTTTTTTCTTTTTTCTACATTTATTCCTCTTTCCATAACAATGGCACAAACATGAACTTTGTAAACATAGCAGTGTAGTTAGCTAGTATTACGTGATTGTGGCTGTTCGGTTTCACAGCACTCGTCGTTTTTCTATCCTTAGTCAATAAAATGGGCTCAAGATGAAGTCTCATTCACATGGCAGTTGCACCATGGCTAGCTAGTATGTGCATGAGGGAAAATATAAATTCAACCAAATTGTGTGTGCAACACTATGATCTATCTAGAAACGTACGTTTTGGTACATTGAAACATTCTTACAGAAGGTGAGAGCCGCTATTAAGCGGATTTAGAGTGGACCAGATGACATACCAGTAGAAATGTGGAGATGTTAAGGAGAGATTGAAGCCGAGTTTTTAACCAGATTGTTCAACAAGATTCTGGAAGGTGAGAGGATGCCTGAGGAATGTAGAAGGAGTGTGCTGGTACCGATCTTTAAGAATAAGTGAGATGTGCAGACCTGCAGTAACTACAGGGGAATAAAGTTGATCAGTTACACCATGAAGTTATGGGAAAGAGTAGTGGAAGCCAGACTGAGAGAAGAGGTGACCATCTGTGAGCAACAGTATGGTTTCATGCAGAGGAAGAGCACCACAGAAGCATTTTTTGCTTTGAGAATGTTGATAGAGAAGTATAGAGAAGGTCAGAAGGAGTTGCATTGTGTGTTGGTGGATTTAGAGAAAGCGTACGACAGGGTGCTGAGAGAGAAGTTGTGGTATTTTATGAGAAAGTCAGGTGTGGCAGAGAAGTATGTGAGGGTGGTGCAGGACATGTATGAGGACAGTGTGACAGCGGTGGAGTGTGCAGTGGGAACAACAGACTGGTTCAAGGTGGAGGTTGGACTGCATCAAGGATCGGGTCTAAACTCTTTCCTGTTTGCAGTGGTGATGGACTGGTTGACGGACGAGGTCAGACAGGAGTCTCCATGGACTATGATGTTTGCGGATGATATTGTGATTTGGCTGGAGAGGTAAAGGTACGCGCTGGAGAGAAGGGGAATGAAAGTCAGTAGGAGTAAGAGTGTGAATGGGTGGGAGTGCAGTGGATTGGTTGGGTTGCAGGGAGAAAAGGTGGAGAAGGTGGAGGAGTTCAGGTATCTGGGGTCAACAGTGCAAAGTTATGGGGAGAGTATGTTAGAGAAGTGAAGAAAAGAGTGCAGGCAGGGTGGAGTGGGTGGAGAAGAGTGATAGCAGGAGTGATTTGTGATAGAAGAGTATCTGCAAGAGTGAAAGGTAAAAAGTTTATAGGACTGTGGTGAGACCTGAAATGTTGTATGGTTTAGAGACAGTGGCATTGAGTAAAAGACAGGAGGTGGAGCTGGAGGTAGCAGAGCTGAAGATGTTGAGGTTTTTGTTGGGAGTGACGAGGGTGGACAGGATTAGAAATAAGTTTATTAGAGGGGCAGCGCATGTAGGACGTTTTGTGGACAAAGTGAGAGAGGCCTGATTGAGATAGTTTGGACATGTGCAGAGGAGGGACATGGGGTATATTGGTAGGAGAATGCTGAGGATGGAGGCACCAGGAAGAAGGAAAAAAAGAAGATCAAGGAGGAGGTTTATGGATGTGGTGAGGGAAGACATGCAGGTAGTTGGGTTAAAAAAGGCAGATGTAGAGGACAGGGGGGGTATGATCCGCTGTGGCAACCCCTAATGGGAGCAGCCGAAAGAAGAAGAAGACGTGTTGGTACATTATTAAAACATGACTCCATATTATATATTGAGATAAGCACTAAGTCAGCATTTTCTCCTTGTTAAATAGATTTGAACTTCTTAAAGAAATGACTTTTACTAACATGAAAATCTTTTTTTATGGAAAGAGTAGAAACATGACCTTGTCTAAATGCAGCAGTATTATAGGTAGGCTATATAAATACAAATATTGGGACACATCTCTATATTATATAACTGAGGTGTTTTAATCAGACCCTTTGCCACAGGAATATACATTTCAAGCACCTAGCATTCTGCATTTATCAACATTTGTGGAAAAGATAGGGTGGTTCTAAAGAACTCATTTATTCCAAGCATAGTACTGTGATTAGAGGTGGTATCAAAAAGTTTTGAGACTAGCTTTGTTTACAAGAAATTACTCTATATATCTATGTTTACACACTTCTTCTTCTTCTTCTTCTTTCGGCTGCTCCCATTAGGGGTCGCCACAGCGGATCATCCGTCTCCATACCACCCTGTCCTCAACATCTGCCTCTTTCACACCAACTACCTGCATGTCTTCCCTCACCACATCCACGAACCTCCTCCTTGGCCTTCCTCTTCTCCTCCTACCTGGTGGCTCCATCCCCAGCACTCCTCCACCAATATAATTCATGTCCCTCCTCTGCACATGTCCAAACCATCTCAATCTCGCCTCCCTCACCTTGTCACCAAAACATCCTACATGCGCTGTCCCTCTAATAAACTCATTTCTAATCTTGTCCATCCTCGTCACTCCCAACAAAAACCTCAACATCTTCAGCTCTGCTACCTTCAGCTCCACCTCCTGTCTTTTACTCAATGCCACTGTTTTTAATCCATACAACATCGCAGTTCTCACCACAGTCCTATAAACTTTCCCTTTCATTCTTGCAGATACCCTAATATCACAAATCACTCCTGTCACTCTTCTCCACCCACTCCACCCTGCCTGTACTCTTTTCTTTACTTCTCTAACACACTCTCCATTACTTTGCACTGTTGCCTATGTTTACACACTATCACATTCAAAATAGCATCAGTCTGTGCTCCCTGTGACTGTGCATGCAGCCTTGTGCTGCCACCTGCTGGCGTGCTAAAAAAAAATAGTCTTAAAATTTTTTGATACAACCTCGTAGAATACCACTTTTGGGAAATTTCAACCCAGATATATTCTCCACAGTCACCTGTAACTGGTATTATTGGAACGTTGAAGCGCTTAGAAACAGCAGTATCTCAGCCATGTCTGGATTTAGAGGTTTCCTGAAGAATATCACCTGCCTAAGTGCATTGTTCCAACTTTGAGGTTTAGTGGGGGAGGGATAATCATATGGGGCATTCAGGGGTTGGGTTCTACACCATACTTCCAGTGAAGGAAAATCTTTATGATTCAGCATTGCATTTTAGATGATGCTTTTTGTCCAAGTTTGCAGAAAGCCCTCTATTCAAGCATTAATGGCTTGAATAAAGCCCTGACATCAACCCCATCACAGACCTTTGAGTTGAACTGCAATGGATATTGAAAAATAAGACATTTCCAACATGAGTGCCTGACCTCGCTGGATGACGGAGCAAAAATTCCCACAGAAACACTCAAAAATGCTGTGAAAAGCCTTCCCTGAAGTGTAGAATCTGTTAATGTGGCAAAGTGGGGACCAACTCTATGCTAATGTCTACGTATTTGGAATGTGATGTCATTGTAATTCCTGTGAGTGTGGAAGATCTATCCAGGCTCATTGCTCACTATGTTTCATCACACCATTAGCGTTTTGTAGCTATACACGTAGGCATACCTTTAAAAATGTACTTATATAACTTAGACAGCATGCTAACAACATAACATCATTCAAATTTTACCCTATATATTCTGACACAACAAAGAATACACACATATCTGTCTTATACTCATTTGGACTTTTTTTTTTTCTTTCCTTTCATTAGATGGCATTTAGCTAAGAGGGTCTCACACCCAATTAGCATGGGGCTAACCAGTGGCATTTTAATTAGTGTTTAGAGAGTTTAGCATTTCTGCAAAAGCTGACACTTTCTCTGAAATTAAAACAGGCGTGACTAAGAATATGCGATGACCTGCTATTCTAGATAGTACCTGTGTGTGTGTGTGTGTGTGTGTGTGTGTGTGTGTGTGTGTGTGTGTGTGTGTGTGTGTGTGTGTGTGTGTGTGTTTAGCATGGGGCTTTGTGCATTGGTTTTATGCATGTGTGGCTTTTATGCGTGTGTTTATATACACACTGTAAGTGTCATAGCACATTATGTGCTTTTTGTACATTTAGTCCCCACTAATAACTTCCACTCTTCTGGGAAGGTGTTCCACTAGATTTTGGAGTGTGCTTATGGAGATTTAAGCTCATCCAGACAACAGTGTGTTAGTAAAGGCAGGTACTGATGTAGGAGTGTGAGGAGGTCTGGGGTGCAGTCAGTGTTCCAATTCATCCCAAAGGTGTTCAATAGGGTTGAGAGTAAGAGCTCTGTAACAGGAGATCTTCTACGCCAACCCATGTAACGCAGATCTTCATGGAGTTTACTATGTGCACAGGGGTTTTGTCATGCTGGAACATGTTTGGGTCTCCTAATTCAAGGGAAAATTTTATGCAACTGAATCCAAAGACGCAACATACAATTGTGCCTTCAGCTTTGCGATTACAGTTTGGGAAAGAACAACATATGGCTGGGGAAGTCAGGTTTTGCAATCATTTTGTCTTTATAGTGTATCATCAGCTCTGTTATAGCAGCATTCAGACAATTGTCATGTTTGGGTTTTAACACACTTAAAAATATAAATAGACAGCAAAGAAAGAAATTTGAAGTGAAAAATTTGTATGGTGGCCATTTTGAACTGTTCCAGTTACACACATCGAGCTTTGGTTTAGGCATTTTATTGCCGTAGCATTCGATTTGAGGAAATGTCCTATCAGCAGAGAGTGAAATGCAATGTGGGCCACACTGCTTTGTTATTGTGACCCATTGACTTGTGAATTCAGATTATCAAACTGATAGTGAGGCAAATTGAAATGTTACAAATGGTAAATATATATAAAATATATATATATATATATATATATATATATATATATATATATATATATATATATATATATATATATATATATATATATATATATATATATTTTATTTTTTTTTTATATTTTTATTTAAGTGAACCGTCATTTTCGTCAATAAACCTCTTTCTTCATGTTTAGTCTGACTTCTGCTTTTATAGTTAAAAGTCAGAAGTCTTTCCCTCACTTTCTCTCTGTCTCTCTCCTTCTGAAGTCAGATTATTCATCCTCCCACGGGCTGCTGCGGGGTGGGGGGAGATGTCACAATGCCAGGAATGCACTCTAATGTGTGTGTGTGTGTGTGTGTGTGTGTGTGTGTGTGTGTGTGTGTGTGTGTGTGTGTGTGTGTGTTTTCATTCGTCACATGTCATACTCCCACCTCCACTGTCATTTAGTGCCATGCCTGAGACTGTTGTCACCTACTGATGAGCACGCAAACACACACACACACACACACACACACACACACACACACACACACACACACACACACACACACAGTGCAGCAGGACTCAATTCTTGAATCTGAAGCCGGTTTATTCTGAGCTGGATGGAATGAATGGAATCAGTGGGAGAGGCAGGGTTGCCAAATAGAGGTTAGATCCACATACAGTGTGTATAAAATAGTTTACACACACGATACATCAGCGTTGCACGAATGCCTCATAAACGTGCTTGGGGGTGTTGCTGTATTCAGAAAGTGCATCTTCTTGGTTTCAGTTAAGCCACGGTCCTCAAAGAGCTTCTATCTATCGAGCAAGAGAGGGGTTTAAAGGAATTTCCAGAACATTAGATGTGGCATGAAACACCATAAAGGCAGATCGAACGGAGAACCGCTTTGACATCACCATAGAACTCTCTATCGTTTAAAAAAAAGACAAAACCTTCCACCTACAGCAACATTAAAGGCACTGCAGGGATATCTGACAGTACTGATTACACTCAGCGTGACTACAACCTGTCATATTCTTCACACTCCTGAACTACGGGGTCTGGTAGCTAAACTGAACTCCCTTTTTAGTCACGTATTCCTTCCCTCTTTCCCTTCTTCTCAGCGATCTTTTGGCTAGCTGTCACGCATCGAGCAGAGTTGTCCAGTTTTGCCACTAGCAAGCTGTTAGCACCATAGAAACCAATTTTGCCCAGTAACCTTGGCTACAGTTGATGGACTCTGAGGCGAGCGCTTGACCTCTGAGTCGGGGGCAGGAGAGCAAGGAAGAACTGTCTACCCGTTAGCAAAGAACGATTAGCATTGGAAGCAGACGCGTTTTTTACACAAGTTCGGTTGATTTAATTTGGAGAAATAAATAGAGAATCAGCATTCACGTCTCACGTAACTCTCATAATGCAGACGTTTTATCATGATCGCACATATTGTTACTGCTTATACTGCTGAACATCAGATTTATGAATTAGTAGTCATTTTTTATGTATACCACGATTTAAAAGGTTCAGCATCAGTTTGAGCATCTGGGTTCAGGTTGGTTAGTTAGGTTGGATTCCACCTCATGAAGCTTTAAAAAAGAAGATGCCGACCCCAAAAGGATCACGAGGCATTCCAAGATTCCGGACACTGGACTTTAAATATAAACGACCTCTTTATCATTACTCAAAATAACATACTACATATGATGTATGATGTTTCTTCATCATTGAACATTTAAAGGTTCTGACATGGAGGAGTTGGTGTTGAATCTTTAAGGATCTCAGATGTTGAGGTGCTCAGGAGCACCTGGTTCCACAACTTCAACTGACTGTATTTGACTGTAGAAAGGACATCACTTATAATCGCACACTCCTGTGATTTCTCACTCTCCGGTGTTTGTAATGTTTTAATGATTTATAATCACACTCTTGGTGTCACCCAGATGAGGATGAGTTTGTCTGGTTCCTCTCAGGGTTTCTTTCATTCTTTCATTCTTTCCTTGCCACAGTCGTGAAGTAAATTTCGTTCTATAATTCTTACATTCTGTAAAGCTGATTTGAGACAACGTCCATTGTTAAAAGCACTATAGAAATAAACTTGAATTCTATTGAGTTTATGAAAGATTAAGGATTCATTCATAGCTACATTTACCTTGTATAATTAATTCCTGGCTTTGGAAAGTGTGAGGAGACCATCACCACAGTGCTGTCGTTACTTTTACAAAGAGTTTTTCCAAGGAATGTCTCCTTAGCTCCTTGGCAAAGTCCTGATAAAGACAAGATGGTTCAAGGTCTATTTTATGGCAACAGTTCCATAGCAGTGATTGGATGGCTATGAAAAAGGGCGGGGCTTAGTATGAATCAAATGCATAAAGATACCTTTGATCATTTTAAGTTTTTATTTGTTTGTGTGTGTGTGTGTGTATGTGTGTGTGTGTGTGTGTGTGTGTGTGTGTGTGTGTGTGTGTGTGTGTGTGTGTGGTTTTTGATAGTAAGCTGACTTAGAGAGAGGCTTTATGTAATTCTCATCAAACTAGAGACCAGAGCTTAGCCAGGCTTCACTCTATCTAACACACACACACACACACACACACACACACACACACACACACACACACACACACACACACACGTTTACATGCCATGTAGCCATATACCAGAGACCCTGTATTTTGGAAAATGGTATGTTTATTTCTTTTTTTTAATTAATTAATTAATTAATTAATTTTATTTTATTTATTTATTAGGTGGTCACTTGATCTTGACCATTTTAGTTTGCTTGACCTTTTTTCCCTTTGACCTATAAATATCACCATTGTTACTTTGTCTTGTGTATTTTATTTTTCATTCGACTATCTTCTATCTTTCTATCTAAAATTAGTGGTGTAATCTGATTCTTTATGCAGTAAAGGATCCAATGCTGCATCTTTGCATGAACAGCAGATAAAAATCACACCAGACACATATCCAATCTTCCTTTAATTAATTAAGTAAGTGTGTGTGTGTGTGTGTGTGTGTGTGTGTGTGTGTGTGTGTGTGTGTGTGTGTGTGTGTGTGTTGTATAGTGCAGGATATCTCTGTAAAAAAATAAAGAATGATATGCAAGACACAAAACCCAGTGTGGATTTAATTTAGTCCAGGATGCAAATGTAAAAACAGTTTGTGTGTGTGTGTGTGTGTGTGTGTGCGTGTGTGTGTGTGTGTGTGTGTGTGTGTGTGTGTGTGTGTGTGTGTGTGTGTGGTATCACAGAAGGGAGCAGAACAACCAACTCTCACTGGCGTGTGTGACATCACACAAAAGTGCACAACCGTGTGCCAACAATTACTTCCGTACGCACGCGCGCGCACACACACACACACACACACACACACACACACACACACACACACACACACACAGGTTGTTCTGTTGCTATAATGGGTCATAGCAGGATGGGTCTTGCTTCCTAGGCTCCACCTATCCCTGTTTTTCCTCTCTCTGACTTGTTTCTTCTCTCGCTCTCTACGTCTCTCTCCTCCCCAACTCCTCTTTCCTGTCCCAGTGTTACGCAGTGTACAGATGGCCTTGTTTATCTGAATCAGCATGTGAGGTAGAGGGTAAGGGAAAGAGTGGGAAATAGAGAGAGTTAAAGAGAGAGAAGGGTTATAGTGATAGAGGAAGGCATATATTCACATATGCAAAAAATATAGTAATTCATTCATACATTTCCAATTTTTTTTATACACCTGCATTGTAATGTATACAACCCCGATTAATCTGTACATATCCCGATTAATCTATACATCTCCTGATTAATCTATATATCTCCTGATTTATCAATACATCTGATTAATCTATACCTCTCCTGATTATTCTATGAATCTCCTGATTATTCTATTCAGCTCCCGATTAATCTATACATCTCCTGATTAATCTATACATCTCCTGATTAATCTATACATCTCCTGATTATTCTATGAATCTCCTGATTATTCTATACAGCTCCCGATTAATCTATACATCTCCTGATTAATCTATACATCTCCTGATTAATCTATACATCTCCTGATTTATCTATACATATCCTGATTAATCTATACATCTCCTGATTAATCTATACCTCTCTTGATTATTCTATACATCTCCTGAATATTCTATACAGCTCCCAATTAATCTATACATCTCCTGATTAATCTATACATCTCCCGATTAATCTATACATCTCCTGAATAATCTATACATCTCCTGATTTATCAGTACATCTGATTAATCTATACCTCTCCTGATTATTTTATACATCTCCCGATTAATCTATACATCTCCTGATTATTCTATACATCTCCTGATTATTCTATACATCTCCCGATTAATCTATACATCTCCTGATTATTCTATACATCTCCCGATTAATCTATACATCTCCTGATTATTCTATACATCTCCTGATTATTCTATACATCTCCCGATTAATCTTTACATCTCCTGATTATTCTATACATCTCCCGATTAATCTATACATCTCCTGATTATTCTATACAGCTCCCGATTAATCTATACATCTGCTAATTAATATATACCTCTCCTGTTTATTCTATACATCTGATTAATCTATACATCTCCTGATTAATCAATACATTTGATTAATCTATACATCTCCTAATTAATCTATACCTCTCCTGATTTATCTATACATCTCCCGATTAATCTATACATCTCCCGATTAATCTATACATCTCCTGATTAATCTATACATCTCCTGAATAATCCCCGATTAATCTATACATCTCCCGATTAATCTATACCTCTACTGATTATTCTATATATTTCCTGATTAATCTATACACCTCCTGATTATTCTATACAGCTCCCGATTAATCTATACATCTCCTGATTTATCTATACATCTTACTATTGACCTATACAGCTCCAGATTAATTATATCTATCTATCTATCTATCTATCTATCTATCTATCTATCTATCTATCTATCTATCTATCTATCTATCTATCTATCTATCTATCTATCTATCTATCTATCTATCCTTGTTGATCTGTACATCCCCTGAATAATCCATATGCCCAGATTAATCGATATATTAATTAATAATTACATGTACATTGTAAATATTTTGTCTCTCAAATAATCTATGCATCACTTGAATTGATTTCAATTTGTTTGCCTTTGGATTAATCTATACATTCAGTTAATCAATATCCCCCTAGTCTTTCCGATACGCCTTCCAAATACAAGCTTCATCTCCGGATTAATCTGCTACCTTCAGATAAATTCAGCATGCTCTGCTTTTAATCTATATCTCTTCTGGTTTGTTTAATCTATAGGACCACAGTTACCAAATGTCCCTCCTGATTATAGTCTTTGTCTCATAATAAATTGTAATGTCTTTTAATTCATCCATAAGTGATGCAATTAATCTTCCCTTCGATTCCTCGAGGTTCGTGTCAAGAGCCAAACGCTAACACGAATCGCTCCTGAATTATTACTGAGCGGCAATAAAGTCAACAAACGTGTCAAATCTAATATTTATATTCTTATTGCTCTATTAGAATTTTAAAGCTACGCTAAGCACATTTTAAAAATTTACACGCAGCATTTTATGGCGGTGCTAATGAGAAGCATAAAGCAGCAAAACTAGGTCTCAGTCAGGTCTCGGAGACACCGCGCGTCTGGCTCATCTGTGCCTCGTGCTCAACAAGGGCAGGAATGTCCCGGCTCATCCGTTATAACCGAAGCCCATCCATAACCATTCTGGAGCATTTAACAATTCCCGGGGTGCCAGTGTTGTCTCGCGGAGCTGCGGGATGTTGTCTTTGCTAATCGCTAACCCATAATTCTGTCTCTCTGTCTGTGTGCAGGTTGTGAGAGGTGAATAGGAGACTCGCAGCGTTTGTGCCATCGAGGCTGCTGAAGCACACGTGCCAACCATCACGATGCCAACCCTGCTGCTGCTGCTGCTCGCCTCTTTACTGCTTCTCACACACGCCGAGAGTGAGTCCCCCCATCCATCTCTTCACCAGTCTGTCTGTCAGGGCGCCCACCCGCATGCACACACACACACACACACACACACACACACACACACACACACACACACACACACACACACACACACGCACGCACACAGAGTTCAGTTCTATCCATTTGCAGACAACATGGCGATGTAGGCGTGTCCACATAAGACTACTCTGTCTGCTCATAAACAGTTGATGGATGGTTAATACATGAGGCTCAACCCACACGTGTCTCACTCATAGACACCACATCTGGCTTCCTGTCAGCCAAAAACCTTAATCGCCTTTCTGTCTCGTCCTCCTGAAAGACGACTAGTCAACATCTGTTATCATATTTACAGAATGACTAAGTTAGCGCGCTCCTTCAGTGGTGTGTGAGGAAGGAAAAAAGAGACGTCAAGGGTTAATCCTGCATCCTACCACAGAGGGAATGTTAACGTAGGGCAGGAAGTGACATCACCCACCCGGCGTGGGGCATCTCAGGCAGTTTAACTCGTAAACCTCAGTTATTAGGCATCTCCAAAACGCCGAGCTCTCGCCGAGAAACACGTCCCAGTTGTCTTTATTATTTCACATACAAAACTTTTAAAGCTCGTATTGTCCATCCATCTCTTTCTCTTTATCCTTCTCTCTCTCTCTCTCTCTCTCTCTCTCTCTCTCTCTCTCTCTCTCTCATTCTATCTGTCTCGTCCATTGCACTATTATTTCGGTTTCTGAAATGAGACCTCAGCGGCAGAGGTAAAAACGAGTTTGTCGGATCTCTGTTTTCTTCCTCTCTTTTAACATATTTCATTTATTCTTATTGTCTATTTTTTTTCCTCACACATTCCTCGTCTTCTGTCTCTATCTCGTTATCTCTCTACCCATCATATCTTTTTGCTTAGCAACTCTTTCTCTTTATCAGTCTGTCTCTCTCTCTCTCTCTCTCTCTCTCTCTCTCTCTCTCTCTCTCTCTCTCTCTCTCTCTCTCTCTATCACTGCCCTCTTCTCTCACCTTCTGTCTTTCTCTCTCTCTCTCTCTCTCTCTCTCTCTCTCTCTCTCTCTCTCTCTCTCTCTCTCTCTCTCACCAGCTGTTCATCTCTAAAAAGATTGTTGGCAGCTGTTAGAGGTTAATTATTTTGAGGCCAACACAAAGTAACAGTGTGTGCACGTGTGTGCACTTGTGTGTGTGTGTGTGTGTGTGTGTTTTGGCTACCAGGACCTAGACTCATGGTCACCAGATCCCACCCAGACATGCTGTCATAGTTTCAGCCTTCAGCAGTTGCCAGTTGAAGGCTTCAGTTTAGCGAGCATGTGTTCGCCTGTCCGCGTCCCCCTACACCACCGAACGCTGGACACGCCGACCAGAATGGCGTGATGAAGAAACGAGGGAAAGACAAGGAAGGAGCACGTCAAAATTGCTAGATCCTCACACCTCCGCTACACGTTTTCCCAAAACACCTGACGCTTTAGATGTATACATAAAAAAAAAAAAAAACGTGCGAAATACAATACTGATACAGAAACCTATGCGTGTACTGTATATACATCTCTTTAGAGTAATGACCATTCTCTTAGCTTGTCTTCATCCCAGATAATTTCCTCAATTTCCATCTTCTGAGCAGGATTTTCGTCATCCGACTTGACCCTTTCGCATGAATACAGCATTTCCAGATACAAAGCTGTCAATCAACCGGAAATCTCCAATACCTTCCTCTTTATTCATCCCAGATCAGACATCACATTTCTCTTTTCCGAATTTTAATCCGCTAATTAAAGAGCCATCCGTTTGTTTCAGGCAGGACGCTCACACAGAATGTAACACAGCGTCTAATTGTCTTTGCTTTGTTTAGGTTTATGTCAGTGTTACAAATTAGCAAGTCATGGATGACTCAGCTAAACTAGCATGCTTAGCGACTTTAAGGACCACTGTTGGACCTCAGTACAGAGTTTGTAATTTGTACTATAGCTTTTTATTTTGGGGGGGTGGAAGCTCAGTGGTTAGGGCTCTGTTTTACTGAGCAGAAGGTCGGGGGTTCAAGCCCCAGCATTACCAAGCTGCCACTTGTTTCCTAACATCGCTGGGATATGCAAAGAAATAATTTTCAAAAGTATAAATCACCTTTCTTTTCTTGCAATTTCTTTTTTTTTATACCGGCAGACGCATGAGCTTAAAAATGCGACAATATTTAAGCAGCTGAAGTAGGAACGGATTCCCTGCAGCGCGTATATAAAAAACCCCTCAAATGTCAGTTTTAGTGACGCTGCTGTTAGAGGAATGTGTGTGTAGGAACAGAAAACAGCATTGTAGAATTGCTTCTGTAACACATGCTTTTATTTTTTTACTTCAATTTGGTTTGATGCTGAAGTATCACCAAACACTCAGGAGGAAATCTAAGGGTTGGGAATAATACCGCCATGTAGACTGGTAATACACAAAAGTATTGGGATACCTGACTTTTCCCGCTGACTTTTTGTGTTGTACAATGAATTTGTGACATAATTCCATTCCAGTCCTCATGTACAGAGAAGATATTAAACAAGTGAATATACAGTAGTACATAAAAACAGATTAAAAACAGCACTGAAACACCTCTCTGACTATTTGTTATAAATCGGTGCTCAATATATGTGGCGTACATGCTGTAATCTTTAGCCGGTATAAAAATCCGCCACGCCTCCGTCTTCGGATGTTGCGTAAGACCACTTAGTGCCGCTCTGACATTTCGTAATGGTATTGATATTTCAGTGTAGGTGACTCGCAGTGAACCCGTGTTTAATTCATGTCCTCTCTAATGTAAATGATCGTTACAATTGGATTCAATTTGCATTCGGCTTCCAGGCAGCTTCTGTATTAGCATTCGTTTTTCTTTTCTTTTTTTTTCTTTTTTCCCTGCATTTAGCTTGCCTGAATGCTAATTTTATTTAAATACAATCCATTTCATCCCTCACTAAACACACAGGACAGCCGGCACTCTCTCACACGCTTAGACATACACACGCAGGATGGACTTTTGACTCCTACACGTCGTGTTGACAATGGCAGCGGCGAGGTTAATTCAGAAAGCTTGTTAAAAAAATACAATTAAATGCACGCCTTTCTATTTTGAGCTTTCCTGCGTATGTTTCAATTTTTGTATTGTATTCAATTTTGTTGTTCCGCTAGATTTCGGAGTGATTATGGAGATTTGTGCTCATTCAGGTAAAAGGGTGTTATTAAAGGCAGGTACTGATGTAGGTGAAGTGAGGAGGCCTGGAGTGCAGTCAGTGTTGCAGTTCATCCCAAAGGTGTTCAATAGGGTTGAGTTCAGAGCTCTAGATCAGACCAATCAAAACTTTCCATTCCAAATCATGTGAACCTGTAAATCCAGGGGTATTGTCACGCTGGAACAGATTTGAGAAGAACCACACGTTGCTGGAAAAGTCAGGTGTCCCAATACTTTTGTCTATATAGTGTATGCAGTGTATAGTAGAGTATAGTGTATGTCTCCTTAATAGTAAAAGTGAATGAGCAGCAATATTTTCTTAGGTTAGTGGATAAAGTAAGAGTGTTAGTGACTGCCGTGGGCACTCCATACTCCGATCACGGTGTGTAATTACCACGGTGATGTTCTGCTGCTGTGGAAACAATAGAGGTGTAATTAAGAGTCCCGCTATCAAGAAGATCTGAAAGAAAGACATAGATATAAAGAGCGACAGATTTTAGATACATAATTCTCTCATTTATTTGTTAAACATACTGCACTGTGTGGACAAAAATGTCGGGACAACGTATTTTTCCAGCTGTATGCGGAAACTCACAAAGTTGGAGACACACAGTTGTATTGGGAAGTGGTACGTTTTCCCTTCACTTCAACTAGGAGGCTAAAATCCTGTTCGAGCATGACAATGCCCCGTGCACAAAGCTCTATGAAGATATCGTTTTTATGGGTTGGAGTGGATGATCTTCTGCTTTAGAGCTCTGACTCTTGGGATGAATTGGAACACCGACTGCACCCCAGGTCTTCTTATCTCACCTACATCAAAAAGCACATAAAAATCTTGTGGTCAGGTGTCCGCATATGTATGCCTATATAGTATATATAAGTTTATAACGAATATTCGATAAATAGATAGATAGATAGATAGATAGATAGATAGATAGATAGATAGATAGATAGATAGATAGATAGATAGATAGATAGATAGATAGATATACAGGTGACAGACAGACAGACAGACAGACAGACATATAGATAGATAGATATACACGCAGCAGACAGACAGACAGACAGACAGACAGACAGACAGACAGACAGACAGACAGACAGACAGATAGATAGATAGATAGATAGATAGATAGATAGATAGATAGATAGATAGATAGATCTGTATTCTGTCAAATAGAGATATATTTATTTATTCAAAAGATGATGTTATGCAAACATGACCAAAACAGAAGCAGAATTCAATCCAATCATAAAGGTAAGTGGTTCAAGGGTGCTTATGCTGTTTTTTGTTTTGTTTGCTTTGTTGTGATTATTATTATTATTTTTTTGCCACATCTGAGCTGCCATTTGCATGAGTCAACATTGGCTGACTTAAAATATCAAGGGACATTATAATTTTTGATTCGTTTAATTCATATATGTATGTGATTTCTTTGTATACGTTTAAATAAGATGTGCATTTCCTAATCACAGTGAGTCCAATCTGTAATTGAGTTCTTAGTCACTGTATGTACTCACAACAGAGGGTTGTGTGGTGCTGTACAACCTACCCAGTGCACTTTAATGGTCAATAACACAGTGATATTTTTATTATTTTTATATATGTATTATCACAGCTAGTCACAAAACCGGTGCATGATTTATAAACCATTTTATCAAATGCCTTTTAAGTGCCGCAAAAAAAAAAGAAATGTACCAAAAAAAAATGTTTTTGTATTGGCAGAGTGAAATTTAAGAGAGAGAGGCTGAATTTAAACGAGTAGAAGGTGAATAAACGAGGGCTGGCTAAGAGCAGATGTGGGGACGGCTGAAATTGTGGAGTGATCTTGACCTTTTTTTCGGTACATTCAAAATCAGTCTAATTAGGGAAGCTCTTTACAGCAGTACCTGCTGAGAAGTGATGGTGGAGTACAACCTGAGTTATTCTGTGTGTGTGTGTGTGTGTGTGTGTGTGTGTGTGTGTGTGTGTGTGTGTGTGTGTGTGTGTGTGTGTGTGTGTTTAAGAGAAAGAGCGTGCTAGAGAAGTACTTACAATACATAATATTTGCTTTTGCAACATTGCATTTAAGGCGCAGTAAGACAAAAAAGCTGAAACTGACAGTAGGAGAGATGAAAGAGGTATAGACATTTGAGAGAGAGAGAGTAATAGAGAGAGAGAGAGAGAGAGAGAGAGAGAGAGAGAGAGAGAGAGAGAGAGAGAGAGAGATTATGCAGAAAAAGAAGGTGGCAGATTCACTCCTCCGAGACCAGGACAGTGCCAGATGTTTAGAGTCTGGCCAGCTTACGGTTGGCACACACACGACAGACACACGACACACATGCGCTGGCTTGGCGTAGCCCTGCAGCATATGGTAAAGCAGATCGCAGCTAATGTGCCAGTGTTTGAAGTGATGGCGAAGGTTGCGTAATGATGACTTTTGTGTCTCCGGTCTGTAAAATCATTATTAGAGCCAAACACTGTTAATTCTTTACGCATAATTATGAAAAAAAAAAACATGTGGGTGTTATTTCGAGATGGTGGGCATATGTTCAGTCAAAGGTCTGAATGTAGTTTCTGCGCTCAGATAATCAGCACTGCGTCCTACTGACGAGCGGCAAATTAAAGGAAAATCCACATCAACCGTTGGCAAATTTACAAGCAAAGTAAGTGCTCGTGATTCTCCTAATCTCTTCTTAATCTCTCATATGAGCTTCTCGAGGGAGGCATTAACATCTCTATGCAAATGAACAGTCCGCTCGGCACGCCTGCTCATGAATATTCATACGGGATAGTCCATGTAGCTAATTAACTCTGTGTAGAACAGAGAGCTCACACCAGTCAGAGTCATATGGGCTAATCGAGTCCTTCGGCTACTGTACGCGTCGAAACCCACACACTTTTCTTCTCCTTAACAGCATCAGGAAGGAAGAAGAAGGACGGATAAAGAAACGCATTTTCCTCCTCTGGCGGCAGTAATTTCACACTCGCTGATCTGCTGCCTCTCATTATGTTGCGCGATTTAATTGGCCGAGCTTTACCGACCAATCAAGCGTGAGCGTTCGAGAGCAGAGAGACTGCAGTTTTGCCATTAGGTCCCATTAGGGAGTCCCACCAACGATCACAAACACTCATAAACAAACAAGATACAGAGTTTTGTTGGGCTTGCAGCACTTTTTGAATTTTTGCTTGATCAATTTTGACAAAAGATAAAAAAAAAAAAAGGCGGATTTTTGGAAAAACTGTTTTCGCTATCGGCATACGATAACGTAATTGTCTTCACAATATACAGTGTTATTATATCACTTCAACCAAATACCCCTTAATAATCCATGTGCTCAACTGCTTCATGTCTCTAAAACCAAGCACAGCACAAAGACCTTTAATGTGTCTCTGTTGTTAGTGTTGAACATGAACACTTGTTGGAAATGAAGTTTCGTTCTTCCTGTACTTTCATTCAAAACGGAAACGTATACAAAGAGCTCCAAATTTGGATTAGTAACCACGCTTTGATCTGAAATGAAGCAGAAATCTTATAATGCAAACGAAACCAACCTTAAAATATTAAAGCCATTAAAACTTTACACACATTTTTTGACAGCTGTTTCACCGTATGCTTCTGAGGTCAGGGGTCCATTTAGTTTTGCTAGACGACTTCGGATTAAACAAAAAAACTAACGCCAAAGAAAACAAAAAGACAGAAATAGATACATTTGCATTATCAACCATTAGTAATAATAATAAAAAAAAATTGAAGTATGAATAGTTTCTATGCAATAAAGCTGCCGCGAGAGACGGAGTTCGGCACAGTTCATTTTAGTTCATCTTTATTTGTTATCTGAAGGCAATTTGGTTGCAGCATACAATATCACATAAGATGTATGACAACTCAAACACATAATACAAAACACACAATTTCTCCCGGAGGTATTTACCTTAAAATTTAAAACTTTACAGGTGAGGAAAATAAATTAATGTCTAAAACGCTTTGTTTTACCACTAGGAGTTCTATACTGAATCCCAGAAGGGAGAAGGTAAAGCTCATGACACATAGCGTTGGAAAAAATGGTCTTACAAAATGCCATGGGCTGTACCCAAAAACCTGTCTGTGATGTACAGTATGTGGACCATAGTCATCTGCTTTATCCCTGTAACTTTACTTCCCTGGTTAAGTTTTCTCCAAATGAAATGACCTTAGTTTCTGCAAGCAATACAGTCTTTGCTGCCCCCTCTAACACAAATCACCTGTATATGGAGTAAAAGACATTTTATTATCCAAAACACCACCCAAATACTGTTCAAAACCTTCTCTAGGCCATCGCACTGCACTCCTCATACCGACATCTCCGATTGTCCAATCTGCAGGAATATCGATCACGCTCTAATGAAATTGTTTACTTTGTGCTAGATTTGGATTAATAACTGCACGCCTACACCCCACTGACATTTCATCGTCCACACAGAGGCGGCACCCATAATTCTGACACGAGGCATACTTCATTCAGAGCAGGGGTCCCCGAAATAACCCCTGCAGACCGAATATGCCCCTCCCCATTCAGAACGAACAATGGCAGAGACATATTTTGAAAATGTATTTTTATATATATATTTTTTTTTTTTGTGAATATATATATAAATATATATAGTGTGGAAAATAAGTATTTGAACACCCTGCTATTTTGCAAGTTCTCCCACTTAGAAATCATGAAGGGGTCTGAAATTGTCATCGTAGGTGCATGTCCACTGTGAGAGACAATCTAAAACAAAAATACAGAAATCACAATATATGATTTTTAAACTATTTATTTGTATGATACAGCTGCAAATAAGTATTTGAACACCTGTCTATCAGCTAGAATTCTGACCCTCAAAGACCTGTTAGTCTGCCTTTAAAATGTCCACCTCCACTACATTTATTATCCTAAATTAGATGCACCTGTTTGAGGTCGTTAGCTGCATAAAGACACCTGTCCACCCCATACAATCAGTAAGAATCCAACTACTAACATGGCCAAGACCAAAGAGCTGTCCAAAACCACTAGAGACAAAATTGTACACCTCCACAAGGCTGGAAAGGGCTACGGGGAAATTGCTTGGTGAAAAAAGGTCCACTGTTGGAGCAATCATTAGAAAATGGAAGAAGCTAAACATGACTGTCAATCTCCCTCGGACTGGGGCTCCATGCAAGATCTCACCTCGTGGGGTCTCAATGATCCTAAGAAAGGTGAGAAATCAGCCCAGAACTACACGTGAGGAGCTGGTCAATGACCTGAAAAGAGCTGGGACCACCGTTTTCAAGGTTACTGTTGGTAATACACTAAGACGTCATGGTTTGAAATCATGCATGGCACGGAAGGTTCCCCTGCTTAAACCAGCACATGTCCAGGCACGTCTTAAGTTTGCCAATGACCATTTGGATGATCCAGAGGAGTCATGGGAGAAAGTCATGTGGTCAGATGAGACCAAAATAGAACTTTTGGGTCATAATTCCACTAAACGTATTTGGAGGAAGAAGATTGATGAGTACCATCCCAAGAACACCATCCCTACTGTGAAGCATGGGGGTGGTGGCATCATGCTTTGGGGGTGTTTTTCTGCACATGGGACAGGGCGACTGCACTGTATTAAGGAGAGGATGACCGGGGCCATGTATTGCGAGATTTTGGGTAACAACCTCCTTACCTCAGTTAGAGCATTGAAGATGGGACGAGGCTGGGTCTTCCAACATGACAATGACCCGAAGCACACAGCCAGGATAACCAAGGAGTGGCTCTGTAAGAAGCATATCAAGGTTCTGGTGTGGCCTAGCCAGTCTCCAGACCTAAACCCAATAGAGAATCTTTGGAGGGAGCTCAAACTCTGTGTTTCTTAGTGACAGGCCAGAAACCTGACTGATCTAGAGAAGATCTGTGTGGAGGAGTGGGCCAAAATCCCTCCTGCAGTGTGTGCAAACCTGGTGAAAAACTACAGGAAACATTTGACCTCTGTAATTGCAAACAAAAGCTACTGTACCAAATATTAACATTGACTTTCTCAGGTGTTCAAATACTTATTTGCAGGTGTGTCATACAAATAAATAGTTACAAAAATCATACATTGTCATTTCTGGATTTTTTTTTTAGATTATGTCTCTCACAGTGGACATGCACCTACGATGACAATTTCAGACCCCTCCATGATTTCTAAGTGGGAGAACTTGCAAAATAGCAGGGTGTTCAAATACTTATTTTCCTCACTGTATATATATATGTGTGTGTGTGTGTGTGTGTGTGTGTGTGTGTGTGTGTGTGTGTGTGTGTGTGTGTGTGTGTGTGTGTGTAGGTTTTACTCATATCTTATCTGTATTTGATCATAAAGGTTGTATTTCAATTTAAAATTTCCTTTAGTTAATAACGTAGCCTAATTATTTGTTAGATTCACCCACCAACCAACAGAATCTTCCACTAAACATAACGTTCTGTCGTGATGGTGCAGGCGCTTCTATACACAGGCCAGCGAGAAATCAAAATGGCAAACGGTTGAGAAACAGAAATTCAGAATGCTGGGTATTTAACCCAAAGTGGACAAGTGATTAATTTATTTTTTGTTCAATGCAAAAAGCTGTTTGTCTCATCTGTCAAGAAACAATGTATGTGTTCGAAGAGACAAGTTTGCAAGGTTAACTAAGAGCAGACAAAGTGTTAAAAAGTGAGCTAGGTGGAATATGTTTGTACACCAAACCCAGTTGAATAAGTCATAAGTTCAAGCTAGCTTTCCGGTAGACAAACTAATTGCAAACTGGCAATGAATATAAAAAATTTTATTGTGAGAGTAATAATTCTCTTTTAATAGGTTACATACACCGCCAGGCATAACTTTATCGTCACTGATCAGCCATAACATGACCACCAGAGTAATATTGTGTTGGTCCCCCTTTTGCTGCCAAAAAAGTTCTGACCTGTCGGGCATCAACAGCATTAACTTCTTCAGCAATATGAGCTACAGGAGCTCGTCTGTTGGATCAGACCACCATCCAGCCTTCGCTCCTCACGTGCGTCTATCGGCTGTTCATGACTCAGTCGGTTCAACACTGTTCCTTCCTTGGAGCACTTTTGATGGATACTGGCCACTACAGACCAGGAACATCCTACAAGAGCTGCAGTGTTGGAGACGCTCTGACCCAGTCGTCTAGACGTCACAATTTGGCCCTCGTCAAAATCCCTCATATCCTTACGCTCGCCCGTTTTTTTTTTTTAAGGATAAAATATTCACTTGCTGTCTAGTATATCCCACGTACTCACAGGTGCCATTGTGAAGATGTTTTTCAGTGTAATCAATGTTCTTCACTTCACCGGTCGTAATGTTAGAATGTTATGCATGATTGGTGTATCCCTTGAAAAGTAATGCTCATTTGTCTGTACAGCGCATAACTAAATAATAAACGAATCCAGTGTTAGGAGGGATAATAATGAATATATTTTAAAATCATTATAAACTTTCCACAATGATACTCGTAGTCACTCCAGCCTCTGTCAATTTCTGTTACAGATCCCCCCAATAAAGGAAAAATGATGTGGCCCTCATAGAAAAAAGTGTGGGGACCTCTAATGTAGAGCGTAAACCTGAGATAGATAGAGAGAGAGAGATCCTACAACTGCCTTTGATTGGATAAGGTTAACAGTAATTAATCCAGATTTGATTATTGACCTTTGACATGATGTCATGATTTTTCAGGAGGTCATGTGATTGGTCTGAGCATATCCAAAAAAATATCTCTTTGGAAAGGATATGAGTGTGTTTTACTTTCATGAAAAAACAAATCGTTTGGATATATACAGTAGCATGTGAATATTTGTCACACACAAGCTCAACTAGGTGTGATCAGCAAGTGGGTCTCTAGGTGTGTGTGTGTGTGTGTGTGTGTGTGTGTGTGTGTGTGTGTGTGTGTGTGTGTTGGGCGTAGCGCCATCTTACATGGCTACTTCCTCTCTTGCCATCTGCCAAATGCTTCCCTTGTACCAAACATTTTTTTTGTGTGTGTGTTTGTGTTTGTATGCATTTGCGCGTGTGTATGTGTGTGTGTGTGTATGGGCACACACACCTTTACCTGCATGTTCCATCGCTCTCCTGGCTCACTGCACTTTCTCCTGCTGGCTGATGGAAGATCTGACTCTGGAGAGAGAGAGAAAGTGGGAGAGATAAAAGGATAGAGGGAATTGATGATGGATGGAGGAATGCAACCTGGTGCTGGTGATGATGTGAAGATGCTATAATGGCAGAGGGAGAGGGAGCGGGAGAGGGGAGGATATAAACTCCCACTCGATGCTGCAATGATAAATGGCAGGAGTCTCCCAGAGAGGACTGTAGGCTAAGAAAAAAAAAAAAAAAAAAAGACAGTATGAGAGGAGAGGAAGAAAAGAAGGAGAGGAATGAAGCAGAAGCCGATTCTTTATCTCTCCTGGCTCTGTTTCAGACTCCCTCGCTCTCTCCACACACTCTCTGTTCTAGAGGATGGAAAGAAGACAGTGGTTGTTGCAAACCCAGAGCGGGGGGGGTTTGTCACGGTCTGTGTTTGTCGATGGAAACCTGACATGGAGGATACGCGGCGCTCTCGCTACACGCTCGCTCCAAATTCTCAGAAGGTTTTCATTTCCAGGCTAGCTAGTCCTTTGTGTTAGCATATAGACCCTGAGCATGTGGAGCGGTAAAAGTGTACAAACCCGTATAAAAAAACAAAAAAACAATACAGAGCTGTCAGAAGATCAACATTTTCCTCAGGAGTGGTGGTAAATTACTAAAAAAAGGCTCCGTGCCACTTAAATTACAAAGTAACTGCACTTAGCATTGACCGCTAACCAATTTGAGAAATGTCAACGAAAAGGAGTACAAAAAAAAGTGTGTGGACAACAGGCATCTTCTTGAGAAAGAGCTTATTTTTAGATGGATGGCTGGATGAATACGAGGAGATATTAAATGATGCAGACACGCGCACACACGCAAACGGTGGTGACCTCATCAGAGGCGACTGGCTCTCAATTCGGTTACTGCTTTTCATTTGCACCTAATTACAGGCAGCATTAATGAGGAGGAGACTAATAAAGGACAGTCCTAACGAGCCGAGGACCCTCTCGTGTTAATTAAGACTCTCTCCACGCTGGAAGACCCTCTCGATCCTGTGCTGGAATCCAGGGCGCCACTTAAGCGACCACAAATTCAGTAAAGGTGTCTGTGTGGGATCATCGCTATAACAATCTGGAGCGCGTGTTCTCCTGTTCATCACGTGGCTCGGGTTACAATATTACACGTGAAAGTGCATACGTTCGACGCACTTCAGCAGACACAATTGCCATACATTGTACACGGTGCACTTCGTGTCATTTAGGCTATTTTAGGAAACTTGATGCGTATTGTTCTAAATGAGAAGTGAGGTAACTTCTCATAACTTCTCAGTGAGGTAAAAGTGTTACTAGGAGTGTTAATTGTGCTACTTCTAGTGTTACTAATGCTAGTGTGTTAGTTGCTGTAGCCAGTGGTGGACGAAGTACACAAACCATGTACTTGAGTGAAAGTAGATACACTAGTTTAAAGTGAAAGTGTCCCTTTAAAATTTCACTTGAGTAAAAGTGCAAACGTATTTGCCTTTAAACGTATTTTAGTATGATTTATTCTGACTATAATGTTCCTGTTATCATTTTTGTCCCTAGACTTTAATCAACTCAGTTTATGTGAAAAGACTTTAATGTTACTGGTGACACACAGATTTATTGTTAGAATGATATTAATGAGTCAAACACTGATTTCTATTAAAATGTTCATGAGCCCAAAACCTTCTTTTTAAACTACTTTAAATGAAATCGTGCAAACAAGGTCACGGGTGTTGTGGCAAGTTAGAGTCGAGTTTCTTCCATCATTTATTCCTCTCCGAATGTTCTGTTTGCTGTTGCTAAACTGAGAATCAAAACAATTTTTAAACAACCTCGACCCTGATTGAGGTTTTTATCCATTCGTAAATAAAAAACTGATTTGGTGAAATGTAGTGAAGTAAAAATAAAAGTGAAAATACTTTAGTAAAGTTCAGATACATGAAAAAATCTACTCAAGTACAGTAACGAATTACATTTACTTCATTACTGTCCACCGCTGCTGTAGCTGATAGCATCATTCATGCCACTGTCTTAAAGCTGCGCTGCTGTTCATAGTGGCTATGAGAATGTGAACGCTTTGGGTATGTGTGTGTGTGTGTGTGTGTGTGTGAAAGAGAAAGAGAGCGAGCGAGAAATGCTGGTGTGGAATATTCATGAAGTTGAACCCAGTGAAACAGAGTGGATGTTACAGATCGGTGTTTAACCTCCTGACCCGCCTTTTACTCAGGACGACAGCCAGACGGCCAACAACGACATAAAGCATCCAAGCACACACATACACAATCACTCTCTCTCTCTCTCTCTCTCTCTCTCTCTCTCTCTCTCTCTCTCTCTCTCTCTCTCTCTCTCTCTAATACACACACACACACACACACACACACATACACTCACTCTCTTTCTAATACACACACACACACACGCACGCACACACACGCACGCACACACACACACACACACACACACACACACACACACTCTCTTTCTAAAACACACACACACACATATACACTCACTCTCTTTCTAATACACACACATACACACACACACACACACACACACACACACACACACACACACACACACACTCTCTCCCTAATACACATACAAACACATAGACACTCACTCTTTCTCTAATACATATATACACACACACACACACACATATACACACACTCACTCTCTAATACACACACACATACACATACACACTCACTCTCTCTCTAATACATACACACACACACACACACACACAATCACACTCTCTCTAATAAACACACACATACACTCATTCTCTCTCTAATACATACACACACACACACACACACACACACACACACACACACACACACACACACACACACACATACATACATACATACATACATACATACATACATACTCACTCTCTCTCTAATACACACACACACACAAATGCACACTCACTCTCTCTCTCTTTAATACACACTACGTGACAGTTTAATTCTCACCCTTGCCAAACCTTCTCCATTCATCTCCTCATCTGTCTCTCTCCATCTTCATTTTAACGATGGTGCGCTGATCTCTGCCAGGAGTGTAATATAAGTGTGTTGACGGTACACTCAGTGGAGACGTGCGTACTGCTGTTTATCAGCTCAATATCCCACACGACGGACGAGTGTTTCAACCTCGAGTCGGCCCGTACTTCAAGTCAACAGCCCTAATGACATTAAATAAATAATAATAAGAAGAAGTATAGAAGAAAAATCTTCATCATCATCGTTATTTAGTGTACTTTTGTATTATACGTCACATGTTGTATGACAAATAGAATTTTTGCCTTTACATTTATCCTCTCGCTACACGCACACACACACACACACACACACACACACACACACACACACACACACACACACACACACACACACACACACACAAACAACTTTCTCTCCCTCCATTAAATTTACGTCCTGGAAAAGGTCACTCTCTCACACACCACTACCTTCACAACACGCCCTGGACCGTGTGTGTGTGTGTGTGTGTGTGTGTGTGTGTGTTTATATCTGCTGGCTCTGTGTATGCTATCAGATAATTAAAATAGTGAGAAAAAGAGAGAGGGAGCGAGAATGCCTTTTTCGTTCGACTGAATTCAAACGAATAAACACATAAATAAAAAAACAAACAAATACACCTCGCCAGACCCATAGCAACAGAATAGCCACTGCTGCAGCTATTTTTTCTTTGTATACAGTGACAATAAATCCCAGAAAATGAAACACACACACACACACACACACAAAAATAATAATAAACAATTAGACTAGTGGATGTGTGTGTCTGTTTGTGTGTCTGTGTGTTTGTGTGTGTTTTCTGTGTCCCATGTCTAACATGTTTATACACACAGAGATTGTTGAAAGTGTTTTGTTTGATGCTGGATCCAGTTTATTTATGTACAATTTAAAGCAGTTTGAAGTGGAAAAAACACAACACACAAACAAACTCGTGTGTGTGTGTGTGTGTGTGTGTGTGTGTGTGTGTGTGTGTGTGTGTGTGTGTGCACGCGCGCACGCAATCTGTCAGCCGTCCACATTCTATTAACGTGCACAGCTGACGAATCAGCTTCATATATGTAGATTCGGCCCACCAGCACGTTATTTAACTGTCGCGAGATATAACACACTAGAATTGCAGCCATTTCCATGACGAAATAAATCCCTCACAGTGCACCTAAAGCATTGTTCACGTGCTTCGAATTCTTTGAAACATTTATTCTGACATTTTTAATATCGCAGTAACCGCCACGAATCACTTCACGACTCACGCGGCATTCCATCATTGGCGTATCGGTTATAGCAGACCCACCCTTATACATATGCATGCATCACTTCTGTGTACACGAGCCACACTGTTGTGTGTGGGTGAATAAGATAAAGTGTGTGCATGCACTGAGGTGTGTGTTGCGTGATTGTATATTCTGTTTGATGCACTGAAAGCTAGACACAGAGACGGAGAGAGAGATAGAGAGAGGGGGGCTGGCTGTCTGTTGTCTCTCTGTTCAGCACTTCTAAAGAGTCGTTTGAAGCACATGAACATCTTCCTCTCTTATTTGTCCGCTTGTTCCTTCTTTACACGGCCCGTCAAGGCCTTTTCCATTAGCATGGCATCTTTAGCCCCTCCCAGAAAATTTAAGGGAAATTAAAGAAAAAAGAAGTAAAGGAAAAAGGGACTCCTAGTTCAAGTGAAGTGAAACGTTCGTGCTGCTGCACCTAAAGATGTCCGATACAATCGTGTGCTTCCAACTTTGTGGTTTGGTGAACAACCGCATGTGGTTGGAAAAGTCAGGCGTCCCAATATTTTTTGTCCCTACAGTGTATCTGTGTGTAAAATATCTATTTTTTTTAAATATTGAACGATTATTTGCTGAAAAGTCATGTAGGCCATCAAGGGCCTGATAACTCAGGATTGATGAATGACTATAAACAGCCTAGTTTTTTTTTTTTTTTTTGTCCAGGAGTGTAAATTTGGGTTATCAGTGTAGGTACGGTCATCACTGATTGGTTTCCCATTCGTACATAGGCATAACATTAGAACAGGTGAAGTGAATAACACTGATTATCTCTTCATCATGGCACCTGTTAATGGGTGGATTTATTTATTAGGCAGCAAGTGAACAAAGTTGACGTGTTAAAAGCAGGAAAAATGGGTGAGTGTAAGGATTTGAGGGAGTTTGACGAGGGCCAAATTGTGACGTCTAGACGACTGAGTCAGAGCATCCCCGAAACTGCAGCTCTTGTTCCTGGTCTGCAGTAGTCAGAATCTATTAAAAGTGCTCCAAGGAAGGAACAGTGGTGAACCGGAGACAGGATCATGGGCGGTTGAGGCTCATTGATGCACCGGAGGAAGAGAACACTGGCCTGTGTTGTCCGAGCTCCTGTAGCTCACATTGCTGAATAAGTTAATGCCGTTGATGCTCGACAGATCAGAACTTTTTTGGCAGAAAAAGGGTGACGAACACAATATTAGGCAGGTGGTCATAATTGTTGCAGTGTGTGGCGTGCGGTCTGAGCACTGACAAGCAGACCTTCCGCTTCTGAAACCTCTAAAGCAATGCTGCAGCTTTCATGCGTCTGTTTTTTCTTGGAAAACCTCTGTATGACCCTGACCACTGCACTGTAACTCAGTGTCAGGGTGTTACTGATCTTCTTGGCCATATTTGTAGAGAGCAACAATTCTAATTCTCAAATCCTTAGAGAGTCTTTACCATGAGGTGCCATGATGAACATCCAGTGTTCAGTATGAGAGAATTGTACTCCCAATACTCATAATAGTAATCCAAATATTAACTGCTCTAATACAAGATACACAAATTTTGTATGGTCCTGTCAAGCAGACAAAAACATGAATAAACAGGACGTGTGGCTTTGCACCGTTAAGCGACGTTGTGAAAGTACTTACTTTTGTTGCCTGTTATTTTTTACAATAATGGCTGTATGTTAAGATCTTTTTAGAGGACAGTAAATATGTACTGCTCTATATATATATATGAGACACCTTCATAAGAGATGATAATACGGATGTAAGATGTAAAGATAAGAGTGTGGGAATTAAGAGAAATAAATGAAAAATTGTCTATATAATAAAGGGTAAAAAAATTTAAATGGGGGTGTATATAGAGAAAAGAAAAGTGAAAAGGGGAAGAAAAAAGGAGAAAAAAAAAAAAAAAAGGTACTACAGCAATCGAGAATGATACGAAAGGGAATGGATCAAGAGGGAAAGGAAAAGAAGACAGAAAATAGAGAGAATAGACTAGAAGAGAAGCGAAGAAATGGCAAAAAATATTCGGAAGCAATATAAGAGGAAATAGATAGAAAAGAAGAGATGAGGGGCAGAAGGTGAGAACGACGAAGGGATTTGATAATGGCAAAGAAGGACAGAGAAGAGTGGGATTGATTGGGAATGGATGTGGCAGGCGTTAGGAATATTGATGGCGGTGAAGTTTCCTGATTGGGAAACTCGTGAGTGAAATGATGCTAATTGCCTCGTGCGCTAATTAAGAGTCTTTCAGGGCCGTGCTGCCTCTTCCAGCCTCCTTACGTCACAATGGAGCGTTTGGGTGAAGACAAGCTTCGTGCGAGCCTGACGAGCCTGACGCTTGCTCGCTGAATGAGCAATTAGCGTTTCCTTTCGGAGGTCACTCTTCAGCGTTAAGAGCGTCAAATGCGTTTTTGTTTCATCCCTTTATACCATTTGCATATGGCAGCCAGCGGCGGTAAAGTAGGCGTGGCCTGTGCGCTTCGTCAGCGGAGTCGTTTTTAAAATGCTCTTTCGCAGCTTTCCGAACCGAAGCGTGCGAGACTTGCGAGTTCTGCGATGTTCAGATTAATTATAGTCCTCCTTTCGTCACACGGGAAGTAAACGCTTTCATGAAGATGAAATTGGATCTGAGGGAAGAAAAAGAGAAAGAAAAAGCAGACAGAAGCTTTTTTTTTTTTTTTTATGGGAGACAAAAAAGACGCGAAATGTCTGAACGATGAGACGCTACAGGAACTAACCGGCTGAAGAACTTAAGACGAGATAAAATCTTTTAATGAAAACGCAATAATGAATGTATACAAATATATATTATTAGATATAAAATATTAAATACACTTTATGGACACTTTATGGACCATAAGATTCCTGTTCTTTTTGAACATCCCATTCATCATTTAGTCCCCATTTACTGTTATAATAACCTCCACTCTTCTGGAAAGATGTTCCACTAGATTTGTGGAGATTTGTGATCATTCCGACACAAAGGTGTTAGTAAAGTCAGGTACTGATGTAGGTGAGGTGAGAAGGCCTGGGGTGCAGTCAGCGTTCCAGTTCATGCCAAAGGTGTTCAGTAGGCTTGAGGTCAGAGCTCTAGAGCAGGACACTCAAGATCTTCCACTCAATCACATGTAAAGCATATGTTGTGGATTTGTGCACAGGAGCATTGTCACCTGGAACAGGTTTAGGTGACCTAGTTCAAGTGAAGGGAAAATGTAATGCTACCACATCCAAAGATGTCCAAAACTATTGTGTCCTCTAAACTTATCGTAAGAGTTTGCGAAAGAACCTCCTATGGCTGGAAAACGAAGGTGTCCCAGTATTTTTGTTCAAAATGATCTCCGATTGTAGCTAAAGAGTGTTTAGTAAATGAGTAGCTTAACTTAGATGTCATTATCTCTGTAGCAACAGCGTTCAGAAATCCGGTTAATTGCCAAGTTTGGTCACAAAGCGGCTACCTATAAATAAATTCCAACACCAAAGACAGAAACTAGAAACAAAATATTTTTATGGCAGCCATTTTGAACTGTGAAGGATGTTCCAATTGGCAATTAGGGTCAGTGAGTTGAAGTAAAGAGAAAATGTGATGCTACTGTATCCAAAGGCATCCTATACAATTCTGTGCCTCCAAATGTGTGGTAAAGGTTTTCGAAAGACCCTCATATGATATATTTACCAGATCACTCCAGCTCCAGAAAGACATTGTTCCAGTTGCATTGAAAGTTTATTAGTAAAGTCCCAAATCAAAATAGACACATTTATTGGAGGATGAATGATATTTATTTATACAATCATTCTCGAACCTGAATCTTCCACAGAACTCAGTACTCAAGTGTAGGCCAGTTAGTGCTTTTTCATCTCAGACCTTCTTAGAATTACTGTTCACATCTTTACACCATGAGCTTGTTCCCGGTAATGCAAGCTAATTAACATTGGACTAGCATTTAACATTCAGTTAATAAAGAACTAACACTACGCTCGGAAAATGTGGAAAATGTAAATGAATATTAAAACGATTTTCTTACGTCTTGCAGAGAGTCGACAGTTTTGCCCTGTCAAAAATCTAATCAAATGCTGAAGTTGGTAAGAGAAAAAGATCATTCCAGAAAAACAGCGGTGGACGTTTTTTTAGCAGGAAGCATACCAAATCGAAGGTAAAATGAAATCATGTATACCGATCTGCTCGATGCATCCAAACCATAATCTACTTTGCTTGTTCTCTGTGGGCGTCTTCAGGGAGGCATCATATGATAAAGCTATAACAAACACTCGCTGTACACTCGGAGTCAGGCAGCTTAAAGCGAAAACTTAATTAGAAAAACACAAACAGAGTCAGTGAGCAACCGTTGGAAGTGGAGTAGGTGGACAAGTTGAATTCTCTGCAGGGCAAAGTCACGTCTGCTAATAGGATCCCGTAATTCTTCAAGAGATTTTCCAGATTATCGGATGGAATTGGGACTCGGATAATCTCTCAGAAACAGCGACACGAGCGAAAGGGGTTCAGACGCCGAGCAAACAAGAGTAAGAGTGACTGAGTGATGGAAAAGTTGATAGTAGATCCGTATTTTTTGTTGTGTGTGTTTTAATGATTACGTATTCATCAACAGCTCCAGACTTTATTTTTCCACTTTTCATTTAGAGGTGGGCGCAGGCTTAGACACGGATTAATGCCGCTAGTCTGCGAATTACTCCAGGTGGATTAAAGTCACCCCAGCTAGAAAGGATTACAGATTGGACAGACAACCTTCACACACACACATACACACACCATAAAATACGTTTTCACATTACCACGTTAAATCTAGCAAAAAACGATTTCCGTCTTCTCGTCATGTCAATAAGCTTTGAAGTAGTGATTTGTGCCTTACCCACAATGCCGTGAGTGCAGATTTAACTGTGATCTTTGATCTGAGCCATTCAGCTGTGGGTAGATGTTGTACAGATTACTGTTCAGTGTCAAGAAAGACTCCTGCGAGAATTGGACAAATTTACACGCAGAGACAAATATTCTTTGAAGTACAGAGAGATACAGGGATAGAAAATTAGTATTGAGAGAACAAGTGTGTGTTAGAGAGAGAAAGAGTGAGAGAGGAAAGAATGTATTTCTATTATTGGAAAGTTTGAAAATTTGATTGCTAGTATATTCCAACAAACATTAGCAATAGCTACACAAAATTACTGATTTACCAAGATGTGAATTTGCAGTGAATATTTTGAAATAAATCAAACTTTACTGCACTCAGCATTATTTTCACAAACAAATATATGTATTCGCACCAACATTTTCCGGTACAAGGCTTTTGGTTCGGTACACGTTATACGCACATATGTTACAATCTGAGTTTCCTCAGGCACGTATAAAAAAAGGTGGACCGCAAGTTTGTTTAGTCTTCGCATAGCACTTTTTGAAAATTATTCGTAAACTTAAAAACATACACAACAATGCCAGGGGTATAAAAAGAAACTAGATTTGTTTTGCGTATACATTAAAACGCTAAAGATTCAATCCTGACAATTCCAGGTATTGAGAGTGAATGAAGGGTGGAAGGAATGAAGACATTTGTTAAAGTGTACTGAAATAAGTAGACATACTTATCATAGATCAGTAGATCATAGATCATATCCTTAGAAAATATTTAATGTAGAACATGCACACTCACTCACACACACACACACACACACACACACACACACACACACACACACACACACACATACACACACACAATGTAAAATATTTAATGTAATTAATTTTTTTCTATCTAATAAATTTAATTTAATACATTTAATTTGTGCCAATTTATTGATTACACAATTTAATTTTTATATTAAAAAAGTATTGCATTTATTAGATTTACTCCATTTGTGTAAAATATTTAAAAATATTATATATTTTATTATATATATATATTTTATATATTATTTAAACAAGCAGGCATTTTATTTAAAATAGTTTGTAAAAAATGTAAACTGTTTAAAAATGAATCACAAATTTCAATAATAATAAACTGCATTAATAAAAAGAATTACAAGCAATTTTATGTTTTGCATTTCTCCCACTCAACTGTTTGGAAGACTTAAAAACCGCGGGACATACAGAACCATAAAACAATATTCTTATCATTAAATCTCTATATTTATTTATTTTTTTGGGGGGGAATTATAGTCTAGTAAGGTGGTGGATCTACTTATTCAAAATGTATTTTCTTTTTTTTTTCGATTCAAAGGAACAAAATAAACTAAATGACTTGTGTCATAAAAAAAAAAAAAAAAAAGATTTGTGTATTTATAATTTATTTATTTGACCAAGTAACTAAAATGATCCGATTTTCCCACCACTGATCTGGGTGTCACCGTAAATCCATTCAATATTGAATTAAATAACTTTAGTTGTATTTATATGTGTTTATTAACACTCAATTCTGAAGTAATGCATTGCAGATGCACTAATGAAATCAAATTGCATCAATACTCTTTAAAATATTTGCATTTAATTGAACATAACATACTATAATATACTATATATATATATATATATATATATATATATATATATATTTATATATTTATATATTAGTGCTGCATATCCCCCCTAATAGTTTAAAGAAAGCAGCAAGTGTTTGAGCTGTTGCCCTTTGAGTGACACAACAAAGTGGAATATAGAAGTTTTTATATATATATATATATATATATATATATATATATATATATATATATATATATATATATATATATATATATATATATATTAGGAACAGTATTTAATATTTAAGATTGACTACACAAGAGGAAAGTAGTCAGTAAATTCCCATGATTCCATGTTAATCCCCAGTTGCCGTAGTGACACACCAATCTAAGTATAGACCCAAGCTATGGGATGCCTCTGAACACACCACATACACTATATGCTAACCTACATCCTAGCACTACACTTTGACCTTCAACACATCTGTCGACACCAGTCAAACCCTGACATGTTCCTTGCTGGAAAAGAAACTTAAATAACACACATATCCCGAATTTCCCGAATCATGCTTCTGCAATCATTTAAAAAGCAAGCTCTGTGTGTTGAATGGACCCTCTCAGATCCAGTCTATTTTTTTATGTTATTGTTGTGTTAGTTCTACCACACAGACTACACAATATATACTAGTTTCTCGAAGAAGCGTTGATGTATCATTTATCTATTCACACAAACCGGCATGTGAGGGGGAAAAAAAAGTATATATTTATCATTCGAGCACCATTACATGAGATTTTAGAAAGAAAAGATAAGTAAACACCATACCATCATGCTCTATGTAATTGGGTGCTATTGTTAATGTGTGCAGTGTTTGTGTTTCTCTGATTGATGGTGCTAGTTGAAAATGGCTGCTACTGCTCTATGAAAACACCATTTTCCCGCAGTCACGCCTCAATCATCTCCCATTGTGCGATTTTTCATGGCCGACGGCGGTGCGTGCGTGACTGCAGCCGAGTCGCTCCTGAGCAAACAAACCCGCAGCATATCAATTACCCATCATCCCGTTCAGACAGCGACACGGCAGGGATGAGGAGTCAAAACACACACGCTTGCACTCATACACACACACACACACACACACGCTCATGTCTGAGGCAATCAGTGTGGCACAACCTTGGTCCGTGACATATTAGAATGTGGAAGCTCACCTGTTGTGTGTGTTATGTGTGTGTATTACCTACTTGAGGCTCAGCTACCTATTTTCTCTCTCTCTGACTTCCTCTAGTGGTAGATTGTGTCCTCCTTCACCACTTACCAGGCCTGCCAGGTTCATTTACTGTCTTCAGAAACACACATACACACACACACTTGACAGCCAATTGAAAGACAAAGAATTTTTTCAGGTGAAAGAGGAGATTAATCTGCTGTTTACATTTCTCCCTTTTACTCACACTCCCCTTCCCTGGCTGTGTCTCTCCGCCTTTCTGCTTGTAGTCTTCCTGCATTTTTAGCATACCACTCCTGCATGTACACATACTTGACTCCCCTTTCTGAAGGACCGATTTTAGTTTCTGGAGCTTAGAAAGTGCAAATGGTAATAGCTACAAACACACCAGTTTCCCACGTTGATATTCAGAGTATGTTAATGAACTTCCACTGATCCGCTTGCAATGTCCACTTACTTGGGTTCTAATTAAGTTCAAATTATGATTTCTTTCTGTAGTTTTCAGTGAGCAGATATTAAGGCGTTTATATATTTACCCAGCTCAGAAAAAAAAAAAAAAAACTATTATTTTATAATTAAACTTTACCATGAAACACTATCATTCACCATCAAACACAGTCATTACCATCAAACACTATCATTCACCATCAAACACAGTCATTACCATGAAACACCAACATTTACCATCAAACACAGTCATTTACCAAAAACACCAACATTCACTGTCAAACACTGGCATTTATCATTAAACACCAACATTCACCTTCGAACAACTTAGAGAAATGCATTTTGGAAAGGTCATCTTGATGTGGTTTAGTTTATGGGTCTCAGATTCCCACAATGTTGCCCAAAATGGCTGCTGAGGAAAAAAAAAAAGACTTTACTAGAAGAACTTTGTGTATTTCATATCACCATCACTTCAATACACAACAATCCTAAATTAAACACATAACAACATAAACTTTGACCATCTCTGACCAACAATCTTTAACAAATGGTTGTTTTTTAGAACCTGTAAGGACTAATGAGAATACATATATGAATAAATGAATGAGGAGATCCGTACAGTTCTATATGTGTCTAGCACACCAGCCCACAACACAGGTTTACTGGTGCGTACATAAACTTAAGTTGTGTTGGGATTACAGGGTTTAAAACTCCTGAAAGGAATTCAGCCCTCTTATCTATTTAATCCTATTTATTCAGCTCCAAAGGCCAAATAACTGGGCACGGAACAGCACTTATTCCTTATTCCCATATAGTCCTGGTAGAAATTAGCTTTGGCATCAGTGAAGCATGGAGTGAACAAGAGCATCTCCAGGCCCTGCAGAGAAAGAGACACGAGCAACGTGTGACCAGGAAATGACTCACTCCAACACCATGCAGGCCAAAGGCTAATAAGTCCCACTGCGCTAAGCGCTACAACAAGCAGTACCGTGCTAACACGGCTCTCTGTTCTAAGAACTGCCATTAAAATTTTATGTGATTCAATGGCTTTTAAAGATCTAATTTCCCTTTTCAGGAATATTTTCTTCCATATACAATAAGTCCTAATGTACACGCATGCTGCAATGCTAACGGGGAGTGCTATTACAGCATGCTAGGAGCTGTGACAGGAAAAAAGGTTGCTAAATAGTACTTTAGCATACTTGATGAAGGTTCTGTTTAAATGGTAATAAAGGAAGGTGTTGTGTGTTAGCTAATTCACAAGAATGTTGTTGTTTTTTTTTTTTTTTTTTTTTTTTTAAAAAAAGGTTATTACACAAAATGTATTAATGAATCTTTCGTCCCTACAAGTTGAGTTTTTCATTGTGAAATAATAGTAAGCGTGACAAAAAGGTGATGTTAGCGGGTGGGTGTTCATGCTCTCAGGTTGCTGTGACAGTGTTAACACATGAACTGCGAGGTTAGCTTTCAACAAAGACAAGATAATTAACTTAGGCATGTGTGGTGACCCTGTTTGACCAAATACAAATTGACCTGGTGAGCCATTGGGAACGAATGTAACCTGATGGGGTTTTACTTAACAATGTCTGCCAGTAAGGTCAAATCTTTTGAACCTTCTGGTTATATTTTTATCACATTTTTGTGCATCCAGGTTACTGTTACTTTCTATATTAGATCTAGATTTTGTTAATAATCTCTTGTCTGTCTTTTCCAGCACCACCAAAGTTTTTAAGGATCCCCAGCGACCAAACGGGAGTGCAAGGAGGCGTCGCATCCTTTGTTTGCCAGGCCACGGGTGACCCAAGGCCCAAAATTGTTTGGAACAAGAAGGGGAAGAGAGTGAGCAACCAGAGATTTGAGGTACTGGGTGTTAAACATAAAAAAAAAAAGGTCAACTGGAAAACGTGTCAGGTCGTACCCTATGCTAGCTGTAATTCCAGTATGTACAGCTTAACCAATAGCGAAAGAAAAAAAGGATATGGAAAAATATAAACAGTGCATCTGGAAGGTTTCATCACTTTTTCCACATTTTGTTATGTTACAGCCTCATTTCCAAATAGATTCATTTACCTCAATTTAATTTATTTATTTTTTATTTTTTTATTTAAAAAAAAAAAAAAACTTTGCCATAACACTCGAAATTGAGCTCAGGTGCATCCTGATCATCCTTGAGTTGTTTCTACAACTTAATTGAAGTCCACCTGTGGTAAATTCAAGTTGATTGGAAATGATTTGGAAAGGCACACACCTGTCACATCTGTAAGCACCACAGTTAACAGTGCATGTCAGAGCACAAACCAAGCCATGAAGTCCAAGGAATTGTCTGTAGACCTCCGAGACAGGGTTGTATCGAGGCACAGATCTGGGGAAGGGTACAGAAAAAATGAGTGCACTTTCTAAGCCTTGACCTTGATGCCTAGCCCTAGTGGTTTTGCATTTGGCTGTTAGACTGCGAATAGTTCATGGGCTACTGCTTCTTCTTGCTTTTCAGATGTATTTCTTTTCGCTCTGCAGTATGCGCCTTGGCTCTCTTATTTGGCTGAAGCATTTTGATTTATTTCTTTTAATCTGTGCTTCTGCTATACATGATAAAGCAACCCATCACACGAGGACACTGATAAGATTCCCATTAATGTGTGTGTGTGTGTGTGTGTGTTTGTGCGTGTGTGTGTGTCACTGCGGCATTTTCACTGTCATCGTTCTGCTAGTGACGATTTGCAGCGTATTATCGTTTAAGGGGACGGCCCTGGCCGGGTGCTGCTGTCTAACACCAACAGAAATCTAATCTTATCAGAGTTCATCGCACTGCCATGGGTGTATGCGTTGCATGCTAACACACCGCGATAAATAGACTAACAGCACCATGGTCCTGAATCCTCCAGCTATTCCATCACCCACTTTGCCTCCTGCAGGAAAGTCGTTTCCTTTCCGAAGCTCAGCGACTTCCTGTCATTGCTCTTTCTTTTTTTCTGAAATAGAGCAAGACAGCGTTGCCATGGCATGTGTTGTACGGCCATTATTATTCACGTTGCGTGTCATAGGTAGTTTTAAAGGGTCTTCGTTATACAGAGAATTTGCACTTACTCTATAAAAGTGATTCCAGATTCTGCGATTCCAAATACAGCTGCGCTACAAACATCACCATGTTGCTATACGTTTATTTCAAGCCTCATCTGTCCATCAGACCTGCATTTTCTCTTTCACATCACTGTTCTGTTAAAATAACATAAATATCCTAAGCCAGTTATTCCACTTCTTTGTATTTGTATTGAAAGTCACAAAGTATAGGAAATTTCCGTGAAACGAATTTGAACTCATTGAATGTAGTCTATTTATATTGTATAATATTTTCTTTTGCAATGTTTATGCTGAGACATTGTTAAAAAAAAGATCCAGTTATTGCATTTATCATCACATAATAAATGTAATAAGTGGATCTGTAGGCGTTAATCAGTGGTGGACGAAGTACATAAACCATGTACTTAAGATTCACGAAGTAAAATATTACTTATATAATTATATAAATACAATATAATATGTACTTATGAATCCAAAGTACTATGATTTATTATGGCTGTTATGTTTCTGTTATCGTTTTTTGTCACAGGATTTTTTTCTTAATCAATGTTTATGTGAAAAGACTCTAATGTTACTCTCAGCACAATAATCTATTAATAGACTGATATTAATGAGTCGAACACTGATTGATATTTAATAAAATTACCATGAGCCAAAAACCTTCTTTTCTACTACTTAAAAAAATCGCACAAATAAGGCCACTGGTGTTTGAGTCAGAAGTTTATTCCATCATTTATTCCTTTCAAAATGTTCTGCTTGCTGTTCAACTGGTGCTGAACTGTATGTTGGTGAGAAGTAGATACCACCAAGCGCCAATCAAAACAAGTTCAAAACAGAGCCCGCGCTCGACACTGATTGGTGGCTTTTTATCCACTAATAAATAAAAACGAACTGAATTCGCAAAAAGTAGTTGAGTCAAAAAAGTACGAGATTTGACTTGAGATTTAGTGAAGTTGAAGTAAAAGTCTCCCCAAATTGGAAATTCTTCAGTAAAGTACAGATACGTGAAAAAAGTGCTTTGAGTCTCTAGCAATTATTAAATCTACACTGGTACGCAAGATTACAAACTTAATATAAATATAACTCTTGAATTCTACAAAGCAAACTTGGAAAGTGCTAATTGAAGTGTTACAGAAAGAGGTAGGTCCTCAATCGTCGCTTGAAGATAGTCAGGGACTCCGCTGTACCGACATCTAGGGAAAGTTCATTCCACCACCTCGGTGCCAGAACAGAAAATAGCCGAAATACATTTACTTCATGACTGTCCACTACTGAGATATTCATAATAATAATATTAATACAGCTAATATCTGTACTAGAGGTCTGTATACCACAGTTGAAAACATTCATCCGCATTCACAGAAACGCCAAATTCTGTAAATGTCCACAAATGTTTACACGCTTCATACATTCTTCATACATTCTTACCATCTTTTAAAAAATATTTTTCACCCCTGCAGGTTATAGAGTTTGACGATGGCTCCGGTTCTGTCCTGAGAATCCAGCCATTGCGCACTCCACGGGATGAAGCCATTTACGAATGTGTGGCTTCCAACAGTGTTGGAGAGATTAGCGCCACCACCCGCCTCACTGTCTTACGTGGTAGGTGCATCTGAAACGTCAAAACAGATCACAATTTTTTTTTTTTTTTCACCATCATAAGCAGGTAAGAGGACTGTCTCAGCTGTGCTGTTGGTATTTCTCTTTATATATGATAACTGGTGATACATACAGTAAGTTTCTGGTTATAAAACTGCTATAAAATTATTAAACATACTCTCATCACTCTGGATAGAGAAAACATTTGTCTTCATTTGATTGTTTTTTACAGAAAAATTGCTTCGTTGTGTCTTGCAGCTGTGAGCAGAACAGTGCATTAATAATTAGCCCCCTTTATTTGTTCCTTTATTTTCAATCGAAAGAAGATCAAAAATACCCTATTTGTTTTCTATCACATGAGATTCGGCATTATTAGCTATAGAAATGCTTACAATTTTTGACAGTCAAATCTTGTTTCACGCAACATTCTGCTCTTTTGTTGGAAATGAACACTACAGTTAGTGTCCCATTACCAAAAGCCCATGCTTTAATGGAAATTAGCGTTGTTTCACTAATCAAATTAAGTGTGGATTTGTTGATTTCGAAAAAAAAAAAAAAAAAAAAACCATGCCAGATTTTGACTCTTGACTCTGTTCTATCTGCACATTTATCAATCTCCTCTATATATTGAGGTTTAGAGTCAAGGACGTACTGGCGGGTTTGTGATTAGGATTCTCATTATTAGCATGCGCACATTTCTTTCGTCTTGCTGACTACTTTTCTTTGGATCAGTAATCTTAATTTTATGGCACATTTACAAAAGAATGTTCATACAGTCTCTGAGTCTGTGCCATAAAACGATTTATTTATTTTTTTGGTGGGGGGGGATTGTGAAAGCTTGAAAGTTTAAAACCTAAATCCTGCTACTTTTTTTTTTCTTTTTATTATTTGTAAGTTACTCAAAAATTCCGAACGAATACTGGCATTGTGGTCTTGTAGCTGTGATTGTCTCTGGAGTACTTGTACTTGTGGAGTTCAAATTAGAGCGCTCTCTGGACTAGAGAGGCTAAAGACGCTAAGGGAGGAGAATATTAAGGACGGAGTCTGAAAAATGACTCAGTAAGCGAGTTAGTACCGAATGCGACTCTCACATCTGTACTGAACTGAGCAGCGAAGGTATTAAAGACACTAAAGTGACACAAACTCATTTCTCATGCGGCTCAACAGCTGATTTGTTATTGTGCACACCGTGGATCCGCACATCTACAGTATAAGTGTATGGATGATGACAATTGGGAGCGGCCCAGCTGTGTTCTCCGAGTTTCTGGATTTAAAATGAAGCAATATCTATGTAAAAATCCGCCTATATTCCTATGCAGTTCATTCGGTCTAAAAGAGTGTGTGCAAGAATTAATGCTGACACAGAGTGAGTTGCTGTGCATGCTTTTCCGTGATAAAGTCCGATGGCAGCGCAACAAGACAGTCGATCTGTTCTTGAAACACACGCACACACATGCATCTCAGTAAATTACCAACCACTAGAATGCCCTGAACCGAAATTTAATCACATTTTATTTGAAAGAAAGTGGAGAACAGAGTACTAATTACCCAATATCTAGCCAGTAGGCAATGAACTAGCTGCTCATGCATAATTAGACAAAACCAATATTAATTTTGCCCTGAGATATGAGGCAGCGGGAACACGGTTAACTCGTGAACGCTTGCCACTTTCATTCTTCATTCTGCTATTCACTAAACCAAACACTCGTAACCAAATTTGGACGGATTATATCTTTGCGTTATAATTTAGCGACCGGATAATCAAATGCCATCTTTCCAAAGTGGACACTGAAAACGAGGAACGAATGAAGGTGTGTGGTGCTGCCCGCGGCTTGTGCAGCTATGCTAATGTAGGCTGCTTTAATGTACAATGGAAAATTTGAGTTACTATTTGTTTGCGCCGAGTAAGAAAACCTCTCGTACGCTCTGACCCGCACTAACGCATAAAGACAGTCCCTATCTTGTCCGTGTCCAGTGTGAAACTGAAGTGGTTTGTGTCTTCCGTGGGAAGGAGGTCATGCCTTATTCATAAATGATCCCACTTGGCCCAATCTGCCAGCTTTCCGGATCGTTCCATTCAGAGGGGTGGAACGGGGTTGGTAATGAGCATGAACAAGGTCATTTCCTCAATGGATTATACGTAAAACAAAACAAGAGCTCATTTTTTTTTTTTTCTTTCTCCGCCCCTATTTTTCTCTGTCTCCCTCTCTCTGGCGCTGAGTAATGGAGCCCGGTGGTGTCAGTAGCGTGAAATGATGTTCTCTGGCATAGATCGTATCCACTTTTTTTTTTATCTTCTATCTGAGCCGCACTTTTCTCAAGTAATTTCTGTGTTCAAATTGCTATTTCCACCCTTTTGTTTACCTCTCTCTCCGATCTCTCACCTCTTATTTCCTTCGGTTTTTGTCTTCCTCAACCTTTCATTTTGCCGTTCTGCTCTCGTTTTGCATTTTCGTTCTCTCTTTCTTTAATCTTTTACCTTTCCTTGTTGCCTCCGTCATAAGAAACTCAGTTTTTAGCAGTTCTTTTAAAACTTTTTCCTGATTGCTCACAGGTTTCACTCTTTATGCTGCTGGACCTCAGGGAATGCAGCCAGTACCTAGCGTAAATAATTTTCCTTTCGGCTTCTTCCATTAGGGGTCGCCACAGCGGACCACGCTGGATGCCCTTCCTAACGCAACCCTCCCCATTTATCCGGGCTTGGGACCGGCACTAAGGTTTGTGCAACCCTAATGGCTGGGGTTGGTTCCCTGACCGGGGATCGAACCCAGGCTGCAGCGGTGAGAGCGCCGCATCCTAACCACTAGACCACTAATGTTCGTTCAAATACAGACGTTCACCTGTTGTCCACTTTTATATTGAGTATAAAAGCGCAAAAAAGGGAAAATTTGACCATCCGGGATTAAATCTGATTAAACCACTGAGTCAGACTACAAAGTAGCCCATACTGGATGTGAAAAGGAATGCTTAGAATTCTATGGCAGGATTTGCAAGGCTGCTGTTCATGGATCTCATGTGCAAGAAGAACAAAGTACACAGTATCTTAAACTATTCCGAGATACAATATACGTAGTTCATAATAAAGGCCGGTACACTGACTAATAAGTTGAGCCACAGCTGTCATGATAAGTCAGTTCAGACCTATGCAAGCAACACTCCATGCCATATAGGAGGATCCTATAGGGAACAAGGGCAATTGATGCAGTTGCATCATTACAAGAGACGCGACGAAGGCCGGGAGGAGAAAATGCGCCACTGGGCTATTAGCATGCGGCCAGGATAGGGGATGATGAGGAACGGCATTAGTGATGAACTAGCAGACTCACCGAATTCATTTGCATTAAGTGCTTTGATGGAAGTATAATGAAGTCCTCTCGGAATCTACTTGCACGAGATTTTAAAAGAGAACAGAGCGACTCCCGCTTCCTCCCACTGAATTGGACATCTTTTTTCTTTTTTCTTTTTTTTTTTTTTTTTGAGAAATTTGGTAGGGTCAAACAGAAGTAACACTGTCATATCTGTAACCTCCAACGTATGTCTGGAAATTTCTAGGCAAGTTTCCGCGTGTAATCCGTTAACACACGCAGTCCCGACGGCAGCTGCAGCTAACGCCGTGATTAAAAGAGATTAGCGTTTTTTCGGCTACAGCGCTAGTTCTTTGAAGCTTCAAAAATATGTCTCCCCCTTCAAAGTGACAGAAGCTGCAAAATGATACTCTAACCGTATATTTGCACTTGGTAGCTTTTTGTCATTCAGTAGACATTGTAAATTTTCCCCCAAGTTCAGTCTTCCCACGCTTTGGGGGAGAATTCGGTAACTTGAGAGTGTGTGTCACTGTCAGGAGACCATCTGGCTTTCCGTTCATCATCGCTGGCTGGTTCTGACTTTATTTTACACTCTACTGTTACTCACAGAGCGGCCGAATAAAGCGAAGACAGTGCAGCCCTGCTGAGACACATCCCACACAGGAAATGTTTATCTCTGGATCGCTGTGTCAAGGTGCAGCCTTTATTTTTTTGGCCTTACTGTTCTCGCTAGGCACGGTTCATCACATTCAATATACACTGCATCGCCAAAAGAATGTGGACTCCTGAAAATCACACCAAAATCTAGGGCAACAATTTGGTGAAGGCACACATGTGAGGGTCGGGTGTCCACATATTTCTGTAACTATAGTGGAGTGTAGTTTAATGAATTGGCTTTAAGCTTAAAGGCTTTTTATTAAAATCCAGTTATTCATTGGAATAATAGAATGCGCTGTCTTTAATGGTGGATCTTTACATATCTCCTAGGATACAACAAACTACAGCAAATATAAAATAAATAGTAATAATGAGGCATATGAAATGTATAATTATTTACAAGTGTGTACAGTAAGTATAATGAATTTTTGAATTGAACAGTCCTAGTGTGTTCACAGTGTGTGCAACAATATGTACGAAATGTATGACAGAGTCAGTTGAGCTTCACCTAGGGAATAGGCTTGGCTTTTGTGTTTGCCTAGGTTTAGTGCTGGACAAGGAAGATGTTTGGCTTTTCTGTGGCCTAGGTTTAGTATTAGGATTGGGGTTAGGCAAGCTTTGATTTCAGTTTATGTATGGCCAAAGTTTGGGTTGGGATACGTTTAGTTTTAATATTAAGGTTTACTCAGGTTACAGTAAGGGTTGAGCTATTATTAATAGTAGGGTAGGAGTAAGTTTAGGGCTGGGCAAGAAATAGAGTTTGGTTTGTGGTTGGTTTAGGTTTATTATTGGCCTAAAGATACCGTTTTCCGAAGCGGTGCTGAAGAACAACGAGACCAAGCATCGATCCATGAGGTATACCAAGTCATCCAGCTCTCCCCCTCACACACATACACACACACAGTTATTTCCCCAGTAAATCCACATGATTCTGTTCCTATTGCCGCAATGCTGACAGGAAAACAAAGGCACTGCTGAAGTGTTCAAATTCATGCCTGAATAGACCAGTGCCTCAGCAATGTATGTTCACCAGAGTGAGGTTCAGCGCTCTGCATGAAAACCTTTGTAAAATTACACATCCTGGAAATATCCTGAGCTCACAGAGCACCCAGCACTGTGGTTTATCCTTCGGCTTTATAGATGCCAGAGACCCACACATTTTGCCAAAGAGCCTGTTTGTCCCCAAACTGTGCTCATTTACAGACTTATCTATCCACCCAGGTGAGCTCTGTCTTTGTGGAGCCACAAAGTATGAAAAGCATTGAATCAGTAAAGTGTCCAAGTCAGCAGGTACAGCTGTTGAGAAGGAAGTTGGCCCTTCTGGTTCGAAAGGAAGTTCACTGCTATTGTGCTGCTTTTTTTTTTTTGCTTCCCCTTTACCGCTAGCCTCTTGTGCAATTTATTTATTTATTTTGTTGCTCTATAGAAAGCACCACTTTTTCATTACTCACAGCCTGGCCTGCATGCTACTCTGTAACAGGAGAGATAATGGCTGGTTATTTATTTCCATAATTAAAATGATCGAACCTAATCTGCTCTGACTTTATAGATCTCTGCCTAGACAAAAAATTTCCCCTGACTGTAATTAATAAAGGAAATGAATCATTGTGTATGAGTAGAGCGTCAGATATGATTTAGCTAAAGGATAAGTGGAGAAAACAGCAGTGGTGCTCTAAATATTATTATGCAGGCTGGAAAGATAGACTTTGTTCATTATCATAGAGAAACATCTGCTACATGTATTGACAGCTTCAAAAGAGCCGGAAAATCCCAGCCAAGTAATCAGAGCGATTGTAATATATATATATATATATATATATATATATATATATATATATATATATATATATATATATATATATATATATATATATATATATATATATGAGGTTTTTCTTTTATATTCGCATCAAATTGATAGTGTATCTCCATATTTAGATGTTATGTCCCATTGGATTCTTATTATAGAATATATCATGTATATTATTATCGCTAACGTTTTCTTATTCGTTAATAAACATCTTATACTTTTTATGCATTTCTAATTACATTTAATGTTGTGGAAGTAAGTTCCATATTACAGCTATAAAGTGTGCAGTTATGGTATTAGTGTTCCTATTCAGAGAGGTTGTTCATGAAATAGGCAGCTATTGTTCCAGAGGACCGATTGAACACACTTTAGCATTTCAGTGTTTCTACTGTTTTTATTCAACTAATTATCAAACTCTTCACAAGACAAACTAGTGTCATTACAGCAAGAAAAAAACGTCTAAACGGCGAAGCTGTGCCTTTGGAATCTCAATCTGTCATTCTAGTTCTGCCATGTGTCATGATCTTTTCTACATTTCCAGCGTAGCTTTTTTACAGAGACCTCTGAAGTGGAAGATAGTCCCTGCACCGCGTAGGCGGCTTGTTCTTATCGGAGACTCGAAGTCCCGCCTCTTTTGTCTGGGTTCGGGGTCAAAAAGTCAAAAGGTGGTGAATTATCACAGAGTCGAGAGGATTCAGAAGGAGGAGAAAACCATTCAGGCCGCACTGCATTTTCCACTCCGACACTCTGAATTGAGATAATAATGCTCTTGAGAGATGTTCACCAGAAGAAGGAGGATGATTAAACCAAAACATTGCATCGAACAAGACCCCATCAATGAGTTTCATTTAAACCTTGAAGGCTGAACTCTGAGACATGGAAACGTCCCTTCTCAAAAAACAACCTCACATTTCGCATTCCTGCCTCATACCTGTATTTGACCTGCCCTGGTTCGACCTCTTGCTTGGCCTGTGCGTTATAATTTCTTCAAGTTCCTTCAGTTCGTGGTCCAATTGTTCTTTTGCCCCTGTTAGAAATTATACAGTTGGCTATTGCTTTAATCAGCTGAAGAAACGCTTTGAGCGCCGTCCATGCGTTTATCTGTTTATGTACTTTTGGAAACCATTACATTTCCAAGGAGTAGTATCACCGTTTTTTTTACAGTAACATTACAGACTCTGTTCATTTGTTTACAGTCGAGATCAAAAGTCGAAGTCGACTACCAATAACTATTTCCTCTTGGTTTAAACCACTCTTGGCCCTTACGCCACCTTTTGCACTCTTGCGATCTTCTGATCTACTTTCCAAAACCAAAGAAACATTCCTTCAACAACTGAATATAGAGCATGATGTCATTTCTACAGCATTGCCGCCTGGGAAGCCAGGTCCAGCTCGCTTGGATGCTTGGACAAACTTTTCTTTGTTTAATAGCAGCACTGGAGATGATGTAATCTTGCTTCTTTGTGCTGCTCAGGACCAAGATATGCACTCTGTCTAGCATCAGTTCAGCCATGAGCAATCGCTCCTACTGCGTGCACTCTCTTAGATTTTAATTATTCATTGGCATGGCTGAACTCAGGTGAATCACAGCTCCTTTTCCTTCAGGACTTCTTTATAGAAAACATCCAGGGAAGGATTTGATGTAGATTAGAACCAGGAGCTTATGTGGTCAGAAAAATAGGATCTCTTTATTTTACGATGGATGCCCTTCCTAACACAACCCTCCCCATTTATCCGGGCTTGGGACCGGTACTAAGAGTGCACTGGCTTGTGAAACCCTAATGGCTCCGATTGGGGTTTTATTTCTAAATTCCTTTCTCAAACGCAAGACTTTGTAATAAAAATGCGACAAAAAAATAGGAATAGGAAACGTGTGGCTTGAAAGAGCATCGCTAAATATTCTGCCGGCTGCAGGTTTCAAAGCCACTGTACTCTGTAGGTCGGAGGGTTTAAAATTGTGTACGGATCATTAAAGCGTGGAACGAACTGGGTTTCGTTTCAACATTGCGCTTGAAATATTCAGGACCACATCCTTCAAACACGTGACGTCTTAAACTTGGTTATCCATCGCCTGGAATACTGCGTTTTTTTCCTAATGTCTGCTTTCCTCAAGGGGAAAGAATGCAAATGGACAGAGTGTTTTAACAGGACATAGCCAACAACACACACACACACACACACACACACACACACACACACACACACACACACACACACCACAAACCAAAAAAGGTCTTATGAAGTGCCTTTTTTGCTTTCTCTGTCTTAGTCATCTCATATGTCTAAACAGAAAATGGCTTCAAATCAGACAAAAAAAAAAAACCCAGACATATAAAAATTACACACTGGTTTGAACGATTGTGTATTCAGAGATAAAGAGAGTGATGAAAAGGAAGAGAACATGCAAAGATCAGTGGATTGAGCTCCATTCTTTCTCTCTCTCTCTCTGTGTCTTTCTCTCTCTCTCTCTCTCTTTCTCTCTCTGTCTTGATCTAAATGGTCCGTTATCGCCGAGATGAAATCCTTCATGTCAGTCTATCCCTGTTCTCTGGCACCGCCTCAGACCAGTTGGCCTCATCTCACTCTTTTTATCCCTCTCTTTATCCATCTGTTTGATCCGAGCCCCTGGGATGCGCACGCACGCACGCACTTACACACTTACACACTCGCCACACAAAGCTGTGTGTCTGTGTGCTCATAGGGTAGATGGGATCGACACGGATCTGGCGTGCGTGCGAAAGATGTAGCGATGCATTTCACGCCACGAGCACGAGTTCCTTCGCGTAATGCGATGTGTCAGAAAGAGCGAGGGCACGAGAGAGAGAAAGAGAGAGATGATGAAAACCAGGGTGGGAGAGTAAAAGAGGATAATAGGGATAAAAGGAGTGAATATATATAAAAAAGAGTGATGGACAGAGAGATACAGGCATGTAGTTAGAATGGGATGGATAAAGGAAGAAAAAGAGATATAGAAACAGATGTGGTGAGAGAAAGAGTGAAAAGTAGGGAGATAGAGAGTATAGAGGCAGACAGGCAGGATTAGCGATAGAGGGAGAGAGAGAGACAGAAAGCAAGTGAAAGAAAGTGGTATAAGGGAAAAGAGAGGAAGAGAAATAGAGAGATGAGCACGAAAGTATCTAGTAGCATCAGCTTATCGCGTCGTTCCAAAGAGACGCTTCCATCTGTGACTCTGTCAGCATGATCATGTGGAGGGTTTGACGACCTGGTGCACTCTTCCACAGAGCTCACAGTGAAATAGAGACTTGGCCTTTGTGTGTCTGTCTGAGAGAAGGAGGCGTGGCCTTTGTGTGTCTGTCTGAGAGAAGGAGGCGTGGCCTTTGTGTGTCTGTCTGAGAGAAGGAGGCGTGGCCTTTGTGTGTCTTTTTGAGAGAAGGAGGCAAGGCCTTTGTGTGTCTGTCTGAGGGAAGGAGGCGTGGCCTGTGTGTGTCAGTCCAGGAAAAGGAGGCGTGGCCTGTGTGTGTCAACCTGAGAGAAGGATGCATGGCCTTTGTGTGTCTGTCTGAGAGAAGGAGGTGTGGCCTTTGTATGTCTTTCTGAGAGAAGGAGGCGTGGCCTTTGTGTGTCAGTCCAGGAGAAGGAGGGGTGGCCTTTGTGTGTCTGTCTGAGAGAAGGAGGCGTAGCCTGTGTGTGTCAGTCCAGGAGAAGGAGGTGTGGCCTGTGTGTGTCAGTCCAGGAGAAGGAGGCGTGGCCTTTGTGTGTCTGTCTGAGAGAAGGAGGCGTGGTCTATGTCTGTCTGTCAGAGAGAAGGAGGCATGGCCTTTGTGTGTCTGTCAGAGAGAAGGAAGCATGGTCTATGTCTTTCTGTCAGAGAGAAGGAGGCGTGGCCTTTGTGTGTCAGTCCAGGAGAAGAAGGCATGGCTTCTGTGTGTTTGTCTAAAAGAAGGAGGCGTGACCTTTGTGTGTATGTCTAATAGAAGGAGGCATGATCTATGTGTTTTGTCCTACGAGAAACAGGCCTGAGCCTGTTGTATGTCAGATCCTGTTGGTCATTATGGGGGTGTGACCACTCTGCCTGCCAGTCCCTTAAAGTAGGCGTGGCCTCTGGATGAAATACTAAAACGAAATGTACAAGTTCTCAATATTATACTCAGACTTTTCATTCCCTATTATACGACTTAGGGCACAAAAAGTTCTGCCATTACCCGCAGTGTTAAGATAATGTGAACTCCTCGAGGCGTTTTATTAGCGCCATTTTAGTAATTCAGCAAACGTCTGACCGCTACACCACCCTGAGAGCTGTGTGTGTGCAGGTGCGTGGCCTGTGAAGGTGGATTTGGGAAATAAAGCAGCAAATGAAGAGCTGATTGCTGCTGCGACACTCAGCATCATCTCTGGCATCATCTCTGCTTTAGCATATAGAAAAACACGGAAATTAATTACAAAGCCTCAGGAAGGCTTAAAGGGGACAAAGAGGAGGATGTCATCATTCCCACACACACACACACACACACACACACACACACACACACACACACACACACACACACACACACAGATGCACATACAATGTTTTTATTCACCATTTTTCTCTCCATCTTTCTTTCTTATTTTGTCTTCCTTCTCATTTTCTCTCTGCCGTTTCCTCTCTCGCTCATTATCTTTACACTTTTAATACATCTGTTCGTTCTTGTGTTCTCCTTCTCTCTGATTCTCTCCTCCATTAATTCTTTTGCATCCTCACGTTCTCTCTCTCTCTTCTCTCGTTCCTGCCACTCAGCTGCTTTCCTCTTTTCTCTTTTTCATTATCTCACTTTTGCTCTCGTCCTCTAGCCCTGTTTCACCGGATTTTCTCTTTCTCTCTCCCATCCTGTAATTTCTCCCCTGTCTCCCACTCTGCGTGAGAATAATTTGCGGCGTATATTCGGGAGCCGAGCCCTTACACTCCTTGTCAGCTCTGATGCATTGAGATCATTAATGAAGGGACACAATTTCAGCACCCGCGCTCCCTGAGCCCGGGGCCAGCAGAGGTGAGACGCAATTCAGCCTGTCGCTGGAAACACTGCGTCTGCACTGCACAGACTAGGCAATTTGCACAAATTAATGCCACGTTCGTTCAGAATTAGCATCTTAGCTCTGAAACTGTGGGCGTTCAAAGTGCAGGAGTTGGGAGATCTAATTTCAGGAACAGATTACAGTGAGGAAAAGTACTGTTTTCCATGAGGTTTTTTTTATTTTATTTCAGTCAAAATTTCATGCACTATATCTCCATCTAACCATCATTATTCATTAAACAGTGCCTTCCTGTTGACTGAAATACATAAATTTGCTTTACTTAAGTTTTTTTGTAAAGAGAAGAGAACGCAGCTCTGCCTTTTTGCTTTAGGTTGCACATTTCTGAGCTCTCAGTTAGCTCTCAATCGTCTCGATGTGCTCGGCGAAAAGCTAAATGAATTAAGTTTATTTCCATTTAGTCAGGATATTTCTCCAGACAACTGATTTTAGACAACATTATATGTTCTTAGAAATGGATAAAAAAAACCCGTCACATTATAATCCGTTTCCAATCGTGGGCAAATTGCTGAGGAACTTCGGAAATAAAACCCCATGCCCCATCATTCTTTAAGTAACTACTCTGTACAAGATGAAGAAAGTATCAGTTTCTTGAGATGTTCTCTGTATCAGCCCTGATCCAGCTCATAATCCCTTATGGCTGTTCTTGCCAAGATCAAGGGTCGTCTAGTTTGGTCCTGTGGCATGTAGAGGATCCGAACCTGAGGAGACATCTGAGCTGCAATTAATCCGGCGTAAAATCGCAGCATGGCTGGATAGGCTGACGAGGCGTCAGTGAAGAATCCGTCTCCGTCCTCTGTGTCTCTCGACTCGTGTCCTGTCCTGCTTCTGTTGTTCAGTCACACCTGTGCTTCTTAGCCTGAGGACTAAGGTAAGGAAACATTAGCTTGAGTTATGCCCAGTCTCTCTCTCAAGCTCTGTCTGCAGGAATGTGTGTGAGGCTGCGTGTTTGCGTGATTTACGAGCGTCTTACACACAGCTATCAGTTTAAATCCAATGACTCAGCTCCATAGACTTATTGGTGGAGTCGATCGATACGCGTTTACACTTAAGCACATAATCACCTCTGCTAACACGAACGATGAGTGTAAGGGTGGGTGGCTAGAGCAGTCCTTCTGCCGCTTTAGACAGATTTACGTTATCGCGTGTGTCCGGGGATTTTTGGCACCACGGAACAGCGCAATCGCCGCCCTGAAAATCCTCACACGCAGCACAAAGAGTAGAGCTGGAGCATCACAGAGCAGCTGGCCATCTGTGCGCACCAGCAGTTGGTTATTTGGCTTCATTTGCGCTACCATTTGCGACTTAGAGTTTTTATAATAGGAACAAAAAAGGTTTTTAATTGAGCAAAAAAAAATTTTTAACGTGTGTTGTTTCTCTAAAACATGGACAATTACCTGTACTGTCTATATTGTCTCACATTATCTGTTTGGTCTTGTATAGTCTGTTTTGTCTTTTATAGTCCATGCTAAATGTATAGTGTTATTTATGTCTGGACTTTTGAGAGTCACTAACAGCCGGAACCAAATTCCTTGTGTGTGTCAATACACTTGGCCAGTGAACCTGATTTCTATGAGCAATGACACAGTGTATGTATATATACGTATATATAAATATCATAATATCATATATATATATATATATATATATATATATATATATATATATATATATATATATATATATATATATATATATATATATATATATATATACTAGCTGAAAGTACCCGTGCTTCGCTACGGAAGGCAGAACGCTAAGCAATATGGCAATAAGCAGTAAGCACTGAGCAGGACTGGATGATCAGAGATCAGAACGTATATATATATATATCAGAATATATATATGATATATGATTTTTAAACTATTTATTTGTATGATACAGCTGCAAATAAGTATTTGAACACCTGCGAAAGTCAATAATATTTGCAGGAGGGATTTTGGCCCACTCCTCCACACAGATCTTCTCTAGATCAGTCAGGTTTCTGGCCTGTCGCTGAGAAACACGGAGTTTGAGATCCATCCAAGGATTCTCTATTGGGTTTAGGTCTGGAGACTGGCTAGGCCACGCCAGAACCTTGATATGCTTCTTACAGAGCCACTCCTTGGTTATCCTGGCTGTGTGCTTCGGGTCATTGTCATGTTAGAAGACCCAGCCTCGACCCATCTTCAATGCTCTAACTGAGGGGAGGAGGTTGTTCCCCAAAATCTCGCAATGCATGGCCCCGGTCATCCTCTCCTTAATACAGTGCAGTCGCCCTGTCCCATGTGGAGAAAAACACCCCCAAAGCATGATGCTACCACCCCCATGCTTCACAGTAGGAATGGTGTTCTTGGGATGGTACTCATCATTCTTCTTCCTCCTAACACGTTTAATGGAATTATGACCCAAAAGTTCAAGGTTTAAGCAGGGGAACCTTCCGTGCCATGCATGATTTCAAACCATGACATCTTAGTGTATTACCAACAGTAACCTTGGAAACGGTGGTCCCAGCTCTTTTCAGGTCATTGACCAGCTCCTCCCGTGTAGTTCTGGGCTGATTTCTCACCTTCCTTAGGATCATTGAGACCCCACGAGGTGAGATCTTGCATGGAGCCCCAGTCCGAGGGAGATTGACGGTCATGTTTAGCTTCTTCCATTTTCTAATGATTGCTCCAACAGTGGACCTTTTTTCACCAAGCTGCTTGGCAATTTCCCCGTAGCCCTTTCCAGCCTTGTGGAGGTGTACAATTTTGTCTCTAGTGTCTTTGGACAGCTCTTTGGTCTTGGCCATGTTAGTAGTTGGATTCTTACTGATTGTATGGGGTGGACAGGTGTCTTTATGCAGCTAACGACCTCAAACAGGTGCATCTAATTTAGGATAATAAATGTAGTGGAGGTGGACATTTTAAAGGCAGACTAACAGGTCTTTGAGGGTCAGAACTGATATGCACAAATGCCACACCTCGGTCACTGAGACTGGCTGCCACGAAGACCACACCTCCACGACTAGAACCGACAGCCGCACACTTCTTCCACACTGTAGAATTGAGTACAGAAAGCAGTTTAGCGTTTTACAAGCAGACATCCAAAGCTAAAGGTTAAAAAGAGAAGAGTCTAGCATGCTAATTAAATCAGAGCTGACCATGTGCGCTAGCTGGAGCAGCCATACTAGCAATAATCTCTCTGATCATGATGATAATCATAGCGCTAACATCAAACGCGGCTGAAGAAGCTTATTCTGCTTTATTCACATTTAAATACGTGCCCGGAATGCATTAATAGACACATTTTTTATTTATTTTTTATTTCCTATTTTCTTTTTCCTCTTCCTTTTTGCCCCGCAAACATTCATAATTTTATAGGATAGTAGTATTTCATAAGAAGGTTGTCCTGCACAGATAAAAACACATGGTGGTCAGATTAGCTACCTGTCAGAATATGGAAGGTTATCTTATCTCAGATCAGGCAGTGCATGGCAAGAGGGATGACAGAAATAAACAGCACTGACAGAGGCAAAAAATAAATAAAATAAAGATAGAGCCGGAGAAGTGAAGCAATCGTTGAGTTAAAAACAGAGAGAGAGAGAGAGAGAGAGAGAGAGAGAGAGAGAGAGAGAGAGAGAGGGTAAATGGCGTCATAGTTTTGGCACATAGTTGGAATAACCAGCTGCATTGTTAATCACAAGCCCTCCCATTTGGTCGAGTAGTTCTGTTCAAGAGACGACAAAAGCGTAATTAACAATTCGCTATCTCCACTGCCAGGGGAAACATAATTAAATACATCACAGAAACAGGGATGTGTGTGTGTGGGGATTGGAACACACTCACGAGGGAAGCAGTGTATTCATTCACTCATTACTAAACTTCAGGGACATGCTAGCAGCAGGCACGTACGCTAAGTCTCTATTATAACGTCCTGTGTAGCATTTTGTTGTGGAAATGAAGTAGAAATTCACCGTGAGTAGCAGGCTGACTGGAGACGGCCATATTTGTTTTAAAGGAAAGAAGGAAACAGATTTTTCTGTCAACGTGAAAAAGCTTTCTGCTAACAACAAAATGGCAGCCATTTTAATTTCATATATATATATATTATATATAAAATATAACAGGTCGTTTCTAATGTTCTGGTTTTGATTTGGATAGTTAAGTCTGTGTTAGCGAGGCAGCCATGTTTCCTTAATTTCATTTACAAAATAAAAGCAAGCTAGTGTTGGTTAGCAAGGCAGCCATTTTGTCTTTTTCACTATATTTTGTTGTATTTTTCAAGTATGACCCTGGTTAATAAAGGAACAAGGTTGCAGGATATGTTTTGTTTGTTTTTCTGTCAGGGTATTAAGTAAGCCAGTTATTAAGGGAAGCCATATTTGTTTGAGTTTTCTTGCCGTCTGTTTCGTCGTGTGAAGATATCGTCGGGGTCAAGGTTAGCATTTACAGTTTGTCGTTTTCTCTGTTGTTTTGCAGGTTGATAAGATCATTTCCCAGTATTATCCTGTGTTGCTTTGTTCATTCCTGAGGATGCTACTGTTAATACACTGCCTGTTTGGTCATACAGTCTGCATAAAAAGAAACAACAACACCAGGAGGAAGAGGACATGATGTATAAAAGGAAAAAACAACAGTACGCTGTGTTCTGCTGTCATGGTCGAGGTTATAGGTTACTAAAGCAGCCATTTTGGTTTTGGCCATATGGCGCTGCATTAGCAGTCCCGCTACGTGACGAGGCAGCACGATTTATCATAAGGACACTGTCATCTTTCACACCCCAGGGCCCTGTTCATTCTTTCACTTCCAAGGCCAGGACCTCGGAGGAAGTCTGTCTCTACGTCTTGCGTTTGTTTTTGGTTTTTTCTGCCTCTCCACATTTTTAGTTTTGTTGCTTTTTTTTTTTTTGCATAACACATGTTCAGCCTCCCATTGTTGGAAAACTAATTTTAAGTAGTGCGTTTTTTAAAAAACACACTCATATTCACACGTGTCAATATGAGTGTGTTTTTTTTTTAAAAACACACTCATATTCACACGTGTCACCCCCTGTGTCAGCTGATCGTTCACACCCTCAGCCATTACTCCCTTCATTCACTCCTGTGATAAGAGATAAACCTCAGATCGATGTTGTATAAGCCTGAACCGCCTTTCCTTCATCCGCCTTCGTTCAGCTTTCCGATTGAGGTCGTGCAATTGAGCAATCCTGCACTGCTGCCAAAAAAAAAAAAAAAAGCCAACACGGCCTCCTGTCGCACCCCAGAGGAGAGCCATGTCTCTGAGTCTTTGTGTGGTCAGAAAAGCTCTTATCAAATGGGGGATTGAGACGAACGCAGCCGGGCCTTAAACCTTAAACCTCTTTGGCCTGGCGCTTCACACAAAAGCGGCAAAGCAAGCGGAAAATATAAAACGGATAGGTGTCATACTCGAAGAGTTTCCCGCCATTCGGCCACATTGGTAATCCGACAGTTTTTCAGCGGGAGGGATCCCATGGACCAGGCTTCTGTAAGGAGATTGTATACGCTCAAAAAGCCAAAAAAAAGGGGGGCAACAAAATATATCACATTATAGCCTCTGGGTAAATAATGACCTCAGCCTTGTGGGTGAAAAGTCTCACTGTGCTGACACACAGCGAGACGGAAAAAAGGTCCCGCATCGCTCGAATATGCGCAGTGCCGATATTACAGCCGGGAGAAAATAAGCTCAAGATATATGGTTTTGTCTTCAGTGCTGAAGCTGAAACTCGAAATCCTTTTGAAAATCCAGTCTACAGATATTGCAGCCGGATATAATTGGAAAAGATCAGCACTAATTTTAGCACAATTTCCCTGCAAAATAAGCAGAACTTCCCCGACTCGTTCAACCTATTGGATCAATTCATTTAGTTCGGTTGCTGAGAGATATCACCTCTCGCGCTTCGCGTGTTAGCGGCACGCTAATGAAACGGCCCCAGTAGAGATAACAGAATTAACTTCCTCCTCTACTCTCTCCACGGCCTCACTCTTTCTCAGCTAAACAAGCACGGCTAAGCTAAACAGGCTAAATAGCAAGTAATCATGTTTGGATGCTAGCCCAGTTCATAGAAAGTCAATTAGCTTTATTTAATTAGAAGGTCCTCTCAAGGAGAATATTACTTCTGTGTAGTTAGCTATAAATAAACGAGAGGACTTCTCGTCGAAAATAAATATATATAAATAAATAAAGGTGTCGTTTATGATCTGGTGAAATTAGAGCACTAATGTGTAGAATATGTCTTCGGTTCGTCTGTGCACATATTACAGATTACGCTGATTGTTACAAATCATACACGTCAATTTAATGGCTCCGGGTTAATCGCTTCCCTGGTTAGATAAGGAATGCGAAGGCTCATTGGTTGAGATCTGGTTTCATATCAGTACCGCTCACTGATTCCTTGATTTAAAAATTAGTTTCCTTGCATTACTTCTTAATTCTTATCTACAGATATCTGACTAACAAACGATCATGTACACTGCTAAGATAATTTTAGCTCATAGTTAGTTTTTATAGTAGTAAGGTTGATTCTGAGGTAAATATTTTTTTTTTATTTGTTTAGAAAGTAGCGTTTTTTGTTTATAGTTTTCATAAAGTTAGTGTTACAGAGTTAGTAGTCATCTATTAGGGGTATACCGGTACATAAAATCTAAGGTTCGGTCATGTTTAACATCGTTTGTTATAATTAACATTTGTGAACATTAACAGTTTGCATTTTGAATAACAATTTTAAATCAAATATGTGCTTGGTTTAAAAAAAATAAAAATAAAATAAAATAAATAAATAAATAAATAAATAAATAAATAAATAAATAAATAAATAAATAATCAATATAAAGTAATTGATTAAATAAGCACAAATGCAGCTGATTAAATAAAATTAAATACATGTTAATATTTGTTAGACCCAATTCGGTTAATACAGATGTGTGTACAAGTCTTTCTTCTTTTTTCTTTTTTTTGTTATTAAATAATTTTTTAAAGATGTGTTTTACTTTAACTTTTTTTTAGCAGATTGAGCAAATTTGTCTGCATTTAAAAAGCATGCATGATACAAGTTATTTATTCATTCAATTTATTTATTCAAAATTAGGTCATACCTTCCTTTCATCCTTCGTTCGTTTATTCATTCCATCGATTTGCGGAATTGTCAAGATTTTTCCTTTCCTACATAAAACGCAAGAGAATCCATATCCATATATCCAGTGACGGCGATGACATGAAGTGGCAGCAATTTCACGGATTCACGTAACAAAATTGGATTTTTTTATTATAAATCGTGTTTCCGGTATGGATCGAGTAGCCACAGTGTCGCTGTGCTCAAAATGCGTGGTGGAGACAAAACAAACTTGCGTTTGACCATTTAATATATTCATAAGGGAACTCAGATTGTAACTAAGTTCCGCAAGTTTACACAAGTGCACCGAACTGAAAGCCCTGCACCGAAACGGTTCTGTACGAATAGGGGCACCATTACAGATATATTATCTGGTGAATAGTAGCTGGATATTTGCTTCTAGTAAATGTAATATGTTCGTGGTAGATGCGGATTCGCTTTTAAATGTATTATTTTGCTTCCCTATTAGATTGGCTGAAATTTGTATATTTAAATATATTTTTCAATATCCAAATCAGTGTTCTTTATTAAAAAAGCAGACAGGAATCAAGCTTTTTTTTTGTTGTCAACCTAGGAGGCTTTTTTAAAAATTTGCCTATAAAACTTTGCTTTGAGATCATTTTATAATTAGGATAAAACGTATGTAATAACCGTAGCAGTTTATTGCGCATATTAAATCTGCTCCATTTTTCAGCTGTTTTTCCACTCTGTTCTTTTCTCTTCTTTTAATATATTTTAGTTAAATTTTTCCATTCTTCGTTGCGTGAAGCAAGTACGTCGCTTCGCTGAGCAATACTACATTCGCTCGGTGTATTTTATATATTCAGCCAGAAGTCGAAATCCGAGCCTGCGCTCATTACCAGAACTGCTAATCGAACAGTACGCGATAAAGCCGCCTGCCGCTCGGCACGTGCGCAATATTACTTCATTTATGCATTTTAATGTTTTCGTCAATAACCCCTGTGTTTTCAGAGGCAGCTACGACAAACACTGTGTCGCAAACACAAATTAATTAACAATAATTGGTGGTATTTGCTTAGCATTACGGCTGGAGGAAAGTCGCCGCTGCCGGCTGCCTGTTCTGGCTGTTAATCAGCAGAGGTGCTGCAGTGAGCCACACTTTAATTTGCATGGTGATTTATAAATGTAATGGTGATTAATCTTTGTGTGTGTGTGTGTGTGTGTGTGTGTGTGTGTGTGTGTGTGTGTGTGTGTGTGTGTGTGTGGGTATGTATACACTCAAAAAATACCACATTCTGTTCATTTGAGAGGTCTCCACAAGCAAATCTAATGTTCGCAGTGTTTCCCCTAAGTGACCAGCTGTTGCTTGCTGTGACTTTGTCAGGTCTTTGAGAGTTTTAGTGTGGATAGCCTGGTGTCATACTCACCCACCATGCAATATGCAATCAGATATGGGCATTTTCCAAAACGTGGGTGCACGATGTGAAAAATAATAACTGTGACCAATCACATTTCTGCACGTCTCTTCTTTCCTCCAATCCAGTCACACAACTTGTCCCCTTTAGGATTATGTGATTTATATCGTTTACGTTGTTTGGATCGTTTACGTTGTTTGTTTAAGTGTTCCACAGTAATTCCACAGTATATACTTGCTCATTGCTTTCTTAATTCACATTTACATTTACGACATCAATCAGAGCAACGTACAGAAGTGCTTCGAGTCTCCATCAACGAATACCTCAACACTGGTTCACTAAGCTGCAGATTTACTATACAATCAGGCTAAACTCTGTTGAGAAGTGTTTTAGCACACTTTCTTTTTGTAAAGCATGAAGACAGAGAATGAACAGGGGGGAAGTGCTAGTTTAAGTTAATGTTAGGGTTAGCAATGTAACTTTTACATTGGAAGTCATGAGCTCAGGTTTGGGTTCTAGAAGTGAAGAAATTGTCCATGGACAATTACAAAGAACAAAGCGGCCACCACTGAGGAAAGTAGTGCTTGAATGGTGGTGGTGCTTTCCACTTTATTTTACAGCTAATTTTTTCTCCACATATATCAGAGATGTTAGAAAGTTGCGGTGAGAGCACAGCTCACCTTGATACAGCACCCCCGGAGCACAGATGGTTAGGGGCCTTGCTTAAGGACTCAAGAGTGGCATCTTGGCGATACTGGGGCTTGAACCCCCGATCTTCCGATCAGTAAACCACTGAACTACCACCGCCACAACTCCCACAGAAGCCATACATCAGCCGGACTTTCCTTATTAAACGATTACTTAGCGGAGAATGTGATTCGATGTCGTGCATTCATGCCTTGTGCGATTGGTCCATGGGTTTCGTCGAAAAGCTTACGAAATGTGTAATAACAACGAAACCTTGCAGGGATACTCTGAAATCGTTATCTACTATGAGAATAGAAGTCCTTCCCCTTGTTTTTTAGTATGCAACAAATATATACAGTGAGGAAAATAAGTATTTGAACACCCTGCTATTTTGCAAGTTCTCCCACTTAGAAATCATGGAGGGGTCTGAAATTGTCATCGTAGGTGCATGTCCACTGTGAGAGACATAATCTAAAAAAAAAATCCAGAAATCACAATGTATGATTTTTTAACTATTTATTTGTATGATACAGCTGCAAATAAGTATTTGAACACCTGAGAAAGTCAATGTTAATATTTGGTACAGTAGCCTTTGTTTGCAATTACAGAGGTCAAACGTTTCCTGTAGTTTTTCACCAGGTTTGCACACACTGCAGGAGGGATTTTGGCCCACTCCTCCACACAGATCTTCTCTAGATCAGTCAGGTTTCTGGCCTGTCGCTGAGAAACACGGAGTTTGAGCTCCCTCCAAAGATTTTCTATTGGGTTTAGGTCTGGAGACTGGCTAGGCCACGCCAGAACCTTAATATGCTTCTTACAGAGCCACTCCTTGGTTATCCTGGCTGTGTGCTTCGGGTCATTGTCATGTTGGAAGACCCAGCCTCGACCCATCTTCAATGCTCTAACTGAGGGAAGAGGTTGTTCCCCAAAATCTCGCAATACATGGCCCCATTCATCGTCTCATGGTGTAGTCGCCCTGTCCCATGTGCAGAAAAACACCCCCAAAGCATGATGCTACCACCCCCATGCTTCACAGTAGGGATGGTGTTCTTGGGATGGTACTCATCATTCTTCTTCTTCCAAACACGTTTAGTGGAATTATGACCCAAAAGTTCTATTTTGGTCTCATCTGACCACATGACTTTCTCCCATGACTCCTCTGGATCATCCGAATGGTCATTGGCCAACTTAAGACGTGCCTGGACATGTGCTGGTTTAAGCAGGGGAACCTTCCGTGCCATGCATGATTTTAAACCATGACGTCTTAGTGTATTACCAACAGTAACCTTGGAAACGGTGGTCCCAGCTCTTTTCAGGTCATTGACCAGCTCCTCCCGTGTAGTTCTGGGCTGATTTCTCACCTTCCTTAGGATCATTGAGACCCCACGAGGTGAGATCTTGCATGGAGCCCCAGTCCGAGGGAGATTGACAGTCATGTTTAGCTTCTTCCATTTTCTAATGATTGCTCCAACAGTGGACCTTTTTTCACCAAGCTGTTTGGCAATTTCCCCGTAGCCCTTTCCAGCCTTGTGGAGGTGTACAATTTTGTCTCTAGTGTCTTTGGACAGCTCTTTGGTCTTCACCATGTTAGTAGTTGGATTCTTACTGATTGTATGGGGTGGACATGTGTCTTTATGCAGCAAACGACCTCAAACAGGTGCATCTAATTTAGGATAATAAATGTAGTGGAGGTGGACATTTTAAAGGCAGACTAACAGGTCTTTGAGGGTCAGAATTCTAGCTGATAGACAGGTGTTCAAATACTTATTTGCAGCTGTATCATACAAATAAATAGTTTAAAAATCATATATTGTGATTTCTGGATTTTTCTTTTTAGATTATGTCTCTCACAGTAGACATGCACATACGATGACAATTTCAGACCCCTCCATGATTTCTAAGTGGGAGAACTTGCAAATTAGCAGGGTGTTCAAATACTTATTTTCCTCACTGTATATATTAATTAATAAATAAATAAAAGAAAGGTTGCCAAGGGCAAGGTTGGTCGCAGATGAACAATAATACCCAACGTGTTGTCGTCATGGTAATGCAATGATTTTTCTAAGCAGAACAAACCGTTTCTCAAAGCTTCTTGGTTACGGTTTCTAAAAGAAAGTGTTGTAAAGAGAGGGCGCTGGATGAACCCCTGTTTTTTGACCATAGTTATTCTGTCAGCTACGCATAAACCCGCAGTGATAGATGTTAGCCGTGACTTTGATGAGTCTTTGAGGTTTCCTGTCTCTCCTAGACTCAAGCAGAGAAAAGTAAAATGGTAGTTTTCCATAAATCATTGCTATTCCTTCCGTGCAAGAAAAAAAAAAAACCCACAGCATCCACGCTGAGGAGCTCTGAAACGCTCTAAATATCACCTGAGGCATTTTGGAGCATCTTGAGAGCGTGAGCTCGCCTTGATTGACGTACCAAACAGCTGGAGGGCGCGGCGTCCTACGGCCAAATAATGTTTCCTCCTGCGTTTTTAACACGGGCGAGAAAAGCCCGCAGCCCCAGGATTTTCAACACAAGACTTGAAACTTCAGAAGGAAATTAAAATCCATGAATCCATCAGGATAAGCGGTGTGCAAGTCTGAATGAATTATGTTACACGTTATGTATGGATTTATTTCTTTCTTTATGTTAACAACTTGCTGTTTCATGTCATCTAATCTCTGCGGTTCAGGCGTTTGTGCCTGCGCTGATTAGCAGAATGAATTGCATATTCATAACATTTCCTATAAACCATACAGCATTCAGCGTTATCGCGTAAAACATCCACCTTAACAGGGTTCGACTTCTATCTAAGAAAATAAACAAATGACCCCTACAACAGGCAGATATTCCTGAGAGGACGTTATAATAACGTCAGTAACGTGTGAACCGGCTCTGCTTGCTGATACATGCCCTTACAGTGTTGGCAGATTAAGTTGGAGGCAGAGCAAGCAGAAGGTCAAAAATTGATTTCTCATAGTAAAACAGTGCTCCCGGGCTCGTTTTTTTCCGCACTCAGACGAAGCTTTGAGCCGTGCATTCATCGATTTCTAACCTGCATGTATTGTCATTGCGTTCTGAGTTGCCGGCAGGCCTGAATTCAGCCTAGTGCAGTTCAATTAGGTGGTATTTGACTCATACTTTGATGCTGTACTTACTTTACTCACTAAACCTGCTGAAACACTCTGTACATATAGAGGAAAAAGCTATATATAATCATTAGCTATATACTGGCTTATTGGACGACTATTCAAAAAAGAGTTCACCTCTGAATAGATGTGTGTGTGTGTGTGTGTGTGTGTGTGTGTGTGTGTGTGTGTGTGTGTGTGTGTGTGTGTGTGTGTGTGAACAGTGAACAGCAGAGTTCATTTGTCTCTCTGATTTTTTTTTTCTGTGTTTTCTGGTGTTTCAAAGCCCAATTTGAGGTCTTGTCTCTCTCCTTTTTCATCGGCGTCACCGGGCACTGAAACAGAGCGCACTGATCAGTCTCATCAGTTACAGGTGTGCTTCTTACAGCTCGGTTCATTTAGCTCCGCCCTCCGAACCGGCACTCGTCCACGGGACCACTGCAGCATACATATATACTTTATAGATCATACATTATGGTACTGTAAAATGCTTTATTTTGCTAAATTATGCGCTGTAATTTCATAAGTTATTAAACCCAGCCATTAGGGGGGCACAAGCCAGTGTACTCTTAGTGCCGGTCCCAAGCCCGGGTAAATGGGGAGGGTTGCGTTAGGAAGGGCATCCAGCGTAAAACATGTGCCAAATCAAATATGCGGATCACAAATGAAAATTTCATACCGGATCGGTCGAGGCCCGGGTTAACAACGACTGCCACAGGTATCGTTAGCCGACAGGGTACCGGTGGAAATTGGGCTACTGTTGGCCGAAGGAGGAGAAGGAGAGGAGGAAGACGTCTACAGAGACGGCAGGAAAAGGAGCAGTGTAGGAGAGTAGAGGTTCGGGTTGGTACTTTAAATGTTGGTACTATGACGGGTAAAGGGAGAGAGATAGCTGATATGATGGGGAGGAGAAAGGTAGATATGCTGTGTGTTCAGGAGACCAAGTGGAAAGGGAGTAAGGCCAGGAACATTGGAGGTGGGTTTAAACTGTTTTATCATGGTGTGGATGGAAAGAGAAATGGTGTAGGGGTGATTCTGAAGGAAGAGTACAGTAAGAGTGTAGTGGAGGTGAAGAGAGTTTCTGATAGGGTGATGATCGTGAAGGTGGAGGTTGAAGGGATAATGATAAATGTCATCAGTGCCTATGCTCCACAAGTTGGCTGTGAGATGGAGGAGAAGGAAAGATTCTGGAGTGAATTAGATGAAGTGGTAGATGGTGTACCTAGGAAAGAAAGATTGGTGATTGGGGCAGACTTTAATGGGCATGTAGGTGAAGGGAACAGAGGTGATGAGGAGGTGATGGGTAGGTATGGTTTCAAGGAGAGGAATGTGGAAGGGCAGATGGTGGTAGATTTTGCTAAAAGGATGGAAATGGCAGTGGTGAACATGTATTTTAAGAAGAAGGAGGATCATAGGGTGACGTATAAGAGTGGAGGAAGGTGCACACAGGTGGATTATGTTCTGTGTAGGAGATGCAACCTGAAGGAGATTGGAGACTGTAAGGTGTTGGCGGGGGACAGTGTAGCTAGACAGCATCGGATGGTGGTCTGTAGGATGGTTTTGGAGGCGAAGAAGAAGAGAAGGAAAGTAAGGATTGAAAGAAGAATAAGATGGTGGAAACTGAAGGAGGAAGAGTGTAGTGTGAGGTTCAGGGAAGAGGTCAGACAGGGGCTTGGTGGTGGTGAAGAGGTGCCGGATGATTGGGCAACTACTGCAGGAGCGATGAGGGAGGCAGCTAGAAAAGTACTTGGTGTGACATCTGGAAATAGAAAGCAAGACAAGGAGACGTGGTGGTGGAATGAGGAAGTGCAGGAGAGCATTAGGGGAAAGAGGTTGGCAAAACAGAAGTGGGATCGACAGAGTGATGAGAAAAGTAGGCAGGAGTACAAGGAGATGCGGCAGCAGGTAAAAAGGGATGTGGCGAAAGCCAAGGAAAAGGCATATGAGGAGCTGTATAAGAGGTTGGACACTAAGGAAGGAGAAAAGGATTTGTACCGATTGGCCAGGCAGAGGGACCGAGCTGGGAAGGATGTACTGCAAGTTAGAGCAATAAAGGATGGAGAGGGAAATGTGTTGACTAATGAGGAGAGTGTGTTGAGAAGATGGAGGGAGTATTTTGAGCAGCTGATGAATGAGGAAAATCAGAGAGAGAGAAGGTTGGAGGATGTGAGAGCAGCGATTAAGAGGATGAAGAATGGAAAGTCGGTTGGACCAGATGACATACCAGTAGAAGCGTGGAGATGTTTAGGAGAGATGGCAGTGGAGTTTTAAACCAGATTGTTTAACAGGATTCTGGAAGGGGAGAGGATGCCTGAGGAATGGAGAAGGAGTGTGCTGGTACCGATCTTTAAGCATAAGGGAGATGTGCAGACCTGCAGTAACTACAGGGGAATTAAGTTGATCAGTTACACCATGAAGTTATGGGAAAGAGTAGTGGAAGCCAGGCTGAGAGAAGAGGTGACCATCTGTGAGCAACAGTATGGTTTCATGCCGAGGAAGAGCACCACAGATGCCTTATTTGCTTTGAGGATGTTGATGGAGAAGTATAGAGAAGGACAGAAGGAGCTGCATTGTGTATTTGTGGATTTAGAGAAAGCGTACGACAGGGTGCCGAGAGAGGAGTTGTGGTATTGTATGAGGAAGTCAGGTGTGTCAGAGAAGTATGTGAGGGTGGTGCAGGACATGTATGAGGACAGTGTGACGGCAGTGAAGTGTGCAGTAGGTACGACAGACTGGTTCAGGGTGAAGGTTGAACTGCATCAAGGATCGGCCCTGAGCCCTTTCCTGTTTGCAGTGGTGATGGACAGGTTGACGGACGAGGTCAGACAGGAGTCTCCCTGGACTATGATGTTTGCAGATGATATTGTGATTTGTGGTGAGAGTAGAGAGCAGGTTGAGAAGAGCCTGCAGAGGTGGAGATATGCGCTTGAGAGAAGGGGAATGAAAGTCAGTAGGAGTAAGACAGAGTACATGTGTGTGAATGAGAGGGAGGGCAGTGGAGTGATGCGGTTGCAGGGAGAAGAGGTGGAGAAGGTGGAGGAGTTCAGGTACCTGGGGTCAACAGTGCAAAGTAATGGAGAGTGTGTTAGAGAAGTAAAGAAAAGAGTGCAGGCAGGGTGGAGTGGGTGGAGAAGAGTGACAGGAGTGATTTGTGATAGTAGGGTATCTGCAAGAATGAAAGGGAAAGTTTATAGGACTGTGGTGAGACCTGCGATGTTGTATGGATTAGAGACAGTGGCATTGAGTAAAGAAGAAGAAGAAGAATTTCATAAGTTATTAACCAATTACAGTATACAACCTCGTACTAACTATTCTATAAGACTTCTGGCTAGGCTATGTTACAGGTTATGATCGGGTCATCAGAAAGCATCTATATAAATCTAATCTAAATAAATCTAATATAAATATATATGCTGACAGGATAAATCCTGACAGAAAATATTTTACACATTGGCAGATGTGAGGTAGTTTTCTTTATAAGTAACCAACCAATGATATAATAGAAGGAAGTAACTTATCACTGTTAAGCACCACCTTAATAACGTTCAGTTTTCAGGTCCTCTTGAAACACAAATTTAATGTTTCCGAGCGTTCAGCCTGTTAACATATATGACTATTCTTTAACAGCAGCCTTTAGCTATTTAAACAAGCAACTTTTCAGTGTTGATGCTGATTTAAGTTAGCCAGCATTGTTTTAACCCACATTTCAAGTTATATACAGTATGTATATAACCGGACCATATTTGGAAATCAATGCATGAGATGTTGATGCTTGTGCAGGAGACAGTATTTTATTAATAGTCCTTCTTAAGACCCTGATTTTAGTGGAGGTTTTTTTTTTTTTGTAAGATTATGAAATAGACACCCATCTCAACCTTTTTACACATACACACCAAGTCTAGCTACAACCTCCAGCAAGTCTCAGCTCTCAATAACACCATTTTACCTGCCGTTCCTCTGTATCGAACACTGACTTCAGGTCAGCTACTGTTACAGTTTCCTCTAAAAATCCTCAGAGGACCTTTTCGGCTGCGTTGCCATTTTCCCCATTGCCATTTTATACTGCATTGTACCTGCTTTTCTAGGGCATGGGATTGATTGGAAACTTAAGATTGCAATTCAGATCACCTCCAACTCAGACGGGGATCTAAAGCAGACGGGGATCTAAGCCGACTAAGATGAAATCGTAGTCACATGACCGCTTTTACTTTAACAGTATGCATGTTTTATTGTTTAATATCGAGAATTATTAATAGTATACTTTATTGTATGACCGTAAAAAGCGATCCATCATAGAAGCACAAGTTTCTGAAACGCTGCAACCACGAAGTCTAACGTGGCTGACACACTTTCCCAGGCTGCTGCAAATCCCAAATTATGAGATCAGCTGAGCAAAGAATCAGCGTGAACAAATCTGAATAATGAATGCAAACGGAATAAATGGCGCGATAATATTTAATAAACGTGATTACATTTCTCGCAAAGAATAAACCGGTGAGTCAGTAGACAGAGACGGCATTAAAAGCCGAGTATATTCACCTCTAATCACAAGCAGACATAATTCTGTGCTGCACCGTTCCATCTTTGAGGTTTTCACCCCGCGTCTGACGGATGGCGGCGCGACTGCAGAGCGCACGGTTTTCGAAAAAAGCCTCAGATTTCTTCCACCGATACTTCCGCACTTGTAATAATTGAAAGCCCTCTTTGTTGTTTTTGCTCGGTTGGTTTGTGCAAAACATTTCCTCGTTGCGTTTGCCTTGGCGTCGCATTATACAGCCGTGCAACTACAAAGCACAAACCACACATGGAGTTCAGGAAAAGTGTGCTCGAGTTTACCAGAGCCAAATCATTTCCACGCAACTGCAACAAGCTTTTGTTTTTTAACTTCTTTCCCATGCGCTCTGATCAGCATCAGCATGAAACTGGGCCTTGTTTTTGTCAAGGTTGTCCCCTGTTAATTGTCATGATGTTCTTAGAAGTTTATCAAAACTTTAAAAATGAGTTCCTGCACAGGTATGGGGATAAAGATTCAGGATTCTTAAGGCGTCTGCTTTTAAACCTAAGGAAATAAAAACAAAGGATGGATGTTCTCTTATTAAAGTATGATCCTGGAGATTAGGATAATATATACATAGAATGTAAGCAATTTTTAATCATTAGCATCCTCTGGTTAGCAAAGGGCACTTGTACAGGTACTCAGCTAACTAGCCATAATCTCTTGTGCTTAATTAAGCCAGGCGATATACACTATTTTTCCAAAAGTATTGGGTCACCTGCTCTTTCCTGCTATATGTGTTTCTTTTCCAAAATGTTACCACAAAACTGGAGGCAATCAATTGTACAGGACGTCTTCAGATGCGCTGGAATAAAATATGCATTCACTTGAACTTGGAAACCCAAACCTGTTCCACCATGGCGATGCCCCTGTGCACAGTGAGCTCCATGAAGTTCTACTTTACATGCTTTGGAGAGGAAGATTTTGAGTGGCCTGCTACAGAGCTCTGATCTCATCCCTACTGAACAGCTTTGGGATGAATGGGAACGCTGACTGCACCCCAGGTCTCCACCAACATCAGTACCTGCCTTAACACCCTTGTGGCTGATGAACACAAATATCTATAAACACACTTTAAAATATCAAGTGGAACATCTTCCCAGAAGAGTGGAGTGAATTATAAGAGCAAATTGGGCTTAAATGTGGGATGCAATACTCAGAAATTACATACTGTACTTATGACCAGGTGACCCAATACTTTTGGCAGTGTAGTGTATCATTCTAAGTGAATGGAGCTTTTTAAAGGCAGCTTGTTAAAGTTAAAGGTTAAATCTGTGTATTAATGTGTAATCAATACAAAAGAGTTTTGGTACAGTACAATAGTAAAGCATTGCAGGAAAATGAACTAATGGGCTTTAATAGTGTAGAAAAAAACTTTTCTTTTTGGAAATCTTACAGGTTATGAAAAAAGGGCTGCTCCCTCTTTCGTTCTCTTGCTCAGATTGCTGAGATTGGAGCTCGGCCATGACAATCGTAGCACGTTGCTACTTATGCAAAATTAATGATGGGAAAGTCTCCAAAACACCAAAAGAGAGAGAGAAAGCGTTTAGAGGGAAGGTTTTAATTACCCATATCAAAAACAGGAAGACCGATGCTCCAGGTATTCGAATTGTGCCATCACTATGCTAACCACATGCTTGTGTATGTTTACATCACCCTGGCTACCATACCTTTGGGCAGAATGTGGGCTGGATATGAAGTGTGTGTTTTCCTCGTGTCAAGCGCGTGTGTGTTCTCAGTAGGGTATGTGTAATGTGTTTTTTTTTTTCCTTGCCAACACTGTTGTCGTCCTCAGTGAGCTCTTTGTCCAAAGCCCTCAGGGGCTGTCAAGGGCTTATCTGTGTTAGATTGGGTTTGTTTAGCTTGTGTATATGTGTGTGTTTGTGTCTGCGTGCGTGCGAGTGTGTGTGTGTGTGTGTGTGCGCACGTACACTCGCCTTTAGATGATGTTTGCCATGCTGCGCCACTTATCTGATTTCACATCTCACAGAACAGAAACAGTGTAACTGTTGAGCACAGCACAGCAACTCATTTACACACACACACACACACACACACACACACACACACACACACACACACACACACACACACACACACACACACACAGACACACTCTTCTAATTAGGACTCATTATTGAAGTACAATAAAGCATAGAGATCTGTGCCAGCTTTTATAACCATGGTAATAAATGCTGATAATATTTTCGAGCTGAGGTGGAACACGAAAGCTACAAAGAGCACTGAAGGGTTTACGGAAGAAACAATAATGCAGATGATCCAGTCTCTCACCAACCCTTTACATTATGTGTGGAATCATCTGGCTAACACGGTGTTTAGTGCACTTGTGACAGGAAGTGAAGTCACACATCGATAATCATCACAGTATCGTAACAACCAGAAAGGACACCATAGAGGTGTGTTTTTTTTTATTATTTTAATTATTGTGAAAAACTAACAAAGGAAAAAAAAAAATAGGGAAAAAAAATGAATTCAGTATTTACTCATAATTACATTTTTATGGAACAAACATATAACAAAGAAATTATAAAGTTCTTTGTAGAAATAAGGGATTAATCACACACAAGTAATAAAATGTTATATATACATAAAATATATATATAAAATAAATGTAATATATATATACAGTACAGACCAAAAGTTTGGACACACCTTCTCATTCAAAGAGTTTTCTTTATTTTCATGACTATGAAAATTGTAGATTCACACTGAAGGCATCAAAACTATGAATGAACACATGTGGAATTATATATGGAATTATATACATAACATAAAAGTGTGAAACAACTGAAAAATTTAATATTCTAGGTTCTTCAAAGTAGCCACCTTTTGCTTTGATTACTGCTTTGCACACTCTTGGCATTCTCTTGATGAGCTTCAAGAGGTAGTCACCTGAAATGGTCTTCCAACAGTCTTGAAGGAGTTCCCTGAGAGATGCTTGGCACTTGTTGGCCCTTTTGCCTTCACTCTGCGGTCCAGCTCACCCCTAAACCATCTCGATTGGGTTCAGGTCCGGTGACTGTGGAGGCCAGGTCATCTGGCGCAGCACCCCATCACTCTCCTTCTTGGTCAAATAACCCTTGATGCCTTCAGTGTGACTCTACAATTTTCATAGTCATGAAAATAAAGAAAACTCTTTGAATGAGAAGGTGTGTCCAAACTTTTGGTCTGTACTGTATATTAGGGCAGTCAGTGCAAAATTAATTCTAACGGCACTAATTTTATTAATCTAGAGTGCATTTCGGTTTCTGTTTTTATTATTTATTTATAACAAATATAAATTAATTAATTAAAAAATGTTTAAAATATTAAAACCTTTAATGCAACACACATGTATTCATGATGTCGTTTCTTTAAACGGATATAAAATAATAATAATAATTTTTAATCACTGAATATTTGTTTTACTGATGCGCCAAGTCTCAAATTAAGCAGCATAATTCCCCACGATGCACACATCCGGCAATTAAAACCGTCCGTGTGGAAACGTAGCAAAAGTTCATGTTGATTAGAGTATTAAACACTTGAAAAGTATTCATTTGAGGTACATTTAGAACAGATAAAAATGTGCAATTAAGTTGCGATTAAATATTTAATTGATTGTATATATAATTACATTTATCTGTGGTTCTTAAGAAAATGGAAAAGAATTTACAGTCACGTCCAAGTTTATTTCTATGGCGCTTTTTACAACAGACATTGTCTCAAAGCAGCCCACTGCCTATACAGTAGAAATACACTGATTTTAGTTTTATTTATTTATTAAAACAGTTTAAGAGACAGTTTATACTTGAAAGATGTTATTTGAGACCATGTGCTGTATGCTTTAGGATCAAATATTTTGTTTCTGATTTGCACTGATTTGGCTTTTTTTGCTTGTTCTAAGAGAGGTGGAGTCTCAGTGAATAAGGCTCGGGGTTTCTCATCTGATAGTCAGGGGTTTAAGCCTCAGCTTGCTCTCTTGGAGCCCCCAAGCAAGGCTCCTGACACTTACTGTTACAGGGGTTCTGTATCAGTGCTCTGACCCCAGTTTTAATCCTTTAAAAGCATCACATTGTTCAATGGTAGAGCATTGTAACGTTGTGTGTGTGTGTGTGTGTGTGTGTGTGTGTGTGTGTGTGTGTTCCAGAGGACCAGCTTCCTTCTGGATTCCCCACTATAGACATGGGTCCTCAGCTGAAGGTAGTGGAGCGAACACGCACTGCCACCATGCTGTGTGCTGCAAGCGGGAACCCTGACCCCGACATCTCCTGGTTTAAAGATTTCCTCCCTGTTAACACCAGCAACAACAATGGCAGAATCAAACAGCTCCGATCAGGTAATTTCTTTCCTCCTTCTGCCAAAAAAAAAAAAAATTCAGTTTTTTTCCTTTCACACCTGTTTTTTTTTATGCTTTTTTTTCAAACTTTCTTCTGTGTCATCTAGTCCATTATATTTTATGTCGATAATGCCATAAGCCTTTCTATGTTGAGTGCGTGAGCGCGCGAGTGTTTGTGAGCGTGTGCGCGCGCGTGTGGGTGTGTGTTTATACGCCCATGTGTGTTGCATTCGAATCTATTATTTTGTTCAACGCTTCCATTATTACCCATGACTCACTGCTGTGACTGCACACTTAGCAGGTTTTATACCATCATAGTTATTTTCTTTACTTGTACCTTCTACTGATCCATCACAGTAAGTGACCAGCCATACTTGTGTCTGTTTCTTTTCAATTTTTTTTTTTTTTATTTTTTTTATTTCTTCTCCTAAAATGACTAATTTTCAACATTGGGCTTCATTCAGAACAAAGGACCTCCTCCCCTCCCTCTCCTTCCACATGGTTCATGCTGTTTTATATTATATTCCTCCGACATAATGACCAACGGCGAGTCCGTGTGGGACTTCTAGAGCAATCCCAGAGGAAAGCTGATTGAAATGGCTGTTGTATGACCTTGGTCCATGTAACCCTGCGCTCACACTAGCGTCCAATGTTTTATTCGCTGCTGATAAGTTGTTAAATGCAAAACGATTTGTTGACGAATGTCTCTCAGTTTCCACTTCTCTTAAAAAAAGTGTTTATTGTCCCCAAAAATGAAAAACTGCTGCAAAAATATATATTCAGCCACCGTGCAGTCAAATCTGATGGGTCAGGGGGATAGGTTTTCGATTGCAGCAGCTCTGATAGGGTTATGTTTATGCTCTTATTATTATGCTACAGTTTATGGACAAAAGTATTTGGACGCCTGACTTTCAGAGCGGATTCTACACTTGAAAAAGACAGTCTAGATCTTAAAATATCACACAACAAAACCGCCAGTGGCGAATTAACACATACAACTCGATTCTACTGCATATGGAAAGAAGTACTGTGACACCTGACTTTTCCAGCCACATGTTTGTTCTTTTCCAAACACTTATCAACAGGATGTCTTTCATTTCATGCAGTAGCATGAAATTTCTCCTTCACTTAAATCAGAAGACCCAAACCTGTTCCAGCATGACTACGCTAGCTTCATGAAGATATGCTTTATATGGGTTGGAGTGAAAGATCTCCTGCTTTAGATCTCAGACCTCAACCCTATTGAACACCTTTGGGATGAATTGGAACGCTGACTGCAACCCAGGCCTCCTCACCTCACCTACATCACTACCTGACTTTACTACACCCTTGTGGCTGAATGAGCACAAATCTTCACAAGAAGAAATCAAAATCTAGTGGAACATCATCCCAGAAGAATGGAGGTTACAGCAAATGGGGACTGAACGTGGAATGGAGATGTTAAAAAAAAAAAAACATACCAATGTTATGGTCAGGTTTTGTTGACAGGTTAAAGGTTTCTTTAAGCATTTTTAGAAGGATTTTCTAGTGTCTCAGTTTCTTTGCTGTATCTTCAGGATGTAGCTTTGTATTTTATTGTCTGTTTCCTTAAATGTGTCTGTAAACAGATAAATCGCAGTGTCGGACAGCTGCTGTGGTTTGAAATGAATAAAAAAAACCTTCTCATGTTACAGCCTCACGTTATAGTTCTTAGTTAATAATATATAGAGAAAGTTCTATGTAGGATAGGTGTTTAAAATGATTATTATCTTATATTTCACCTTTATATTGGACATTTTGTGAATGGCATTGAATCTAAACTATGTAAAAAAAAAAAGAAAAAAGACGAGAAAAAAAGAAAGAAAAAAAACAGACCCTCTCCAAACTTTCGAATAAAAATAAAAGAGTAAAGTGTAACTTTGTGATGTCAATAGATAATTGCTACAATCTACCAACGAATAATAAAAATATGAATAAACAAAATTTCAAAAAATCTGACCAGGTTAAGGCCACGCCCATATGCCAAAAAAAAAAGGAAAAAAACAAAAAACAATAAAAAAAACAAAACAAAGAGAGACAGATAGAAACTGGAGGAGACATAAGTAACATCTAATGTGATCGCAGGGTTGCATTTACACTTAACACTTCTCATCAGTTTTGAATCTTGGAACTCTGGAGTTGATGATAGCATAGCGGAAGATTTTCCCATAATGCCATTGTAGCCACAGTAGTGTGTCGGTGCCGTTGTATCTAGCGTTCCCCCTCGGCCCCTTTGTGATTCTTTGCTTTGCTCAGATTTTTGCTTCTCTTGTGAAATGCTTGTGCAATTTCCCTCACACTCCCTGTCCCTACTAAAAAAAAGAGATATATTTACCTACGTTTACATGCCAGATAATTCGTTTGCTCTATTAGCTAAGGGGAAAAGTATTTTCTTAAATCCTAATCATTTGATCTGTGTGACCGCTTGACTCTTGTCTTGTCTTCACTAGTCGTGTTTAACTTCCTTTCTCTTGTTGTGAGCAGCACTGTGTGACATATATATATATATATTTAACCCTATTATTCTCCTTTGTTAACATGTTCGCCTCTTATTCTGCTGTGCAATAAAGTCTTTAAGAGTTAACTGTACCAAAAAAAAAAAAAAAAAAGAAAACAAAAAGCTGTTCCTAAACATAAGGAATATAATCATATTTTCTATGCTGTCTTTCTTCTCTCCGTATTTTTTTAAATCTCCAGAGTCTTTTGGTAAGTGCGTAGCTCTGAAGCACACATCACCCCCACTAATGTCTCATGTCTCTTAAACTCTTATTAAAATGCATGGCATGCATTTTACTAACAGTTAGCACAGTTAACAGATGTATAGCAGACACATATATGTGTATTATTATTATTATTATTATTATTATATATACATTATATTTAAAGACATACAGAACAAGTCACACGCACCTGGTTAAGGACACATAAAACAAATTGTATTGACTAAACAAGGACAAATGAGCAAAGATTTTTCGAATGTGTCCCTCCATGTGTGGACGTCTCTTCTATCACTGACTCACTTCCTTTACTCCAATCCCCCCCTTTTCCTCAGCACCATAGTGTTTTATTTTTTTTTCCCACACAAGGTTATAATCTTAGGGTGTCCTAAAAAAAACAACACAATCCCTCTAATCTATTTTCAAAATGGCACCTTCCTTGTATTTAACCAGTATCACGCCTTCCAAACTGCTTCCAATGATAACCTTCCTGTTTTTCTGTCAATAGAGGAAATCAATCTCTCTCTATCTCTCTCTCTCTTTCTTTCTTTCTTTCTTTCTTTCTTTCTTTCTTTCTTTCTTTCTTTCTTTCTTTCTTTCTTTCTTTCTTTCTTTCTTTCTTTCTTTCTTTCTTTCTTTCTTTCTTTCTTTCTCTCTCTTTTCTCTTTCTACAGTACCTTCATTTTTTTACATACTCTGTTTAAAAAAAAAAAAAACAATAATCAATCAAACAAACAGAGAGAAAAAAAAAAGCTAATTTGATTCTTCTTCCAAAGCCCCCAGCCTCCTTCCTCTCGTACTAATGCTTCTTCTTTCCAATCTTATTTGCATTCATATTATCCACCCAGGTGGTACTCCAATACGAGGTAAGAGAGCTGAACCGAAGTTCACAGAATGAAAAACAAAACTTCATTCTCGCTGTCCTTCCATCCCGTCCGCCTCCATGTATATGTCTCGTCTCTCCATCCCAACACTCTGTATCATCCCTCGCTCCGTCCCTCCCAAAATACCTCCCAAAAACCCCACCCAAACCCCCCCTAATCTTTCTCCCATCTCTTTCCGTTTCCTCCTTCCATCTGACCTTTGCGTATCTGCTTTCATTCCTCAATTAGTTTTTTTTTTCCAATTAATAAATTGCGATATGCTTACTGTGACACAAAGAAGCATATCCAGTGGCGTTTTTTTTCTTATTTTTTTCCCTTTAAATTATTTTTCTTTATTTTTCTTTATTATTATTGCTTTTGTTCTGTCTTTCTTTTTGGCCATAGCGACTCATGTGTCCCTCTTTTTGTCCAACTAAAACAACCAAACATTTTTCCCCCCTTAGCTGTTCTTGCGCACTCGTGCCATACGATGACGGACTCACGGACAACTTCTCGCCTCTCCTCTGCCACGAGAATTTTTTTTTTTTTTCACGAAAAATTACTGTCTATTTATCTTTTTTCAATTCTCAGTCTCTGTGTGCTTTCCTCTACCTGTACCCTTCTCTAAAAAAAAAAAAAAAAAAGCCCAAACAACCACTTTTTTGATAAAGTTTCTCCGGTGCTTTTTTCTTCTACCACCTTTTTTCCTTCTTACTTTTCTTGGGTTGAAGGCTTTCCTTTTTGACGTTTTAAATATTTTTTATTCTTCAGGGTTGGGGAAAAGCTAACAAAGGGTCTGGCAGAGCAAACTGAGGTGCCCGTTTTGTGATTTTTTTTTTTTTTTGTCGAGCAACTCAGGAGGTGGAGACGTGGTTTGATGCTATATATATATTTTAAAAAAATAACAAAAGCAATACAGTTTTTCCTTTGGTCATGTGACACCACACTGCTGATCCCATTGGTGGATTTTTATGGGTGTCGTTTGTAGCTTTGAACAAGCGATGGCAGTGGTTGGTTGATTTCTTGTTGGCCATTTTGACCTGAATTTTGACCTCTAATGCACCTGCGTTTTATTTTTCAGCTAAGGGTTGTCAAAAAAGGTTGTAAGTTGCACTGACATACATTTCTTGACTTGCATGTCAATCATTTTGGGACAGAAGGTGATGTAATGGTCTGGATGATGATGAATCTCCTAACACTATTTTTTCAAAGCCCAAGCAGCATTTTTTTTTTTTTTCTGCGCAAACATTTTTTGGGTTTTTTTTACGAGTCATGGGCCATCTTTGATTAATTAAAATGTATGATTGGCTACGGCAAATTTTTGAACCTTTTTTTTTTTTTTTTTGGACTGTCCTCCCTGGTTATGCTGCTTTTGTATACTGTAATCCTTTTTTTCGTTTGATCCATGCTGCCCTGAAGCAGTGTCATTCATCCTCTCCCATGCTGAACAGTCCTGTCAGGTGTTGTATATTGCAGGGCTCTATTCTGTCCCTTTGAATTTCAAATCCTTTTTTGTTTTTTTGGTTTTTTTTGTAATTGTACTGGCAATGCTAGCAAATAGCATCCAAGTCACTTTAAAGTAAAAGCTAAAGTAAGTGCTTTAGAAACCCTGCAACATGTAGACTGTATGTTTTCCTTTTCCATCAATGTGATTTTGTACAGTGTGTTGTAAGAAAAGAACGATTCCGTAATTTGCGTAATTTGTGTCGCCTCAAACGTCTACTGCAGTGCACATTCTCAACAAACAAAAAAAATGTAATCAAAAAAATCAACACAATGAAAATCAAATAAATACAATACACTCTAGGCATGTGCTGATATTACAGTTTCATATCGTTTTAATTTTTAAATCTATTATTATTATTATTTTATTATTATTATAGTATAAAATTATTACCTTTTTTATAAAATTAATTAGAAATGATTCGATTTGGTTTTATGTAAATCATGTGAATATCAGCACATGCCAAAGTGTTGAACCTGGAATTATATGAACATTTTATTGAGCTAAAATGGTCACAATTGTATGACAACAAATAATAAGGCACTGCATTAGAAATGACAGAGCGATTGCTCATTTTTACAGCAAGCATTTGAGAAGGTTTGTGACTTTTTTTAAGTTTTATGTTTTTTTGGGTTTTTTTTATTTCTTAATTTTAATTATTTTATGGTTCAGCCTGATTCCAGCCGAAATCAGCAGGTGGCTGATTTAATGTCTTTAGTCTCTGCTTCAAGTGTTTATAACAAATCGCATAGGAACAGTTAGTTAATGTTTTTGCATCTTCATATATATATATATATAAAATTAATTAATTTTTTTTTTATTTTATTTCATTTTCTTATATAATACAAAGGCAAAACTGTGAGAGCGAGAAAACAATATGCCGATGTGACAGGGATTGTCAAAAACGTTGCTTTGCTTTGTCTCCTGTTTTTCACCTTAACACCCGTATCTGCCCCATACTCTTCCCTGCCATACAGGAGCACTGCAGATCGAACAGAGCGAGGAGTCAGACCAAGGAAAGTACGAGTGTGTTGCAACTAATAACGACGGCACCCGCTACTCGGCTCCTGCCAACTTATATGTCCGAGGTAGGAAAGCCCGAGGGGACAACTTTGTTTTAATTACAGGACTAGTGTACCGTCAATATACTGGGTATACAGCATAGAGTGAATTATCATAGAATCCAAATGAATGGATCATTGGGTCCAAAGTTTCCTGGCTACAAATTTTGTAAGTATGTTTGTTGCATTCGACTTTCCCATCTGGATTTTGGTTTTTTTTTATTGTAGTGTATGCTTTTTTGTTCATTCTCCCAATTTAATGCCACAATTGCCTGGTGTGACACTAATTATACTGACCCCTAAGCTTGCAGCAGGTTTATGGGTTGTACCCATGTTTATTTATTTATTTATTTATTTTTTTTCCTACAGCACGACAAATCCAAATCTTTTTCTTTTTTTTTTTCTTGTCTGACAACAACAGAGGGGAAAAAATCTTAACTACAAATTTTTCATTGAAGCTAAATGTACTTGAGTAGAAGTGTGCAAAAAAAAATGGCATCTGTTCTAAATGTTACGCTAAAACTTCATTTCTGAAAACTAAAAAGAAGCAAAGAAACAAAGTTTACTTATTTTGAAACAAATTTTTGTTAGTTATTTATTTCTTTAACTTCTGGTGAAAACTCAAAGCTTAATGTTTCTTGATCAAATTAAAATATCTATAAAATGTATTATATTTTTGTGTATATTGAGTATAACAAAATATTGCAACATCGATCTAAACATGTTATAACTGTTTTATAATTTATATACTTATCGTAATGAAGACGCAAAAATATATAAACTTTTTTTTTTTACATTGTTTAAAATTATGTCCGTTATTTTATTCATAAATTTATTGACTTTAATATATTATATGAGTACAATTTAAATGAAAGTAAGATATTTGATGTCCTATATGGTGTATCAATAATAGTAATCTGCTTACTCAGCAAAGTCAGTAACGTACGATATTGTCCTTCATTTAACGATAAATTGTATGTTGCAACTGTAAGTTATGTGATTGTTGTTTTGTTGTAATTTAGCTTGCTGTAAAGCGCAATATTCATTCATGAAAAACCTGAACCCACAAAGAGATCATTTGAGTTTAGAGATTAAACTTTATATTTTTTTCTTTTTTTTTGTGCTGAAAAAATGGCAAGTAAATGAACTTGGCATGAAATCACATAAAACAGAAAATATACCCAATTGTTTAGCTTTGTAGCTTATCAAATTAACACACTTCTTCACCAGTATTGCTTTTAGACTTCTAGTGTTTGTTTATGGATATAGTGTATATACACAGCAGAGGTGATATACACTGTAGGGACAGAAGTTTGTGGATACCTGACTATAAAATTGTGTAGCGCTTTTTAAACAATGTTGGAGTTTGCATGTGGAGTCAGTGTTCCATATCATCCCAAAGGGGTTTAATAGGGTTGAGAGCTCTATAGCAGGAGATCCTCCACTCCTACTCATGTAAAGCCTATCTTCATGGAGCTGGGTTTGTGCACATGGGTATTGTCATGCTGCAACAGGTTTGGATCTCCTAATTTAAGAGAAATGTAATGCCACCACATCCAAAGACGTTCTATACAATTGTGTAACTTGAAACCTGTGGTAACAGTTTGGGAAAGAACCACATATGGCTGGAATGTCAGGTGTCCCAATACTTATTTTTTTTTCGTGTTAAGCCAGCACTTATGATTTTGCCGTGTGATATCTTAAAATCTAGGAATTTTTTTTTTTTTTTTTTTTTTTTTTTTTTTATATATATATATATATATAAAATGTAGGTTTTTTTCAGAAATACGAAATGGCCTTCCTCTAACCGATGTGTATGAGTAGCAGTTGTACATGGCCTTTTTACTCTCTCTGTGTTTCCCCTGTTTTTTCTCCTTTTGTCATTTCATTTTGTTCCGCATCAAAATTTTCCCAGAGCTGCGAGAAGGTTGGTGTTTTTTTTACTTTTTAATCATCTCATTGTTACTGAACTCTAAAGCCAAAATAGTATCTGAAGTAGCTGCCTTGAATTGCAACATGAAACTGCCACCACAGCTGTCACCAATACAACTGAAATGAATGCACGTGTGGTCTCTTTTTATTTCTTTCTTTTTTTTTTTTATTCTCGTTCTGGTTCCTTCTGTATTGTTCTGTCATGGATACGGTCCACTTTATCCCCTTTTTGTTGTTGTTCGTTGTGCTGAATGCACATGGCCTTGGCTATTCGGTTTAACTGTCTAAAACGTGCCGCATGTCAAGAGAGATTGTGTGTCGTTTGCCGAACGCGGCTTCTGCATGATGAACAGGTGCTGCTCCTCCTCAGACTACCTCTGCTAGGTCTTAATGTCAGTGTTTCTGCTCAGTTCCTCAAACCAGCTCAGTAATCCAACAGCTATTGTACATTCTTATGAGTTTAGTGACGGTTTTTATCAAATCAGTACTGTGTACATACTATACAACATACCTCTCATACATCAGCTTGCATTAATTTCTCATACAATCTCATATATCTCGCTTACATCTCATATAGATCATATATATATATTGCATACAACTCATATATTTATCATACAAGTCTCATATAACAGTCTTATCTCATACTTTTCTCATTTATATTTCATGCAACACATTGTTATATCTCATACATTCCTCATGTATTTCTCAGACAAATCTTGTGTGTCATTTAAAAAAAAAATCTAAAATTGTCTAGAAAATTTTGGTGAAATCTCAATTTATAAAAAAAGAAGAAAAGACATGATCTTTTCACCATAAAGCATCTAGAATTTTGGAATCAGTTGAGTATAAAAAAGTTAACTTGTCAATTCATCAAGCAAAGAATGAACCACCAGTGTAACTCTCATTGATACCCCAAACCACCCTCCCACCCCCCGAAACTCCTCCTTATACCCCTCTGATTGGTCTATGAATAATGTGCCAACAGGAAATGTTTCTTTTTTTTTTTTTTTTTTTTCCTTGGGTTCTCTCTGACTCAGAGCACGCTTTAAAGCCCCTGCCTCGTTTGTTTTAATGAAAACTGAAGGGCAGGCGAATCTCAGCCAGGGCTCTAATCCACCGTGCCCAGATCTCCTGCTCCTGGCTCCGTGAAGGATTTTCTCTCTCACACACCTAATGGGCCACTAATGAAAGAATGATGTATGTCGAGCATCATTCGGCAGACTTGACAAATGTAATGGCATTCAAATGAACGGGATAACATTATGTCTACCGGGAGCGGGCTTTAATAGAATATTAATTAAATATAATAGGAGCGAAAAGTTGTATTTAATAATGTAAGAATTCCTCTCTGGAGGAAGAGCTTGGCGTCTTAAGCCGAACGAGGCTTCATCAATTGTGCAGCTTTTTATCTCTCTCATTCTGTTCCTGCTTTTCTTTTTCTCTCTCTATCTCTCTCTCTCTCTCTCTCTCTATCTCTCTCTCTCTCTCTCTCTCTCTCTCTCTCTCTCTCTCTCGCTCGCCACTTTTCTTCCTCAGACTCCATCACTCCCACAAAAAAAAAAAAAAAACTTTATTATACAAGGAGTGCAGTTCTTTTCCCAATATTAGTCAAAGTTTATTTGAACTAATGTATAAGCTGTTTTGAAAGTAACCCAAAGATGAGAGGATCTCATTCCTACACTGGTGAGTCATCAAATTCTCTCCCACCATAGCAGCCTTGAAAAACAAAATGAAAGACAGGAAAAATAGAAGAATGACATAAGCATGGAAAAGAAATACTAAATCAAACAAAGCCAGTTTTCTTATTTCATATTGTCTTTAAAGACGTTGTTTGCTGTGCAGAAACACTGACAAATTTGTGATTTAAGTCCCCAAATCTCCTGGCTTGTTCTGCCTGAGCATCCCCCTGTCCTCTGTGTTTGTTATGATGCTACTGGTCTATCCTGAATGAGAAGCTCGAACCCACTTCCTGCCTCTTGTCTAATTTCCTATCTTGCTTGTTTACTAGCTTCCTTTCATTCAATCCTCCTTATAATATTCGGAGCCCTGTCTGGCTCATTTTCACAGATAATCCTGTTAATTTCCTGTAACATGTCGCTCCACTCTCCTTATTTTTTTTTTCTTTTTTTTTTTTTTTCTCCTGATATTTGGTCTCTTCTTCTACCATTCCATTCTAACTCCTTTCTCTACAACTAGCCAGAGTTCCACTTTTGTCGCCATTTTAAGTTTTTTAATCCATCTCCAATTTCTCATTTCTTTCAAGACCTCTATCCATTTTCTGTACCATGACTGCCTTTTTTCCTCCAAGCATTCTTTCCCCGGTTTTTTGTCAAGTGTTGTATGACTGATGTGGCAATGTGAGGCAGCACATTCCTGCACATCACATGGAAGAACGCAGCATCGAGGTCAGGCATGCCGTCGCTCCTCCAGTCCCCACCCCTTGTTGTATCTTACATGTGGACTGGAATGGAACAGTTTGTGCATGACTTTACTGTATGTGAGAAAACATACCCGCTGCTGAAACCCTTTTAGAAATGGACTTGTGTACGTATGTGTCTGTGTTTGCTTCTTGAACTTTCCATCAGCTCATCAGTACTAGAGTTATTCATGAATCGATACGTCGAAACGGTTTAATGACAAGCATTTGGAATTGTCCATTCGAATTCGAGTTGGTAGATATGCACTGTTATAATGAAAAAAAAATACACAGTTCAAATATTACAGTGACTTTATATGTGATGCTCTCTGGGAGAACCCTTTGCATGTTGCTGTAGAATTCTGTCAAAAAATGTGGTTTTGGCTTTTTATTTTTTCACCCTATAAAATACATTGATTGCTCAATTTTATGAAACCATAACAATCTTTTAATAAAGCTAGATGGATTTTTTTCTTAAGCTCCCTGCAAAGACCTTGGATGCTTTCTAAAAGCTGGTTAGCTAAATGCGATTTCTTCAAATGGTGAATGTCACATTGTTGCTGGATACCGTAGTGAAATGCTTTGTAATCAAATACTAAACTATCAAAATGTTGTTCCTGGCTTGCAGTCGAAACCAGTTTTCGCTCTTTGTGCAGTCCAGGAAAGTCTGTAGAAAATTTCACCATGTGAGGGGTTTTCCTCAGACCGGCACATGCTTATAATCTAAATCAACGCAAATAGCATTGGTTTTTTTGTTTCCACCTCAAGTTGCTACATCTCCATATATTACCTTGCAGTTCGCCGGGTTCCGCCACGTTTCTCAATCCCTCCCACGGATAACGAGATCATGCCAGGGGGCAGTGTGAACATCACCTGTGTGGCAGTGGGCTCGCCCATGCCCTATGTCAAATGGATGTTGGGCTCAGAGGACCTGACCCCGGAGGACGACATGCCCATAGGGCGAAACGTCCTGGAGCTCACGGACGTTCGGCAGTCAGCCAATTACACCTGCGTAGCCATGTCTACACTGGGTGTCATTGAAGCAGTGGCACAGATTACAGTTAAAGGTACTGGCTTTAAATTAATCAACAAGAAAATTGCCTCAGCGATGCAAGGATTTGACCTTTTCAGTCTAACTAAAGCAGTAATATTATGTCTCAAGCTCTAAAGTAGGCAAAACGATGTATTTCAGTCAGCATGAAATTGCAGGATTGAAGTGAACTGTTTAGTCTGCGCAGTAGCATTTGTTTGCTTTACACAGATGAATAAGTTGCTTTGTGAAGTTAGAAATATTTACGTTCACGAAAAAAAAAGGACACATACCCGTGTAGCCACACATCTTTCCACCAGACACAACAAAGCAGAATTAGTCACAGTCTGTCCCAGGCATCTTCACGTTAATGGATGATGGCCTCCAGAGAAACCACATCGCCCCATATCTGCTCCCTTACATTATACTCACTAAAATAAAGCTATAAATCACACTGAGTACGCTTTGTGTTACCTCCTAAATAAAACTGGATGCAATGCATGTCTTCCAGCTGGACACTGTCAAAGCTTTAGGCCTTGTTTCTGTTTTACATTAGCTGGATGGTGTTCCAGTGCACTGCTTCTGTTTGTCTGGGGTGAAGGGTAACCTTCAGCTAGCACCACTCCTCGAGCAAATACAAGCTTCATGAATGCTAATAATCGTGTCACCGCTCAACACTTAGCTCACATTTAGCTGCCAAAGCAATTCATTTTGCACAATTTTAATGTAATTACAAATCATAATTCGTTCATTTTTTTTGGTTTTTAATCAGTTTAGCTTATATTTGAAAGAATTTACAACTATATACATGAATTTATTTTAATCTGCTCACTTCATTACTGTCATTATTTTCTATTTATGACTACATAATGTTTATTTCAAATTCGCCAATCATTTATTTATTAGTTTTATTAGCAGTACAGGACAGTGGTATGAGTACAGAATGCTTCTGTTTTAGTAATATTTGACGGCTGTCAGTTCAAAGTCCAAAAATGCTTAAAAAGCCAAAATCACTGTAGCTCTACTTGAGTTCTATATTCAGTCTAAATGGTGTTTAAGAAACAATCAAGCAGGAGTTCTAGAATTAAGTTAACTGAAATCCTAGAATACTAGAGATTTAAAATTAGTCTAATTGAAGATCTAGACTCAGTCTTTCTACCTTTCTTGAATCAGTTAAGCTCTAATGTCGTTTAAATAGATCGAGAATCATGTGAAGTTCTCAAATTGGTTCTAGAACCAGTTTAGCTAGAATGGTATTCCAGAATGAATCTAGCTAAAATTCTAGAAGTAGCCTGTAAACAAGGACTTTAGCACTTAGTAATTGTTCATTTTAGTAATAAAAATGTTCTCATTTGCCTCAGTTCCATTCACATGATTAAATATAAATTAGCATTTTTATTTTCATTCCAGCTTTACCCAAACCACCTGGTGTTCCCGTGGTAACGGAACGCACAGCAACCAGCATCACGCTCACATGGGACTCTGGAAACCCGGAGCCAGTTTCATATTACATCATTCAACACAAGTCGAAGTATTCAGAAGACTCGTATAAAGAGATCGATGGCGTAGCCACCACTCGCTACAGTGTGGGTGGCTTGAGCCCATACTCCGATTATGAATTCCGTGTGGTTGCGGTAAACAACATCGGCCGTGGACCCTCTAGCGAAGCAATAGAGGCCAAAACTGCTGAGCAGGCACCCAGCACAGCTCCTCGCCAAGTCAGAGGTCGTATGCTAAGCGCTACAACAGCTATTATTCACTGGGAAGAACCTGAGGAGGCTAACGGTCAGATCATGGGCTACAGGGTGTACTACACTATGGATCCTAGTCAACATGTCAATCAGTGGGAGAAACAGATTGTCCGGAATGCTAACTTTCTCACCATTCAGGGCTTGACACCTAATAAAACATATTATATCAAAGTTTTGGCATACACCTCTGTAGGAGATGGACCTCTCTCCTCTGACCTGCAGATCATAGCCAAGACTGGAGGTTTGTATTTCCCTCTTGATGTCTGCTCTTTTTTTATTTATTTTTTTGCCTGAATTGAAGCACCAACACTTGAAAATGATAGATCTTGTGACAGCACAGTCAGAGAAATGTCAACCAATATATTCTCTAGAAATGTAAACAACTATAATCTCTGAGGTCAGATTATTTTAGCTTTAGATACTAGTTTGTGGTTATGGTTAAGGTCTATCCTTAGCGCTAAGATAGACGTAGAAGCAGCTTTGTTGATGTTAGTATTGGTGTATGGGTGTTAAGCAGTCTTCCATTACATTTTAAACTGTTGGATTTGCAGTTCCATCTCAGCCGACAGACTTCAAAGCCGAAGCCAAATCCGAGACGAGTATCCTTCTGTCGTGGGTCGCTCCTCCACAGAGTGGACAGGACAGCCAAATCACTGGATACGAACTGCTTTACAAGAGAAAAGATGAGAAAGAGGAGGTGAGTCAAAGTAACCTGATAATGACATGAGCAGTTAGCGATCTGACAGGACCAGTCTGTGTTGAGAATTTGTGCCGACTGAATCAATTCAACTCAAGACTTATTGGTTTTGAATGTAAATTCACAGTAACAACCAAATTTGCCGGCAAGATATGCAAGTACTTTCAAAAAATTTTTATTTTAGAGTAGCTTCATTACCTGCTGTCAACAATCTTTGGAATTATTGGTAAAAAATGTAATACAAATTGTAATTTTTGGAAGATTTCAGGCTTAAATATAACGACGTGGTGACTTTCATAACACCATCGATTTAGTCCTTAAACTACAACCTTATTTTTTTGCACCTTTTTAAAACTGAGCATCCTGATGAGAAGAAGGGAAAAAGACATTTGACTTTGGTCCCACCGAACCACAACGCAGTTATAATTGCAATTCCACTGAACACCAATAAAGTTCAGGTGGTGAATGTTTTTCTATAAGTTATTTCTTTTCCTTAAGATTCACGTCCGTTGCTTTGCCACTAAAAACAACCTGACGCACGTTTCATCCATTGTTTATTCTGTTGTCTGCGTAGTCAAGACAATGGTTTTGTTTCTCCAGAAACGTGTGAGCTTTGAACCCACCACCACCTACCTCCTGAAGGATCTGAGGCCCTTCACCACCTACACTTTTCAACTTGCAGCCCGGAGCAGGCATGGCACCGGTGCTTACACCAACGAGATCTCAGCAGAAACACCACAGACACGTAGGTCCTTTTCCAAACTCCTGTCTCCCTCTTTGTAGAATCATAAGCCTTCCATTTTCCAAAGCAATTCATCCAAGATAGGTTCGATCTGAACTTGAAATTCTTGAAAGACTCAGATAAGGAAAAGGTTTTGGAAAATGGAACTGTTGAGAATAAAATCTCAGGCCCATACAGGTTTTAAGAGTTGAAATATGCAGCCAAAGTGACTTCTTGTATGGGCACTGAGCTCAGTGAGGTCAATCGACAAGGACACTTGGTTGAGTACAAACCCACCATGACAAAAATTTGTTACATTAATGCTGCCCATACTGTGGAGGGGGCGGAAATACTGTGCCTTGTCTTTTGACGTCGTTTGTCAGCTGACCCCCACCCCGTGTTTGCATTTGCACTTTTGACCAACGTTTTTTTCTTCTTTTTTTTTCTTTTGCTTAGAATTGTTCTTAGACAATAGGCTCCTAAGCAATTTGATATCACGAAACGCTGTAGAAAGCTCAAATGCAACTTTGAACAGTTTGAGCAAAAGACATATTTCCATTCAATAACAGACCTCACATTTATCATTCATTTATTTAAATTGAGTTACAGCTAAATGTTTGATTGGCACATTTATCAAACTTTCTCAAATTGAGCTTTGGGCAATTTGATGAGCACTCACTAAAAGCTCCACCAGTGAAAAGAAAAGAGACAGGAAAACTTAAATTTTTTAAGTTTCCCAGCCACCGCTTTGTCTTCTAAAGACTATTTGAATACATGTGAGGTCTTTTGAAGAAGTAATGAGGGAGTAGAGCAGGTAAGTATCAGTCCAGCAGCTCAGTCTCTCAGATGTTGGGAAGTAAAGATGATGAGCCTGTTCTTTGGGGAGAGTAAGAAAGAGTCTGTCTGCATGCCACAGTCTAGGATTTTAAACGTCATTCATGTTTTCTTGGATCAATCAGGCTTTTACCACAAACCAACAGGCATCGGAAAGGTTGGTGAGCAATGCAACATTTTCGGTTTCGAGCTGACACATCAACCTTTACATTTTTGGATTGATGGTAACTGCTTGGAGTATATAATGCAGAGTTGGGAATTTCAGTCATGCTTAGCTAATCGTGACAGATTTATATATATGATAATTTAATTTAGTAAGTGTTCAGTGCAGCCAGATGAGCTGAGATATATGTATCCTAAAAGTAACCTAGTTGTGAAGGTAACTCGTGAAGGTTTCTTTTTACCCCTCGATTCTCACCATATGTATTTCATGTTTGTGAGTTCATTTTCTTGATCTTTATTTAAAAAAAAAAAAAAGATTTTGCCATCCTTTTTTTTTTTTTCTTTTTGTGAGGTTCATTTCTTAATTACATTTATTTCAAAACTTTTACGTTGGTCTATGTGAGCCATCCTCATTTTTGTCCTTTATTTATGTTTTCTTTGTCTTTTATGTTTGTTTTTCTCATCACCATCACCACCACCACCATCATATCCATTTCAACCGCAAAAACGAAACAAAACAACAAATCCTGCTACGCTAAACCCACAATCGAACCTGGAATTCAACCAAATCGATTCTACCCGAACTTAAACGAATTCACATCAAACAACAAATCAAATTTGCCTGCCAGAGCCCTCAGCCCCGCCACAGGACGTCAAATGTTTTAGTTCCAGTTCCACCAGTATTCTGGTAAGTTGGAAGCCACCACCTATGGAGCTCCAGAATGGGATCATTACCAAGTACACCATTCAGTACGCAGCTACAGAGGGGGAAGACACCTCATTACAGGAGATAATGGAAATTCTGCCAGAAAAGACTCGATACATCCTGGAAAACTTGGAAAAATGGACGGAATACCGTGTGACAGTTACAGCTCATACAGATGTTGGAGCAGGGCCGGAAAGCCTACCACAACTCATCCGTACAGAGGAGGATGGTATGTTTTGCCAAAGTGCTGTGCCCTTTTGCTAATATGTCCCCCATCCCTGAATCTTTTCTCACTTCTTATTACTGCTTATGGCAGACTTTTGCCCAAGCCACCTTTATTAAACTCCCAGACTCCTTTCCTTTCTGCCCTTGTTTAAAACAATATGGCAATTTTTTGATTTTACAACTAATCCCATTAACCTGGATTACTTCTGCTCACTCAGCTGACATTTTAACAGTACCTTGGGCAATTTTTTCTGCATTTATGAATAGTTTACTTTTTCTACTTTCAAAACGAGACAATTTCAACAATAGCATGGCATTTTCTTTGCAAGAACCCCAGGCCTAAAGCTTCCAACAGTCCTAACTGTCTGTCCTCACACTTTTTTTGATCAGCATTTTGGATTTGTTTTTAAAACGTGATATTCTTTTTTGAATTTTTACTTCGCTGATTGCACTTTTTGTACATTTTGCAAACATTTTTCATGCAAAACTTTTATGGACAGTGAAGGGCAAAAAAAAAAAAACAAAGGAAGTATTTTTCTTTTTCACAAATGGCCCATTTGACATTTTTCTCTATTTCAATTTTTTATTTTTCGTTTTTTCAACACATTTAAGCCAAACTCTTTCTGGGTGCTTCAAAACGTTGAAGAACCCTCTTTGGCTTATTTTTATTTTTTACTCCATATTTTGAGTCCACAAATTCATTTTTTTACGTCTTGCAAAAAATGAGGTCACCTTTATGACCTGTATTTTTTTTTTCCTTTTTTTTTTTTTTTTTTTTTTTTTTTTTTTGCCAATGTTGAAATTTTAGTGTCATGCTAAACTTATTAACAGTAGATTTTTATTCACCCTGCCATGCTCACGGGAGTTGTCCAGTCAGGGGGAAAAGGGTCTGCTGTAATGTTGACCTTTTTTGTTTTTTTATCCCATGATTCCTTCAGTTCCCAGTGGCCCGCCTCGCAAAGTCGAGGTGGAGGCTGTCAACTCGTCGTCTGTTAAAGTGCTGTGGCGATCGCCGGTGCTCAACAGACATCACGGGCAAATTCGTGGATACCAGGTGCATTATGTCAGGATGCTTAATGGGGAACCAGTGGGCCATTCTGCCATCAAGGACATCTTGATTGATGATGCCCAGGTAGGCACACACCTGCACATCACACTGTCAGGTGGAAAGTTTTTTTTCCCTCTGAACATGATCATTTATATCCTAATAATACATAATATGACTTACTATGAGTAACCCGAGCATTCAGCAGCTCATGCTACAGTTGGATAGTTTTCACTACCAATACGGGAAAGACAAAATAGCATAAGTGATGCAATCAGTAGCTGTGAAACGGTAATGGAAAATAAAAAAATTGGAATCGCTTTCTCGCTGTTAGATGTATATGTTTGATAACAGAGCTGACAAAACCAATACATTTCCCCATTATAATGTTTTATATGATATCTACATGACTGCATGGGTTTAATTTAGAACAAAAAAAGTAATGAAATCTGCTTATACTCATCCATCTGCTGCAGGTTTTATCTGAATGAAACACTGAATCTGTCATCACACGTCTTTTACCATTTATATAACAACATATTGCAAGCGGTTATTTAGATAAATTTTTTTCCTCTGCAAAAGGAAATCGTTTTTTTTCTCAGTGTATTTGCCTGCATGTAACATATCATGTGTCTCTTAACAAACATTATCTCTTTTTTTTGTCTCTCTTTTCTAATACATGTGATCCAGTGGGAGTATGATGATTCAACTGAATATGTGAGTACATATTAAAAAAGTGAATCCTATTAATTTGTTACACTATACCTACCATACATACACTATCATTCCGATTAAAGCCAGCTGAAAGGTGTGGAAAAGCACAGATGATTAAACTAATATAGTATGGTGATCAGATACTGTAGTCTATGCTACATGCATTGGGCAGTATTAACTCTTCATTCTGTAAATATACTTTCTATAAAAATCCAGTAATGACATTATATTCCTGTTATATAAAAAAAAAAAGCATATTTTGCTATTCTGGTCCACATTACTTCATAAAGAATTTAAGATTGCTTGCTTTCTTTTTTGGTCTTCAGGAAATGGTCCTGACAGACTTGCAGGCAGAGACCACGTATTCGGTTACAGTGGCTGCCTACACGACCAAAGGTGATGGAGCTCGCAGTAAGCCCAAAGTGGTCACAACCATGGGAGCAGGTAGGCAATTAAATGAGTTGGTTGTTAAATGGTTTCTGGAAAAGATAACAGGCTAGCACATCATACAACTGCAGCATACCAATAACCAGAATAAACCATTTTTCCTTTCTGTTAAGAAGCAATAATTGGCCCTTTAATTATGGAAGCACTTCCCAAACTGACTTTGGAATGTTCACTGTGGTTAATAAACAGTAAAAACTTTGGAAATCTGATATTTGATAAAGAAGACCTAGGAAATATGAATATAATATATCAGAGTACTGTATATATATTTTTTTCATGTAGTAGTATTATTTATCTCCATGAACATATGAAATTGTGTTTAATTCTGAAGAAACAGACACTGAAAAAGAACCTTGTCCGGTATCACTTTAAGTACATTACACCTTCAAGGTAGCTACATAAGCTATGTTGCATTAACTAGTAAGAATGACTCACACTGTCTCGCAAGCCTCTGGTGCTGCAGGGGAAAAAAAAACATATACACTCTCTGGTACAGTAAACAAAAGGTGACTTTGAGGATGATGCCTCCTAATCCCAATAGGCAGTTCTGAAAGTCCTTATCAAAGTCAGTGCACATGCTGACGCCTACATGCTGCCTGCCTAGGAAGCTACCCTCTGATTGAAACATGCCAACAGTACCTTGATACAATGTGTAACTTTGATACGGTGTGTATATTTGATTCATCACTTTGTTTTATTTTCTGCCAGTCCCAGAGAAGCCTCGCCTGATGGTCAGTCCCACTAACATGGGCACAGCTTTGCTTCAATGGCACCCTCCCCCAAATACACATGGCCCACTCCAGGGCTACCGGCTCCGATTCGGACGCAAAGACATTGAGCCCCTGACGGTTATTGAGTTCCCAGAGCGGGAGAACCACTACACTACCAAAGAAATTCACAAGGGAGCGTCCTATATTTTCCGCCTCTCAGCTCGCAACAAGGTGGGCTTTGGTGAGGAGACTATTAAAGAGATCACAACCCCTGAGGACAACCCCTCTGGTTTTCCACAAGGCATCGTGGCCGAAAGCGCCACCACGACTACCATTCAGGTCAGCTGGCAGCCCGTGCTACTGGCCGAGCGCAATGGCGTTATTATCAAATACGCCCTTCAATACAAAGACATCAACAGTCCTAGGAGTCCATCTGAGCTTTTCATCACTGCCCCTGAGTCCACCGTAATCCTGGATGGTCTTAGAGCCGACACTACCTATGATATCAAAATGTGTGCCTTCACCAGCAAGGGCCCTGGGCCTTATAGCCCTAGCATCCAGTTCAGAACACAACCGCTAGATCAAGGTAGGAGAACCAAACCAACCCTTTCAACACACCCTGAATCAACCTCTGGCCAACCAGCTTCTTCTCAAATCTTCTCTCTCTAATCCTCGAGCAATGCAGTGGATTTCTGAGCGGGAGAGCAGATAGTTTCTTGGGCGACAGTGTCATCTTTCTCCTTGTATAAAATAATAAATAAATAAATAAATAAATAAATAAATAAATAAATAAATAAATAAATAAAAGTCCTGAAACGTATAAATCTGTGAGCCTGTGGTTGCTGCTGAGTAAATGAAAGGTAAGGTGAAAGTAATGGGCCTAGTCCTGTGTAGAAGGAAGAAGTGTTAAAAAAAGGTAAGGTTGTAGTATGTGGCCACTCCCCTGAATGGAACAGGCAGAACAGAACAGTTTGTGCTGGCCATGTTTGTCTAAATCATCTACTCCACCTTTCTTTTAGCAGTGTTTGCAAAAAATTTTCATGTGAAAGCCGCCATGAAGACCTCCGTGCTGCTTACCTGGGAGATTCCGGACAACTACAATCCCGCCCAGCCGTTCACAGTAAGAGAATTCAAGACACTGCTGCTTTAAATACAAACTAGTGCACCGGAAAGACGCCTACACTTGTTATAATGGGAGTTATATTGGCAAAAGATTGTATATACCTGATCATAATACTTCTGTGTAACCTCCACTCTTCTGGGACGTTTTCCACCAAATTATGTAGTGCGGCTGTAGTTATTTGTGCTCGTTCAGCATTAGGAAGGTCATGCGCTGATGTTTAGGGTTAGGAGGCCTGGGGCAGTCAGCATTTCAGTTCATCCCAAAGGTGTTCAGTGGAGTTGAGGTCAGGGTTATGTGAAGGAACTTTCAAGTTCTCTCATTCCAACCTGGACAAACCATGTCTTCATGGACCAAATAGGGTCCACAGGGGCATTGTTTTGCCAGAATAAATTTGGGCCTCTTATTTAAAGTGAATGGAAATCTGTACCGTATGCTACAGCATATAAGCCAGAGGTGTAACGGTACACAAAATCCAAGTTTGGTACGTCCCTCGGTTTTCAAGTCACGGCTCAGGTCGATTTCAGTACAGTTAATGGAAAGAAATGCGAAACATAAAATTGCTTGTTGTTATTTTATTAACGCAGTTTATTTTTAACATTTGTGAACTCAACAGTTTACATTGTTTAAAACTAATTTTAATAAAATGCCTGCTTGCTTAAAATAGAAAAATACATGTAGGAAATAGAATAAATAAAATTAATGCAATACACTTTTTTTAATTATCTTGATTAAATTGCATAAATTGATTATATTGACAAATTCATTTGGTTAAATAAAATTAAATATATGAACAAATTTTATTAGTTAGACCCCATTTGGGTAATACAGATCTTTTATAGAATTGCCTCTATTTGTTTTTTATATATATATATATATATATATAAATATATAAATATATATATATATATATATATATATATATATATATATATATATATATATATATATATTACAGCACAGTGAAATTCTTTCTTTCGCATATCCCAGCTTGCTCGGACGTTGAGGTTATAGCGCAGGTTACAGCCATGATACAGCGCCCCTGGTGCATAGAGGGTTAAGGGTCTTACTTAAGGGCCCAAGAGTGGCAACTTGGCAATACCGGCGCTTGAACCCCCGACCTTCCGATCAGTAACCCAGCACCTTAAACACTGAACTACCACTCATCCTATATATGTGGGTGTGGGTGTGGGTGTGTGTTACATTAAATATTGATTTTCTAATGCTATGTTCTACTTAACTGTTCTATTTATTTCAGCATACTTTAAAAAGTATCTTCATTCCTTCCATCCTTCATTCATTCACTCCGTCAACATGTGGAATTGTCAGGATTTTCTCCTTTTAAGAGAAATTCTCGTCGTAAAATACGTTGGCGATGACAGAAAGTGGCAGCGATTTTGCACTTGTGCAGAACAAAATCCAAGTTTTCACGCATGCATATTGCAAATCGTATTTCCGGTATAGAGTGAGTAGCCATAGTGACACTGCACTCGAAGCTTTTTTCTTACCTTTCTCTTTTTTAGTTTTTTTTTAGCTCAATGTGTGAGGCAGAGACTGAACAATCTCACGGTCCGCCACTTACTATGTTTGTGAGGGACCTCAGATTGTAACTATGTTTGTTGTCCGCACGTAAAAAGGATTGCATTTCTCTACACATGTGCACCCAACCGAAAGCCCTGTACTCGAAACAGTTCTGTACAAATACGTGTACCGTTACACCCTTAATATCAGCACATTCTGTGACAACAATTTGGAGAAGAACGGCACAAGTCAGTCACCCGCATATTTTTGAGCATATTTTGTATTTACCAATTAGAACCCTTGATTGTCTAAACAGCTTCGTTCAGTTTTTTATTTAAAAGCTTGGCTAGGATCTCTGAGAGATGTGTGTTTTTCTCTCTATAGATTCTCTATGATAATGGCCAGAGTGTAGAAGTGGATGGGAAACTGACCCAGAAGTTGATCACAAATCTTCAACCAGAGACTCAATACTCTTTCCTCCTGACCAACCGAGGGAACAGTGCTGGCGGTCTGCAGCATCGCGTCTCCACTATGACCGCCCCGGACATCCTGCGCACCAAACCCTACTTAATAGGCAAGACCAACTCAGACGGCATGATCACTGTGGAACTGCCTTCCGTTCACACCACTGAGAAAGTCAAGTGAGTCAATTCTGCTTCCTATGCTGTCTTTATGTTACATTTTCTTTTCTTTTCTGATCACACCGTTGTTTTTAATTTCTCTGACAGGGCCTAAGCTAATTATTCAGCTATTAGCTTTAATCATGGCACCATTCTGGCTTGCTGGCTAGTACTAGCCTTGTTGCAGCCAGCCCACCCTTTCCACTCTTGGCATAGCGTTTATCTTCCTCCCTGTCCTTTTCTAGGGGAAACCCCACTCATCTCCGCTAGACAGCTGCTAGATCCCAAACCAGAGAAGCCCTTTTTTTATTCTTCGAAGTGCTAGGCAGGTTTTATCGACATGGTAACAGCTAACGGAATTAAACTGTGTTTATTTGCGAACAACAACTTGATTTTTTTTTCATTTGCACTTTCTGTCTTTTATTGAATGCATTTAATCCAGCGTTGGTTTAAAGACGAATGGGAAAAGGCTTATTCATATTGATGAGTTTAATCTCGATCAATGGTGTTTCGCTAAAGCAAGCCCTTGATTTCTTCATGGCTAAACTGGTTTGTTTGCTTTAAATGAACGAACAGACACCTGCAAAGGCTTTAAACTGAGATAAAAGTACCAACTTTGATGCAAACGCTTATCCTATATATAATATGTGCTTTCTTTTTTGAAGGGGATACTACGTTGTGGTGGTCCCTTTGAAGAAACAGCGCCCTGGAAAGTTTCTCAAACCCTCGGACAACCCAGATGAAATGAACTTGGAAGAGGTAAGGAATAATTTCACGTACTGTCTTTGTTTTTTCTTTCTTTCTTTTTCATCAAAAGTTCCAAGCACATTGTATTCCCAAGGTCACCCTAGCAATATTGGTTCTCCCCCCCCCGCTTTTGGTTTTCATCAAAACAAGTTAGCGCAACGGCGAAACATCAGAGTGCGCCGAGATCTGAGACGTCGATGACAGCACGGGAAAAAGAAGCTGCACTCGAGCTGCAGAAAAGCGGCAGAGACAAAGAGAGAGATCGGCGCTCTTAGCCCAGTCATTCCATCTTTCCGCCTCTGCTGCCCACGTTGTGGAGAGCAGTGAGCAGGGCCACATTCATATGCAAATGGATCCTGATAGGCTAATGGGCACAGCGTGAGCACTAACACCATAATGTGTTACCTCTTCTTTTGAAGTGCAGACGCTCATGATTAAGAGAGGGAGAGAAAGCGAGAATAAAAGAGAGCCAGTGCGGGAGGGAATTTTATTGACACGCTGCACCCACTGTGACATATTATTTTGGGCATGAATAAACATTTGTCTGTGCGTTAACATACCGGAGATGCATCAAAGCATGATGGAACGTATGCGGAATAAGGTTTTATTTGTATGTGCATGTGTATTTTTTGCTGAACATTTAATCAGAGAATAGAGGTAATATCCATAAGTCCAAATATTTTTCGGAATTTGTCTGATCTGTACCTGCTGGATGTTTTCGACTCAATTGAATATACACTAGAGGTCGACTGATTTATCGGTTTTGCCAATTAAATCCATACTGATATTTTTTTTCCGGCTTCTGGTCCACTGTCATTACGAGAGAGTCGAATCACTGATGCCACTTGCTGGTTTTTTATATATATATTTTTTTTTTTACACATGAGACTGTGCGCTGCACGGAGAGCGCTATATTGTATTTGTAATAATTATATTTAATCATTAACTTTTTTATTTTGTTCAGCACATTCTCATGATTCAGTACTGTTTTTATTTGTTTTTATTTATCCAGAACCCATTGGTTGAGTAATCAGTTATCAAATACGATCCAACATAGCAATCTGGCAAAAATGCAGCTGTATTAAATTTCTAGATGAAAATACGGAAGTCTCAGAATTCCCGCTGTCCTAATAGTGATAAGACAGAAGTAATGCTTATTGGTTCACACCATCAAACTAATAAAGTTGCTGAAAAATGTGGCGGTACATTTATTTTTTCACGCATCGACTACAGTAGTGCTTTGCTTGTTGGGGTTTCAAAATTTACATTAAAGAAGTTACAGACCCCTCATTATTTGAGGTGTGATTTTCGCTCCTCTGATTCTGGTCTTTTAGTTGTTACATGTATTAAGATATTATATACCTATATTAAGATTAGACAGGCCAAAACCTTTAGTGCTTTCAAATCTGTTCTTAAAACTCTGGAACTTTTTTAGGATAGTTTTTTTTTTTTTTTTTTTTTTTTTTTTTGGGTTTGTTTGTTTGTTTGTTTGTTTTTTTTTTTTTGCAATGTATTTCCTAATGTGATCTTTAATTTACTTATTTTGTAATAATAATAATTGTAATATTTGCAAGATAATAATTATAATAATAATAATAATAATAATTAATTTTATTTTATTTATTTATTCTATTATGCTTGAAAAGCTCTTAGAGATGTAACTTTTAAAGGCACTGTATAAAATAAAGATTATTATTATTATTATATTCATAATTAATAATTATATTATTATTATTATTATTATTATTATTATTATTATTATTATTATTATTATTATTATTGTTGTTGTTGTTCTTCTTCTTCTTATATTAGTATCAGTAGAATACCTACAGCATGTAGTAGAGGTGGACTGATAGTGGATGCTGTAAGTCCTTCAACATTATGGTGTATCCTGTGTTCTGATCTATATATATTGAATAGGAAATGTAATATATACTCAGTGGAAGGTCTATATATTCTCAATATAGGTGTAAATATGTTCTTTATATGGCTAGGTTCTAGCTGTGACTGGTTAACAAGTTAAGCTGAAAAAAACAAAACAAGAAGTGACTCACCTTTTAAGGGCATGTTCACACACATGCACAATTTATTTCTCTGTCAATATTTGTGCTCACAAATATTTTGAAGGTTGGCCCAAGGGCAGAGGGATTGAGCGCGTTGTGACGGGTCAGGCAGTGAAGATTGAAGACATTATCACACTGTCCATGTGCCTTAGAGAAAAAGCCTGTATTCACACACACACACACACACACACACACACACACACACACACACACACACACACACACACA